>NC_065920.1:52242520-52570574 GCF_024586455.1 Bactrocera neohumeralis | reverse complement strand
ACGTAACAAGTAAGGAAGGGTTAAGTTCGGGTGCAACCGAAAATTTTATACACTTGCAACTTGCAGGAATCAATGCCAGCGAAATACTTTAAGGTCTAAAACCAATCATATAGAGTAAAGTCAGCCGGATGTTCGAAAATCCTGATATTGGTTATATAGGAACTGGGCAAAGTTTTCGCTCAAATTGACCTATTTTAGGCACAAAGATGTACTGTTATGATTAAAACACGCTCTCTTATTTTCATTAGGATAACTCACATATTGAGCGATATATGCGGTACAAAGTCACCACAAAGTTCGAAAATCTTTATATTAAGTATATTGCGGTATTTTCGATCAAAAGTCAACTATAGGTACTGGGGTCTAAATATTCGTTACTTACGGGCTTGCACAGTCTTTATTGGATGCAAGTACAATATTCGTATAAAGTTTTATCCCGTTATATTAAATGCTTTATGATTTGTGATTTGGTAACTGAACGAATCAAGTGAAATTTAAAACTGCGCTATATGAGAAGTAGGCGTGGTAGTTGTCCGATTTCGTCCATTTTCACACTGTGAATAAGAATGTACAAAAAATACCAGGTACTAAAATTTGTTGAAATCGGTTGACCGGATCCCAACATATGAAATTTCACCAAAAAGTGGGCGGTGCCACACCTATCATCTGATTTTCACACCGGCTCACATTAAGCTCTATCATACGATCTCGGTGGTAAAATTGTATTTCTCTGTCATATTAAGTTAATGATTTATCGCGTTCTACGCACTTTTAAATTTTTTTGTACTAAGGAACCCACATACCAAGTTTCAGCGAGATATCTCAACGGACAGACAGACAGTCAACCGGTTTTCAACTTTTCTCTTCATCCTGATCATTTATATAGTGTATGCATATAACCTCATATCTATCTTGCTTAATTTTAGGTGATACGTACAACCGTTAGGTGAACAAAACTATAATACTCTGTAGCAACCGGTTGCAAGAGTATAAAAATCATATGTGTACCTCAAATCAACAGCAAGCCGATTATCCGATTATCCGGGATAACACTCTGTATGGGGCGGGAACAGAAAGACATGCTGGATTATGAGCTATCGGGTGAAATTACTAAAAGGGAACGCTACATTGTTGTTGGTAGTAAACTCTTAGTAATTTCAACTTGAAGAGAGCAATTGTTGAAAATTATTCGTTATTTCCGACTGTCACATGTCGCAAGACCAGTTAGAAGCAATTTGGAAATCAGCGGATGCTGCAGACGCATTATTGGAATAGGATTCACATCAGAACAGGTTTTTATACTCTCGCAACAAAGTTGCTAAGGAGAGTATTATAGTTTTGTTCACATAAAAACTAAAACTAACTAAAGCTAAAACTAAAAGAGTCAGATATAGGGTTATATATACCAAAGTGATCAGGGTGACGAGTAGAGTTGAAATCCGGATGTCTGTCCGTGCAAGCTATAACTTGAGTAACTTGGCTCTATAAGAAGGTTAAGTTCGAAGATGGGCAAAATCGGCCTACTGCCACGCCCACAAAATGGCGAAAACCGAAAACCTATAACGTGTCATAACTAAGCCATAAATAAAGATATTAAAGTGAAATTTGGCACAAAGGATCGCATTAGGAGGGGCATATTTGTACGTAATTTTTTTGGAAAAGTGGGCGTGGCCCCGCCCCCTACTAAGTTTTTTGTACATATCTCGGAAACTACTATAGCTATGTCAACCAAACTCTACAGAGTCGTTTTCTTCAGGCATTTACATATACAGTTCAAAAATGGAAGAAATCGGATAATAACCACGCCCACCTCCCATACAAAGGTTATGTTGAAAATCACTAAAAGTGCGTTAACCGACTAACAAAAAATGTCAGAAACACTAAATTTTACGGAAGAAATGGCAGAAGGAAGCTGCACGCAGGCTTTTTTTAAAAATTGAAAATGGACGTGGCGTCGCCCACTTATGAATCAAAAACCATAGCTCAGGAACTACTTTACCGATTTAAATGAAATTCGGTATATAATATTTTCTTAACACCCTGATGACATGTAAGAAATATGGGTGAAATCGGTTCACAACCACGCCTTCTTCCAATATAACGCTATTTTGAATTCCATCTGATGCTTCTCTGTATAATATATACATTAGAAACCAATGATGATAGCGGAATAAAACTTTACAAAAATACGGTATTTGAAAAATATGTAAATGACGGATAATGAAATCTCGATTATCACTTTAACATGCGAGAGTATAAAATGTTCGGTGACACCCGAACTTAGCCCTTCCTTACTTGTTTTAACTAGTTAAAAAGTGGCTTCGTTCATTCTTGGTTACCAAACCGGACCCAATAGATAAAATTAATTTGACTGTCTAATATGTATAATGAGTCTGAGATCACCTCTAAACTACACCTACATTTAACAAAAACAGAAGTAATAAATATATATATATATATATTTTATTTTTATTCTGCTTTCTTTTCAGTTTTAGTTCCGAAACCGCCGACCAAATTCGTCCCCTCATTCCATATGTCTTATACAGCGCATTGCCGGTAAATGCCACGCCTGCTGACTACCGTTCCTTGCATAGGCTTTTGACCAGCGCAAATTATACACACAGCGATTTCTTAGAAAAAATTTCACCAGATTGCGAAACTCAACTTGTACGTTGTAAAATACTTGGTCAAGTACATCCCTGTAATGTACTCTTTCAGCGTGTGAAAACACAGCATGGCTTCTGTTGTTCATTTAACTATAATATCATTATAAATGGAAATCAAACAGCGGAAGAGTTAAGCATACACAGCAATCGCTTCGGCCCAAAATGGGGTCTATCGGTGGTGCTCGATCCACAGATAGAGGATTACTATGCGTCTAGAAATAAATTTGGTGGCTATCAAGTATACGCACACGGTGTATACGATTTTCTCAATATCAATGACCCACATCAATTGGTTTTGACTGGCAACTCCATTCATATTCATACTGCACCACTCATCACTCAAGCCACGACTTTACTGAAGAATCAAGATCTGCACCTGCGTCGGTGCTATTTACGCAACGAACGTAAACTTCTTGCGTTTGCTGAGTATACACAACAGAATTGTTTTTCCGAATGTCGTAGTGGAAAAGTGTTGAAGATTTGCGGTTGTGTGCCACCACTATGGCCTCGTGCGCAGAATTGGACAGTATGCACCCTATTGGAGGCGAGTTGTATAATGGCTCAAATTGGTAAGAAAGATGTATGTATTTTTGTACCGAGTTATTAGATGTATGTATTTTTGTACCGAAATTTAATAGTATTGACTACCTTTTGATCTAATCTAACTTGATCTGGATTAACAAAAAAAAAAAAAAACAATACATTACCTTTCGCTGGACTGCGGAGTAAGGTAAGGTGTTTACACCAATGATTGTGACAACTATCTTTCTCTATCCGACTACAAAACTCAGCCAGGATCTTCCAAGCAGAGGTACTAAGTACCATACCATAGAAGATATACTGTGAATTTCTACTGAATAACTACGGGAGGATACAGAGAGCGGCAGCTATTTAAATACAGCGGCGAAGAACTGACTTGATCTGAGCACAACCTAAGTGTGTACTAAACAGGAGAGTCTCACAATCTTAGCTAGATAAGCCTCCTTAATATCACATATAAGCCCCTATAGAGCGTAGTTTGTGAAAGACCTAAGCCAACCGGCAACAAACTGATTGAACTTTATCAGCGTGTCTTTAGACCTGGAAAATCTACTATTGACCATTTATTCACAGCGCGCAAATTTTAAAAAAGATTCGAAAAAGATGTCGACACACACAATCTCTTCGTCTATTTCAAAAGCGTCTTTGATAGCAAGAAAAAAAGCTGGCTCTATCCGCTATGCCTGAATTTTGTCTCCCTACAAAATTACCACGGCTGTGTAAACTGACGTGAAACAACACCAATAGCTCCGTCGAGAACGAGAGGGATCTTTCCGATCCGTTCGATACCAAGCGAGGTTTCAGACAAGGAGAGCAGAGCAAAGTAGAGAATACATTCTTCTATAAGATGATATGGGTCTGGAAGTGAACGAAGACAAGAGGAAATATCTTCTGTCAACAAAAAACTAGTCATCGCTTTCTTGGCTTACAGATCACTATTGGCAGTCATAACTTTGAAGTCTTGGATAATTTCGTCCGTTTTGGAAACAGCATTAAGACCAACAAGAATATCAGCATTGAAATCCAATGCAAAATCTTCTTACCAAAAGATGATAGGCAACTACTTAAACTTTGTTCTCTCTCGACAAACAAAGTCCAACCTCTACAAGTCCCTCATCATTCTCGTCCTGCTATATGATGCGGAGGCATGGCAATGACAACATCTTATGAGTCGGTGTTGGGAGTATTCGAGAAAAAGGTTTTGCGGAAGATTTATGGTTTTAAGCGTATTGGCAACGGAGAATACCGTAGTCGATGGAACGATGAACTGTAGCCACTGATATAGTTCAGCGAATCAAGATGCAGATGCTATAGGTACGCTGACTACGTCATGTTGCCATGAAAAACCTCCAGTTGGTCAAACTAAGAACTTTTTCAGGCGTATATGAGGCGAAGTTAATACCATGCCCGCTGGGAACGATTAAAAGAGAACAAATAGCTCAGAGCAGATGACAATCAATAACCAACTGCAAGATAAGGAAGCAAATATGAACTAAGTGTGACAAGATCAGAACTAAGGTGTTATTACATTGGTCCAGGAACAATACTTTTCACTTTCTCTGTGTATGCCCAACTCTAACACAAACCAGACTAAGAATACTCGGAACCCATCAGACACCAAACCTTGAATAACTGTTCACAAAAAGCATAACGGATGTAAGTATTTTCATTGAGAACACCAAATGGTTTGAGCGCAACAGTAAAACAAGATAATAAGATCATAAAGGCCTATATATATTGTATCAAAATGCTAATGGAGCCTGAGGTGGCAACACTCCTACATAGCGTGAATACGCGTAAAAAGGGTTCATTGTTGAAAATTGTGGCAGAATTTGTTAGTTGAAGAGAGAAATTTCGCATCATTTCATCGGAAAACAACTCTTCTGTTCATTTGAGTAACCTCAATTTGTGAAAAACTTAAAATAGTTCCCTTTTAATATATGTATACTTTGATTTTTTCAATATCTGTCAGTGTATATTGCATCTTTCCTTCATTTAGATACGCTTTTTACAACAATTTACCCTAGCAATACGGATTATAAAAGTGATCTCAAGGCTGAAAGATACATTTGTGATTGTTATCCGGAATGTGAGTTTCAAGGGTATAAAGCGAACTTCGATAGTATGAGTTTAGATAGAAACTATTCAATAAATAATATGGATTTATAGTAAGTCTTAGTTATAATAAATGTTTACTTATTTTGGTTTTGGTTCCACAATTTTTTTCCGTGTCTTCTTATATTTGAGCACTATATACTACCTATATAATATGAAGTTTCTTATTTATATCCAATATTTAAGTCCTCGATAATCATTTGAAAGTTCTTGCTTCCCTCAGATGATTTACTAATTTTAAACCGCTTAAGTTCCGAAATCATATAGATTTCAGATTTTGTGTATACGGTGTATACGATCGGTTAATTTCTCGTTGAGTTATGATGTCAGTAATTTAGAAAAATGTTTCTACCTCCGAGCGGTCGCTCTTTAGAACGCTGCTGTCCAAAAACTATTCAAGATACGACTTTGCCGATTTCACAGGATATGTTTGGAGATATAAACTACCAACGAAGCAAAAATACATGTTTTTTTTTGTGTTGAAATTGTCACACTGGTATGTTAAGGGGGTATTCTTGTCTAGGATTTTGAAAAAATCGATTTTTTTTGCATATCTTGAAAGTTTAGACTTTCAAAAATATGACCTTGGAAGGATTTTTCAAAATTCGACTTATTTTCGGAGATACAGCCGATTTTGTGACGTGGCGTTCGTGTTCACTAGAATTGTCTCCTAAATTTTAAACGCGTTTTTCAAAACTGACTTTTTCGGAACGATACCCACGATTTCTCAGGTTCTACTGGACCGATTTACTTGAAATTTTTATAGAGTCTTCTTTATAGGCTTGTCTATGGTTGGAACTAGCCCCATCCCCAAATTTTTATTTTTATTATTTTTAAAAAATTCGAAATAGTCAGAAAAAGTGATCCAAAAAACTTTTTTTTTTTCAGGCAGTCGCCATTTTGTGAAAAAAATTTTTCCCACTTTTCCGTAGTTCCGGCCATTGCGACATTATTCTAGATTAATAATCTTTTTTTTTTGGTTTCAGATAACTAGGAGGGTTGAAATCATGGGTATGGTCACGTGGAAATTTTTAGAGGGCTCATAATTTTTGAAATTTTTTACTTTTTTTAGTTTTTAATTTTTTTCTGTACTCTTCTAAAATTAACAAATAACTAATAAAAAAAAATGGATAGTAAAAATATTAATTGCCTTTTTTTTACGACACTTTAAAAATTACCTGAAATTCATGCTTCTAGACCAGAATACCACCTTAAGGCACCTGTGAGCGAAATATTTTCAAAATCTGTCACAATGTTTAGTCATTTTCTCGTTGATGATATCTCATCTGCCTAGTATTGCCCGATTAATTGACCTCCGGTTAATTGATTTTCCAGTTTATTTGAATCACCTGATCGGTCAAAAATATATTTCCTACAAAATTCGTGTAAATTTTTCCGTTTAATTGAACCCGGTTAATTGGTTTCTCCGCATAATTGGTTAAAAACATGTACCTTTGCGTTAAGGTAGTAGTCTGGTAACTTGTGTTCAAAAAATCGAAAATTTTGTTGTTGTTAATTTGAAAGTACAATGTCCTGAGAATATACTGTGAAAATTTCAGACAGAAATTCAAAATATTTCGGAAGTTATAACGAGTTTCCTAGAGCGCCTCGGAGTCCTCTCTCTCGGAGTTGTTGAACTTTGAACGCGTCCTAACTTTTTTTCTACAGAACCGATTGCTTTCAAATTTTAACAGGCTGTTCTACACACTTATAGTTCTCGTCGGTAATAACGAGAATTTTTTTCACTGTTAACTTTTCATTTTACAACTCTTTCTTTGCTAAGGACTTTTTTTTTCAAAGTCCGCCATTTTGTTATTTACCCTTGGAATTTAACTTCAGCAGTTCCGACCAGAATGACATGTCTATAGATTAAGAATTATCAAGAATATTTGATTTCAGATAACATCAAGAGCCAAAATCACCTGGGCCACCCACGTGCATTTTTTTGAGGTTCCAACTTTGAGTGACATTAATAATAGTAATAAAGTATTAAATTTTTTCAAATAATTTTTTTTTTTATTTTCAATATGTAAATAAAAACACTAAATATTCAAGATAATTCATTTTTATTTTCCTATAAAAAACCACCCACCAAAGAAGTCATGAAAATAGGCATAACCAGACTACTACCTTAAAAAGATTTTCTCTGGCATCAGCATTTGAAAACATATGTATGTTTAGTGGTGAATATATTTTGTGTGGGGCTGATGTAGAGAAGCAAGAGAAAGCAGTTGATTCTTCGAAGCCCTGAATTTAACTTTTCTTTACTCTTTTTTTTCATATCCTAAAATATGTTATGTTTCATACATTTCTGTTCATAGTAAGTATCAGTGATTAAGTAAAAGCTTTATAAAACGCATTTGCTGTTATTTGTGTCAATATATTAATTTTTACTTTTCACATGCATACATATAACATATATATTAAAATACAAAAATTTATTTATTCATAATTCCATGCCAATTAATTTTTGTTTTCCTCCAATTCTCATCTTCGCTTGTATATAGCCGCGGTTTTGAGCTAAAAAATCATTTGGTGGTACATGCCTACTACGCCGATATGTTTGGTGCTTACATGCGCCTCGATGTTGTGTATCATTGGCAAAACTATTTCGGTTCGTATGTTAAATAGTAACTCATTGGAGAAACTAACGAGATACCCATTACTTTAATTCACAGGTTTGTTCGGCGGTATAACCAGCCTATTCATGGGTATTAACTTCATCTCTGGCTTTGAAATAATTTTCTTTCTCTCCGTACGACCAGTGGCCCATCTGCTAACGAGGATAAATAAGCGACGGCAAGCTATGAAAAAGCAAAAGGAACTAAACAAAAATCATAAAGTCATGAGAAACTAATGCAAGCGGTAGCGAGAGGTGGGAAGTGTAGGTTAATTGTAGTCAAAATATTGCTTGTTCACAAACGAGGTCAATATAGCTCACATACATACATATGTAAGTCGAAATGAGTTAACTTTTTTGAGTCATTAACTCTTGTTGGCTCCCAACGCCGTAAGATGTTCATCGTGTTCATTGTATTTAACGGTAATTGATATGCGCACTTTATTGTCACACAAAATATGTTCACTGCAAGTGTCTATAATTAAATTAACGCCGCAAATTAATAGCCTTTAAGAAATATTATAGAATTATGCTTGCTCCAGCTAGCTTGTGTTAACTCGAAGAGTCAGTTATTAACGCGACACGGCGCACTGCAGTCATATCTACTCAATATTACAGTTATTTTTTCCATAAACCGCCGACAATGTCCTCTCGGTCTAACTTGAAACGCTCACCATTTCAAGCGTCTCATAATCGCGTTTTTGATATACTAAACCACCAACAACAAAATATGAAACCGAAAAGCATACTTGTATCACCAGTCAGCTCAAACAAAACTAATTCCAAGCTGCAACCACGCAAAGCTTCACGTCTCCGCCAATTGGCCAGCTTGTCGCCAGTACGTCATTGGTTAGTGGAAAATATGCGCAATTATTGTAATAGCACATCGCTGCACGGCTTCAATTACATCACTTTGAAAGGCTCCACGGCGAATGAGCGACATTTCTGGATTGCCGTCGTTATCATATCGATTATAATCTCAATTGTTTTGGTGATTGTTTCGTGGTTTTGGAATCGTGAAACACCCACAGTGACCGTGATTGAGAGCGCACATTTTCCCACATGGAATATACCGTTTCCAGCGGTCACAATTTGCAATTTCAATAAGATTTCGAAAATGAAGGCGCTGAAGTTGGCGAGAACACTGTAAGTGGCAACTAATACAAATTGATAAAGTATATAAAAACTATTAAGAAAATAAAAAAGTAAATATATGGAAGGCTGTTGAGGGCATTAAAGTTCAATTGGGTGATTTTTACGAGCAATAATGTTTTAGTGAAATTTTTGCAACTATAAAATGTTTATGTTTCGTTCCTCCAATATAATCTGTAAATTCAGACGCTGTTGCAACACTAAGTTAAATGTAAATGATAAGGTCTAAAAAAGAAATACATTATTTTTCTTATAGATAGGTCGGGAAACTTTAAATGGAGTTAGAAAGATAATATTTGGTTCTAAAAAACTTCTTAGACAATTTTGTAATCGCTTGACTCAGTATTGTTTGAGCAAGAGTCAAAGATGGACACCAACAAAAGAAAATACGTCATATTCTATAAGTACACAAGCTAGACGGCTGAAATATGAATAATGTTTATGGTCTGGGACTGCAGTAATCAATCATGAACAATATTGGTTTCGTCGATTCCGTCTCAGTAATTTTGTTGTCAAAAATGCTGTACACTTTGGATGGCTAATTGTTATAGGGTCGGCCGTTCCATAAGCACTGTAACGTTTTTCCAGGAGCTCACCATTGCACCAAATACTGTTTAAAACTATTTAGGTAAGACTGGTTACAACAAAATGCTAGATATATGAATCTGAGCTTCCGTCACCAAGTGATTATTACCTGTGCCTGTCTATGATGAAAGAATTTGTTGATGAAAAATTCGTCTCCATAATAAAATATATTCAACTGAATCTCTTCTACCGTTCCCCGCTACATCGAAAATAGGTCTCATCTTCACACGCCTCTGGCTACTCGCCTTATATAGCCTCTGCAAACAAGCGAGAATTACTTAATATTACATTTTTCTTATAAAAGATGGACGATATTAATTCCATACAAATATTGTTGCCTTGCTTAAAGAAATTAGTTTTGAAATTAAACATTTTAGTTAAAACGTTGGATCCCCACGAAACAGGGTATTGCAACGGAATTTCGTCTCAGTACTCTACTCTTTATAGTAACACCATAGTTTAGGCTGAACCCAATGCAATACAAGGTGTATTCCAAAGTAAACAGGACTTAAAAAAAAACAAAACAAATGGTTTTTTCGGCAAAATCAATTTATTTTATTCAAAATAGTCTCCTTCTGCTTCAATACAGCTTTTTGCACGGTCCAAAAGCATGTCGAACGAGTGTTTTAGCTCGTTGGTCGGTATGGCCGCCAGTATGTCGGTGCAAGCCTTTTGAATGGCCTCTACGTCTGCATAACGCTTTCCTTTCATGGGCAAATGCATTTTACCGAAAAGGAGGAAGTCGCACGGTGCCATATCAGGTGAATACGGGGAGCGGTTAATGGTTAAAATGTGATTTTTGGTCAAATAATCGGTCACAAGCGTCGATCGATGAGACGGCGCATTATCGTGCAACAAACGCCAACTTTCATCTTCGCGATATTCGGGCCGAACACGTCGAATACGGCGCACCAAACGCTTCAAAACTCCAAGGTAGAATACCGCATTAACGTTTTGGCCGGGGTGGAACAAATTCTTTGTGGACAATACCCTTAGAATCATAAAAACAAATCAGCATTGTCTTAACTTTTGACTTCTCCATGCGCGATTTTTTGGGTTTCGGCTCGTCCGGTGCCTTCTATTCAGCACTCCGGCGTTTCGTTTCGGGATCAAATTGAAAACAACACGTTTCGTCACCAGTTACATTATTGTAAAGGAAGTTTGTCCTTTTTGACCTCTTTAATGATGTCCTTCGAATGTTGGATTCTGAGCAATTTTTGGTCGTCAGTCAATTTGTGCGGAACAAACCTTTCGTAAGCCCAGATGTTCGGTCAAAATGCGATAAATCGATGTTTTGGAGATGTTCAATTCCATTTCCATGAATTTGAATGATGATTTCGGCTGTTTTTTGATGAATTCACGCGCAGCTTCGATGGAATTTCCGGTGATCACGAATTTTGATTGGCCCAACGTATTGAACGTCATTTATGTTCTCACGACCACTTTAAAAAACAAACTTTTTTCATTAAATTTAATGTTGACTTTTTGTTCGAAGCTCATTTTCACACCGATAACACAAACATACTGACACTTAAAACGCAGTAACTTCACTTCCAATCCATGAAATGTCATGAAATTCACTGGACGGTCGTTAAAGATAGCAGATTCTAACGCATTTGTCGACATATAGATGGCGCCACCAGGGGGCGCTAGATTCAAAAGTCCTGTTTACTTTGGAACGCACCTTGCATTATGAGTTTGCAATAATACAAACAAATGAAGAACAGTAAGCAAATTGCTTTAGCCGATTTTTCGACCAAAATTGAGGTAAAAACACACACAGTCGAAAACGGTCCCATAAAAGCTTAGTCTCATTTTAATTCGTAACATTTGACGTAGCACACCACAACTTCTTTAACCCAAGTGAAAATATGTTTTATGAAAGTCTGCAAAGTAGGTTTCCATGGCAGCGCCAATAATTATAGACACGTGGCAGCGTCAATGCGCTCAGTCAACTCAAATTTCTGCACGACGAATAACAGTTTGAAAAGATGTCTTATGATGTAAAATCTGGAGAAAACGGTAGATGTATGCAGAGAGGGCAATTATATGACATGGTGACATCGTGGTGAAGACTACTTTTTCTAAGAGATATAATTTGTTGCAACCCAATATGGCAGCATAATACGTATAGAGCTTTCTGACACTGCCTGTTCGACTTGTCAGTGTATAACATAAATTGTGATTCTCAGAATACGGTGTCTATCACTTTTTCATGCGATATGACAGTCTTAGCATACTTCCACTAGATTCGATAGATTTCTCTTATCGGCATTTTCGACTCTTCCCCAATATAATTGTTATGAACAAACGCAGTATCCATCGTGCCGACAGTTTTATCCCGATTGGCGGCACAACTATGTGTCCTATGTAAAAACGTTAATTGGCAAAGTAGTAGATCATAAAAAGTTAAACAATTTTTGTACATAAAATCAAAATCAAATCAAAACAAAATTTGCTTAAAGAAACTTGCACTCTAATTTTTTTAAGCATAACCTTCTTCGCCTTATTTTGACCAAATTTTGGAAAAGGATCTTAATTATCAACCGAAAATTTTCACGTCAAAGTATCCACTTTTGAAAGTTTTTTTCTTCATTGAAATCTGTACCGTTTGATAGTATACAAATATATATCAAACATTGCTAAGTTAAGTTTTATCAGAAAATACAAAAGAATATGGTACCCCTCAGACTCGACAGCCTGATATATTAAACCGGGTCGATTTACAGGGGCCAAAAAAAGGAAAAACCGCTTATGCTGGAAATATTCTACGGACCGTTCTGAACAACTTTGCCCAGGAGTCAAGTTAGGTCTAAAACCGGTTTCGAGCCAGCGAAGTTTTTCAGGGATTATAAATATTTGTGCGTCAGTTTTTCAGACATCCGAATGACGTAAGTGCATTTTTATATTCCATCGATCATTTGTCGGAATCGGCTGATGGGTTAAGATAGGTTAGGTTAGATTAGACTATTATAGGTAGAAAGTTTGAAGCTGTAGTTGTTAGAGAGCTTCTGATAGTAAGCCCGTCCACCAACCTTTCCCGTAACCTTTAGCCCATCCGTAAAGAAGCTCACAGCCCCTCTCTTCCAACGGCTTCTTTCAACCCACAACTTCCTCGCCAGTACATGGGTAGAGAAGGAGTCGTCAGAGTTCGGTTTGGCGGCTAAATCGGAAAACTATATCACATATTTCCATACAACCGATTATTTAGATTTTTAAATTTCGCCTGAAAAATCGCTGGCTCAAAACCGGTTTTAGGCCTATAGTCTCTTAGACAAAGTTGTTCAAAATGTTGTTTATAAAAAAAAATCGACCCGCTCTATTGCACCTATATACATATATCTCGCTATATAATATATGTACATATATGTATCTATAAAATTGCTTATTCCAACTATAATATTTTCGCAAAAACTTTAGTAAACGGCCACCAAACGTTTCTGAGGAGAAACTATTAAATCTGTTTCGCATAACAATGTTCTTCAATTTCGCCTTAAATCACACCGAAGAAGATTTTCACATCTTCGGTAATATACTCCGTGATAACAACTTTACAATAGCTAAATTAACGCAAGAACTTACACCTAGCTGCATGGATATGATTTCGAAATGTGTTTGGAAAGGCGATAGCTTGCGTTGTGACAGTCTATTTCAGCCAGTACAAGCGCTCGAAGAAGTCTGCTGCTCTTTTAACTATTATGGACGTACAACAAATAATTTTCCAAAGTAAGTAAACTTATATTATTTTATTTTACGCTATGGCATTGCCTTAAAACACAACTTTTTCGTTATAGAAAAATCGCATATCAAGTGCCGAAGCAACCCTATCGCGTTACCGGCTGTGGTCATTCCACTGGCATCTCTGTGATACTCAATCCCATAACCGATGACTACTTCGGCACTTATCTGAGCAGTTATGGGTTTCGTCTATTTATACATGATGCTTATAATTTCCCCGATGAAAATGCCGAAACGAAAGTAATCACTTCGGGTCGCGAGAGTTTCGTGCGCATAAATCCCGAATCGACATATGCGACAAATGTGGTTAGGAATATGGATGTAGAGTTGCGTAACTGTTTATTTTACAATGAGCGAGCCTTGCCAACAATGCAACGCTACTCGTTTGTCAATTGCATGGCTGAGTGTCGTACAAGATATCTGCACAAACTTTGTGGCTGCGTCCCGATGAGCTTGCCAAACAATGGCAGTTTCCGAATTTGTGGTTTGAGTGAGATATATTGTATATTAAATACACGAGGTAAGTGGATAATGTTAAAGCAAGTATGTATTTTTGTAATTAATTAAACAAAATTTAAAGAGATCTTCGCTTTGGCATTGCCAACAAAAAATACGACGCTATCGGTGGTGCAAACTACGGATAAATTTCCCTGCGACTGTTTACCCACTTGCGAATTTAACAGTTATCCGTCCGAAATAACTATGGGACAATTGGATATGAAATTAGTTACCACGATCAATAATATAAAGTAAGTAGGTTGTGATATGTTTTTTTTTAATTTAATTTCTGGCTTGAGAAAAAATGTTCAATAATTAAATAAAATGTTCGAAATAGTTGTCAAACATCAAGTTTGAATATATTCGAATTCGAGAAACCCATTCGTACAGAAAAACAATAAAAACCGTTAACTCCGGCAGCCCCGAAGCTATAATACCATTCACAGGTGCATTTCTCAAAGTTGTCTTTGACAATAATCGATACAAAATTTGTAAAGATATATTGTCAAATAAAAAGGCCTTTCTTATAAAAACTTGATAAAAACCGCCCAAATTGGGCCAGCATAGAGTACTTTTGGAAGGGAGTCGGGAATGTATGTCTATTTCGAAATACATTTGTTTCTAACCGATAACATTACAAAATATTAAATGGTTTTCAACCAATTTTTCTACTTTCCTCGAGATTTAACGATACCAGAAAGCTCACCTTTACCAAAAACTTATCAGGATGGGAACGAACGGGTGTTCCTCTGTCTTCGTCCATTAGATCTTTGGACCTCGCGTGAGTTAAGCACTTTTTGGTTTCCGAAAGCATTCTGGCCCAGAGTGGCACGTAAAGATTCAATTAAACTACTTACTTGCAAGGTGAACATCGTCGCAATGATAGGAATCCTAACTAGACACTGTCCCGTTGGCACTTACGCGGTTGGGCTTTTTTAGAAGCCAACTTGTCAAATTAGCAAGGAGAAAGATGAGTTATAACTACATATGTAGACATGCTTTCGCCAGAGTTGTTAATCTTACTACGAACCCGGCGAATTCGCTGGTATTGATATTACCCGCCTCAATAAATTTGTGGCAGTCTTCAAGAGCTTTCTCGATGTGCGACGTTCTTTTTTATCCATATCTACATAGGAGATCTGGGCATCAGAATGGACAGGCGTCTCTAGCTGTCCAAGTGCGGTTATTGGTAGCCTCAAGACCAAGTCTCTTTACTTATCGTAACCCTACCTTAGATCTTTTGGTTTCTAAAAATATTTTGCTTAAACTTTCTTAGTTAAATTTATATTCCGCTGGAATTGGAGGGAAATTCTTTGGGAGAGAAACGTATAAAATCATCAAGTAGAAGGCAGAAGTTATGCAAATGGTTACAGTGAAATTTCTAAGCAATTGAGATCTTACTTGTTCGTATCGATGTACTTGAATATCTTTCGAGAATTATGATAATGCTATTTCTTTCAGAAAAGAATTGCTGTTACTGCAAACTTAAAATATTGCATTTGTCTTTATAATTTTTCTTTAAATATTTTTTTCACAGCAAAACGATGGATACCAATGAACAAATTCTGCTACATGTTTTCTTCAGCGATTTAATGGCCAAGCGTTATCGCAAGGATATTTTTCAAGATTGGTTATCATCATTAGGTAAACTTTTCGTATTTTTTACAGCAAAAAAATTCAAAATTACGAAAGAATATATACATTTTTTTGTCGTAATTATAATTTACATATGGATATATACTTACATATACATATATACGCTTCTAGAATACTTTATTTCTTATTTTTTATACGTCTTATTAATATATACCAATATTTTATTCTTCTTTCATTCTAGCATCTTTCGGCGGTCTTTTGGGCTTAATAATGGGTTTTAGCATAGTGACAGCTTTCGAATTCATTTACTTTCTTACATTTCGACCGATTTTTAATTACTTCAATGATGTTTAATAATATGCACCTCGCTTTATTTTGCTCAGCTTTGCTTGTGAAATTGAATGTAAAAAACAAAAAAAAAAAAGATACATAAATAAATTAAAAATTTGTGTCACTGAGTTAATATAAATTTAATATTTTATTTAATGTCTAATGTCAGGATATCTAAGGTTTCTTTTGTATAATGCCCATTTAATTTCAGAATGCTACTCTCATAGAAATCCTCGTGGAAAAAACCGGTACATTTCATGTTCACAAGTGGCACATTTTTTTCCAGAAAAATCATTCGCCATAATGAGAAAAAGTATATAGTTGGTGCTCCGAATTTCAGTAACATACTTAGTACGAGTATCTCACAGATTGACAGATATTTTCGAAAAAACGTTCGGAAATGGAAACTGGGTTCCCATATTGGGTATCTGCGGCTGGAACAGTTGTAGTACGATTTTGACCATTTTTGGACATAAAGTGGCTAACTTTAATAGCACTATTCGCGCAAAGTTTTATCCCGACATTTTCATTGTTGCTTGATTTGGAAAGTTTGGAAAGGAAAAAAATCGTATGGAATTTAAAATGGGAAGTAGGGATGGCTTTAGTAGCTTTTTTTGCATTGGAACGCAAGTATTTCTTGATAGCATTACATACAAAATTTGCTGGATATCGGTCGCGTAGATCCTCAGATATGGCTTTTCACCTAAATGTGGGCGGTGCCACGCCGATCGTCTTTTTTTGAACCTGACTCCTATAAACCCTTTTTGTACCATCTTGAATGTAAAATTTAATTTCTCTAGCGTATTTATTCATTGATTTATCGCGCTTTTAATAGTAGGGGTAGGGTTACCATCCAATTTCATCACTTTTTATAGTTTCAATAGGAGTGCTTAAGAGATTTGTTCTGTGCGAATATGGTTATTGTATCTTAGGATTTTAGCCCTTGTGTGTATGGTTCACATGCTTTGAGCCTGCTTCTACAAATTGCTGGGCAATCTAGAATCAGGTGTTCTGGAGTTGCCGATTCCATGTCGCAAAACCGACAGTTTGCACGAGAGGCTATGCCCATGTTGGACAAGTGTTTCTTGAGCCAACGCTATAGAGAGCGACAAGAAAACGGAATTTATTTCGGCGGAGGTTGATCATATCTCCGAACCTTGCTCGATTGTAACCTCCGACTTGCAACTTGGCGGGGCGAATTGTTTTTGTCTGCTGCCAGTGCCATTCTCTTCCTACCCTTTTCTCTATACAGAGCAACTTCTCTCCCCCTCCAACCCCTCCTTCTCTTCCCTTAGATTAGGTGTACACGGCTGCAAACTAATAGGCAGTTCAGCCTTCCTATACATTCCTCCACTATTAGCGGTTTAATCTCATAGGCTGAGATCGCTTTTAGTATTGTTTGACTGTCGCCGAGTATAGCGATACGCTGGTTAGTATAGTTGCGTTGAAGATTAATTTCTACACACTGACCTATAGTAAAGACTTCTGCTTGAAAAATGCTCGGAAATCATCCCATTGGTACGGATATCTTGGTATGGGTCCCTGCTCTAATACCTTCCGGTGTCTTTGAGCCAACATGGTCATGCTTTGTTATGCTACTTTATAGGGTTACGTTTAATAGCCTTTTTCGGGCGTGACAGTGGTCCGATCTACGAACTCATCCTCGTTTTTTAGACAAGGAAGTCATGTGCCAAGTTTCATTGCGATAAGGAAGGACGGACAGGCGACAGATCGTTTCGTCATACTGTCATAGTAATCATTTATATATATAATATAATAACTGACATAAACCGTTGCTGTAAACACATTGGTTGACAGATCGCGCTAATTTTTGGCATCATAATTAAGGGGTCAGTAGGGTAATCTTTTTTCAAACATTTTTTTTTTTGCTTTTTCTGTTCCCTGAATTAATGTAGAAACCCACTTTACCATTGGAAGGTTTCGAAAAAGACCCAAAAGTAATAATACCGCTCGTGTTCGGAGCGCTCGGAGTGCACACCTCAAACTTTAAACGCGTTTTTCTCAAAGCACACTTTTTTAAACTGGCGGACATGATTCCGGTCGAACTACTCAACAAAATTTTTTTTTTAATGTTCCTACTACTACGTCCTCACTAGATTCATATTTTTTTTTATAACTTATTGACAATGTTATGACAAAATTTATTTAAAAAAGCATGGGGAAAAATTAAAAAAAAAGCTTTTTTATTTATCAAAATTTTTCATGATTCTAGTAGGGACGATAAACATTCACGTACTTTTTAAGTCGTGTCCGCCAGTGAAAAAACGCATCTCATTCACCTAGGCATTTCTCCGACAGATATATCATTAAAAAATTCCGAAAAAATTTGTTTATACACTCCACGATATACCTCATGATATGTGAAAAAAGTTCTATTGTAGAAAGAAAATTTTTATGAAAAAAATGTCAAAAAACAGACCAACTTAGGGTGAGTTGAGCCCTTAAGGACAGTTGTACCAATCTAGGAAAAAAATTTACCTGTCTTCCATATAAGCGGGAGATTTAAATGAAAAATTCCCGATACATTCTGGACTGGGTGTATACATTCTTTGTTTTCAGTGTTTCTCATTTTATTTATTACTGCATTGACTAACCTAAAAGAAATATCAGTTGACGTCAGAAAAGCGGTGATAAAAAGCAGAAAACTTTATACCTAAGTCGAGCAACAGTACAAACCATTGTGAAAAACTTCGAATATTTTCTTGTAGAAACGTTAGCTTGGTTCTCAAAGAAGTGGACCAAAATTTAAAACTAATTGCTTCAAAATTACACAAGCCCATAATAAATAGGTATGTACATCACATAGAGTATTAATTCTTGTAATAAGAATTGTTGAGTTAAAGTTCAACATAGAAAAGCAAGGGTTTGGAGGAATACAAGGTGAATTCCAAGTAAACAGGACTTAAAAAAAAATAACAGAACAAATGGTTTTTCGGCAAAATCAATTTATTTTATTCAAAATAGTCTCCTTCTGCTTCAATACAGCTTTTTGCATGGTCCAAAAGCATGTCGAACGAGTGTTTTAGCTCGTTGGCCGGTATGGCCGCCAGTATGCCGGTGCAAGCCTTTTGAATGACCTCTACGTCTGCATAACGCTTTCCTTTCATGGGCAAATGCATTTTTCCGAAAAGGAAGAAGTTGCACGGTGCCATATCAGGTGATTCAATTCCATTTCCATGAATTTCAATGATGATTTCGACTGATTTTTGATGAATTCACGCACAGTTTCGATGGCATTTCCGGTGATCACGGATTTTGATTGGCCCTACGTGTTGAACGTCATTTATGTCCTCATGACCACTTTAAAAAACAAACTTGCTTCATCGATTGAAACGTTTCGGTAAAAGTTTTACCAATTCTAAAACAAAATTTAATGTTGGCTCTTTGTTCGAAGCTCATTTTCGCACCAATAACACAAACATACTGACACTTAAAACGCAATAACTTCACTTCCAATCTATGAAATGTCATGAAATTCTCACAGGACAACCGATAAAGATAACAGATTCTAACGCACCAGTCAACATAAAGACGGCGCCACCAGGGGGCGCTAGATTCAAAAAGTCCTGTTTACTTTGCCTACGTTTGAACCGAACCGTCACAAAGCAACTGTGAAGCGTGGCCTTTGATATTGAAAGATTGAGTTTTATTTGAGTAAGTTGGATCATTAGAAGTTCCCGACTCCGTGGAAAAAAAATAGAAACCTTCAGTGGATAATTTGAATCTCATTTCATCTTACAACATGATTAAGATACAAGGCAGTAGGCACAAATTATTAAGATTGAATGCTGTAGTATGCCCCCCCCATATTTAATACACCACCGCAGTTTTGAGAACATTTGAAAATGTCTAGAAAATTTTGTAGGGAATGATCAGAAACAAAAAAAACGAATTTATATACTCAAAAAACTGTAGATGCGCGGAACAGCAGTATGATCAAGATCGAATTTCACACAAATTTCCTTTTTACTTCTACCCTCCAAAGTTTTCTCGACATGTCCAAATATATTCCAAACTTAGCCTTATATAGTTTGTTTACAACGCGAATAGTTTGCCTGACAATGTTTTACCATGAAACAAACTGAAAGAAAGAAGGAACGAATTTTGTATTTTCAATCGAATCACAATTGAAAAGTTACGAAAGTATTTTGGGAAATCTACTTTAACAGAAACACAAGTATTTGAGTGGTACTAAGCAGTCAGTGAAAGTCGTGAAGTCATCGAAAACTTGTCTCATGCGAATCGCTCATACACCTCGGTTAATGGCGATAACATCGAAAAAGTTAGCAGAGTATCTCAATATTTCTTTTCGATCAGCTCTGCACATTTTGGTTACAGTTTTGGTTGTGAAGCGTGTTAACGTTATACTCGTATCAAAATCTCTGAATCTTTTGCAAAAACGATGGTGAGTAGAGATTGTAAAAAAGATGCTTTACGCTGGAACTTAAGCTGTTCGATTACCAGCTAATATAATTGCAAGACACTTACTCCTTACCCTTCTAGGTAATACTGGAGCTTCCGTTTCTTAGACAATTGTATCTTTATTGTTAGTAGGCCAAATTGATTTATAGATGAGCTGAGGGTCCAACATTCATCGAACGTATCACTACTGGTGACGAAACATAAGTGCTTACGAAACGATCCAACAATCTAGCAAATGGCGCTCCACAACTGAGCTGAAACCGAAAAAATCAAAATACTCTAATCGTACTCAAGCCATACCAATGGAGGTTTATAGGAAGCAAAAACAGAAAATTCTATTAATCGTAGGCATGCTTGTGTTGCCCGAAGATCATACATGGAAAGCGATAATAAATATATATGACAAGCGGATTCTAATTTGATCAGATGGTATATCTATGTAATTTTCCCAAATCAATTATATAAATGTTTATGTGTGTACTATTAAAAAGTACTTACTATATTATTTCCCTTAAATTGTCTGACTAAAAGGCAGCAATTTGTCAATCATTTTGTTACACACATAATTATCATAACATCCAAACACTAATAACACACAATTATAGGTATGAATTTGTGCTTAATGCTACATTTTTCTTCAAAACACACTAACCTATTTATCTAAATTCAGCTATAACTAGACATGACGGAGTTAAAAAATCGCAGTCTTATTTCCAAAACTTTGCTTGGTGTCATCCAACATTGGGCACAATAATGAATAAAACTTTAGTTTCTTTAAAAGTAGTATATGGTAAACTTGTGCGTGAATTTTTGCAGGAAAGTGGCATACATGGCATGAAAATATTCCTATCCACATCAGCGATACGCTATGCCAAGTAAGTTGTTTTTTTTTTTTAATAATATTATCTTAAGAAAAATTTTACACAATATTTGTAATAATATTAATATACATATGTATATTGGGTATTCCATTCCAAATTGACCACTTTTGAACCCGACCCCTTTAGATTTTGCTGAAACTTATCCATCCTTTTCTACCCTTTGAAAAACATTTTTGAGAATTTTTTCAAAATTTTTTGTCCAACTTCAAAAAAGTTATGAATTTTTCAAAAAAATGGCTTTTTATTTTCAAATAGCCATAACTTTTGTAGAAATTGACTTTTGGGGACTTTTTTTTAATTTTATATTTATTAAAATTGAATTTTTCGAAAAAATACACGAAAAAAATAAGTAAAATCGTCATTTTTTTTGGAAGTTCGCCATTTTTTTTCCTCAAAAAAAACTTTAATTAATTTGAAAACTATACCTGCTAATCCAGGAGTGGGCCGATTTTTTTTTATTTTTTTTATTTATTTAAAAAAAAATTGTCAAATTTTTAAAAATAAAAAAATATATCATAAAATCGTAAAATCATATTTTCTTTATGATAGAAATAAAGTTTACGGAAAAAAATTTTTCATTTTTGAAAATTTGACAATTTTTTTTTAAATAAATAAAAAAAATATAAAAAAAATCGGCCCACTCCGGGATTAGCAGGTATAGTTGTCAAATTAATTAAAGTTTTTTTTGAGGAAAAAAAAATGGCGAACTTCCAAAAAAAAATGACGATTTTACTTAAAAAAAACCGATTATTTTATATAATTGATCGTATTAAATTTTTTTCGTGTATTTTTTCGAAAAGTTCATTCAAAACCAAAAATTTAAAAAAAAGGTCCCCAAAAGTCAATTTCTACAAAAATTATGGCTATTTGAAAATAAAATAGCCATTTTTTTTTTTAAATTCATAACTTTTTTGAAGTTGGGCAAAAAAATTTGAAAAAATTCTCAAAAATGTTTTTCAAAGGGTAGAAAAGGATGGATAAGTTTCAGCAAAATCTAAAGGGGTCGGGTTCAAAAGTGGTCGATTTGGAATGGAATACCCCATATGTAATACATGTATAAACATTTTTACTTCAAATCAATAACATGATTTATTGTTTCAATTTCTTCCATCTTCTTTTAGACACCTTTGGTTTATCTTCTTATCTAGCCTTATTATCGTCACTCATGTGATAATTATAAATTTAATTAAGGAATTTTTAGATCAACCAACCGAGGTCCGCCTATCCACTAAACTAGTGCATGTTGCCAATAGTCCATTCCCGGCTGTCGCAATTTGCGGTGCAAATAAGATAAGTCGACGTAAAATGATGCGCTTTGCGGAACAGGTGTAAGTACAACATAACTGCATACACGTATGTTGCACCTCAGACATACACAAACCGACATATAACCGTTTTTATGTGGTTATCAAATAGCTTTTAAACAAATGTTTACTTGCCATACTTTTTCAATTACATTTTAAATAGGTCATATTTATACTAATCTATACATACATACATAGATAACTAAACCGCTTTAACTACTATAAATATTTATTACCAACTTCAAAAGACGCTACAATACAAAGCTTACCAACGCTTCAACCAATTTTCTATACTCTTCCTATAAGCCTGAGCTGGAATAATCTTCATTCACCTTCATTGCCTTCAGCGAAATTTTGTTTTTTTTCGGGTTTAATTCATTTTTGGAGCATCATTCACCGGATTGTTGGGAAGTGTCGAAGTCACATCCATAAGTCCGTGCCTCGTCACCATTAATGATGCATTTGATGAATATAGGGTTTTTTACAAAAAACGTACTTTGGTCGGAGCTCAACATTGACACTAATATTAACATATTAACCAATATCCATATGAGATCCTCTGCTATATATTATATTTAATGCCAAGCTGATGATATTAATGACTTCACAACCCTCACTGGTTGCTTTGTGGAACTCAAATACTTGTGTTCGTGATAGTATGGACTCCCTTGGTATAAAAAATTGGATTACATTTTCGTTAGAGTTCAAGTGCTAGAGTACTTTTTAACTGTTGTAATTGTTGATAAGCAAAATTGACGCGTCGCATTTGGAGTGATGATTATCCAAAAAACATTGTTGACACGCCGTTAAATCCTCAAATAGTCACTGTTTGGTGTGCTTCATGGACACATTTTCTTCACATTTACTTCAAAAATGAAGCCGGACATAATGATACAGTTAATGGGGGAAGCTATAGAACCATGATTAATTGATTTTTCGTGCCTTAATTGGATGTTGATGTGAACGATCTTTCTTTTCAACAAGATGGCACTACAAGCCATACAGCCAACGAAACCATCAATTCATTGAAGGAAACTTTTGATAAGCGCATTATCTTTGCGTCGTGGGACGGCGGGGTAGCCTACAAGCGCGTGCGATGTTACATCGCTGGACTAATTTTTGTAGGGTTATGTGTGTGTCTAACTCAGGTCGATATGATTGACGCTTTATAGGTGACATATGGTCCAAATTACTGCAAAAACAGTTCGATAATTTGGTCTCTCGGCTGGAAATTATTCTAGCCAACCGCGCCGACAATGGAGGATAGAGTCATGTGTAGAAGTTCACGCAAATGAGGAAAGTTCTCTCATCGCCATTCACTTGGGAGTGGCCAGAAACGATTCTTTTACACATGGCTCAAGTAGCTCACTACTTCCGGTCTTTGACCAAGTATCCTCTGGGTAGCCTAAGAACATCCGTTTGAAGGCGAGCTAAAGTGAGAAGGCGAAACATCCCCCAATTAGCCTCGGATGAGAGACCCCCCTTTTGATGACGATCATGGCAAACGAAATAAGGGCTACGAATTGAGGGAATGCACCTTGAATGTCCGGTACCTTAATTGGGAAGGTGTCGCTGCTCAGCTGGTTGATGTCCTCGTGAAATAAAGGCTGACATCACAGCCGTCCAAGAAATGCGATGGACGGGACAAGGACGGAGACGAGTAGGTCCTTGTGGAATTTACTACAGTGGCCATATAAAGGAGCGCAAGTTTGGTGTGGGATTCATGGTGGGAGAGACTCCGTCGCCGAGTACTATCATTCACTCCGGTGAATGAACGTCTAGCCACAATCCGCATCAAAGCGAGGTTCTTCAACATATCGCTGATTTGCGCCCACGCCCCGATGGAAGAGAAGGACGACGTAACCAAAGATGCCTTCTATGAGCACACCTATGAGAGCTGCCCCCACCACGATGTCAAAATCGTGCTTGGCGACTTTAACGCCAGGGTGGGCAAAGAAGGTATCTTTGGCACAACGGTCGGTAAATTCAGCCTCCACGAGGAAACATCCCCAAATGGGTTGAGGCTGATATATTTATATAATTATTTGTAGTACTAGATTCCAGCACAAGAAAATACATCAAGCTACCTGGGTGTCTCCGGATCGGAAAGCCACCAACCAGACCGATCATGTTTTGATTGCGCTCCCAGGTCCTTACATCCATTTTCTACTCGACTTGCCCTCCTACTTTCTGAGAGCACTCGTCAACAGCTTGGTATAAGGGAACTGTGGGACGGCATTTTAAACTCTTTACGTAAAGCTGGAACCGAAAGCATTGGTTTTTGGAAAATGCAAAAGTACAGCTGGTACGACGAGGAGTGCCGTGCCGCAGCGGAGAGAAAACAGATCGCCTACCTCGCAACGTTAAAATCGATCACAATACGTGCGGGATGAGATAGATACCGATGACGATGGAGCAGGCGTGCCATTGCCCGACCATGAAGAAGTTCGAATAGCTATCACCCGTCTGAAGAACAACAAAGCGGCGGGGCCGATGGATTGCCGGCCGAGCTATTCAAACACGGCGGCGAAGAACTGATAAGTGGCATGCAACAGCTTCTTTGCAAAATATGGTCGGATGAAAGCATGTCCAACGATTGGAATCTAAGTGTGCTCTGCCCAATCCACAAAAAGGGAGACCCTACAATCTGCGCCAACTACCGTGGGATAAGCCTCCTCAACATCGCGTATAAGGTTCTATCGAGTGTATTGTGTGAAAGATTAAAGCTCACCGTCAACAAATTGATTGGACCTTATCAGTGTGCCTTTAGACCTAGACAACAACGTCAGCCTCGTAATCCAACGCAGTAAATCTCTTGCCAACAGGTGCTACTTCGGACTAAGTAGGCAATTGAGAAGTAAAGTCCTCTCTCGACGAACAAAATCAAAACTCTATAAATCATTCATTATTCCCGTCCTGCTATATGGTGCAGAGGCATGGACGATGACAACAACTGATGAGTCGGCGTTGCGAGTTTTCGAGAGAAAAGTTCTGCGAAAGATTTATGGCCCTTTGCGAATGGACGAAAACACTTCAGCTCTGAAAATATTCGACGCAGTACCCGCTGGGGTAAGCAGAGGAAGAGAAACACCTCCACTCCGTTGGACGGACCAGTTGGAGAAGGACCTGGCTTCGCTTGGAATATCCAATTTGCGCCACCTTGCGAAGAGAAGAAACGACTGGCGCGCTGTTGTTAACTCGGCTATAACCGCGTAAGCGATTTTCACGCCAGTAAAGAAGAAGATGAATGACAAGGCAAGTCAAGATTGTACGCCTTTATAATTAAACTATATTCCGGTCCAAAATCTTAATGCGTTTTTTTCTTCTTAATCAGACTGACAGATTAAATATCTGTTTATTACCTTTTATGCTAACAGTAATGCCTCTGTTTTTTCTTGTTTTAGTATAATTTCAATAATCAATTTTTATATGCATCCAGCAGCTCTGTAAAATAAACTTCCAGCTCTTTCACATTACTATTTTTACCGAAAAAATTGTATGGAGGACCAATCAAATTTAGTTCGTCGAGTTCTAATTAACTTGATGGTCTGAACATACAAACCTAAATATTTACGATAAGAGAAAAATGCACTTGAAAATTTAAGCACTTTGGGGACAACCTTAGATAAACACTTAATAAAAACGTAAGAACCATATTATAATTATTATTTATGATCATTTTTATAATCCATATCTTATCGTAATCTTACCAAAATTATACCTTCAACCACTCACTAAAAACTTTGCCTCAAAAGTGTTCATTATTATCAAGCATTATCATTTATTAGCGCTTATTTAGTTTACACTTTACAAAAACTCAACTTCTTCGCCATTAATTAGTTCGAAATAGCCCAAAGACTTGACTTCCGCCACCATAGCCAGCAAACCGTCGACAAGCTCCTCAGCGGTTGGTTTTATTTGCTCGGCGGGCAATTCCATGCCATTGCCATTGAAGCTACCATTCGGACGCAATTCAAAGCAGAAAGCCATACGTATGCCCAATTTGGTGTAAGCAAAATCCACACTGGAACCCGCTGCCGGGTAGATGGCATCATAAATATTACCGCCAGTGTAGACAGTTTCATAACGTTGACTTATCGCCTTTACGGTGGCATTATAAACTTGTTGGTAGTGTTTAACGTTATCGGGCAGTTCGGAGGTATGTCCATTCGGATAGAGCAAATACTGCGAGTAGGAGTGGAAAGAGATATACAATTGGATTTTATCCTTTAACGAAGTAATATAGTTGGACAACGATTTGACTTCAATTTCGGAATTCGCTGCACGTCCGGCATATGTTTCACTGCAGGGATTACTGCTAGCGCCTACAGTATTCCAATAAGCATCCCAATTACGATTGGGATCTGCACCGACGCAGGTACCGTATGGTTGACGCGTTTTACGCCACATTCGATCGGTGGTATGTGTGTACTCATAACCGTCGGGATTGGCATGAGGTAAGATATACCAATCGTAGCTCTCCGCCAACTCACGCATTTCCGTATTAGTGCTTGTCAAAAGTTCATTGATAATATATGTTGCTGTCGCAGGCGCAATCCATTCGCGTGCATGTATGCCGGCTTCCAAGAAAATACCCGGTTTCTGCTTCAATGCATTCTGATAGGATATTTTTACGCCCAAAATCGAACGTTTCTCATACGATTTACCACCCTCAATCAGTGTCACCACACCGGGGTATAACGATGGTAAAGTTATCAGCCAATTATAATTGCTATTCAAAGTTTGATATGCGGTCCAACGGTCCGTGGTAGCGCGGTTCGCAAGCTGCGCATAATCCTTGTCTATGGCGTTTTGTAGATTCGCCTCCAATAGACTATATGTAATTTTGTTGTTGGTCAAAATGGGAAGGAAATCGGCCACCTTATTTGGCGGTACCACCACATTTATTGCGCGCTCGATTTTGTGCACGCCATCTAAGAAGCGTAGAGTCATGTCTGTGTCCTCCATTTGTTTGAGCACTTCCAAGCCTTGGCGATCGGTCGCCTGGACTTTGTACACCCGATAATTGTCATAGCGTACGCGTTCAGCGGTACACGTCTCTAGCGCTACCACCGTTAGGCAGAGCAGCGTTATTAAACCGAACTTCGCCGACATTCGTTTGTTTAGTTTGAAAAGGTATTCGAAACTAATTTGGTTTAGATTAAACGTCGCACATTTATAGATTAAAATTCTTGCATTATCAAAATTGCCAGTCTTAACTTTATTAATTTCTTTTTTAATCGAATTAATCATGAATTATGTGCGCGCTAAATAAGTTATGTCTGATAAGCTAACTTTATTGCTGATATAATCTATTATCTGTACATAATTTATGGTGAATGTAGTGAGTTGCAAATTGATTGAGTAATACGTGAATATTACGTACCTCTAAATAAGTGCAGTACTAAAACAGTTTTAATGATAGCATTTACAAGAATTCGTTAATTTCACTTTAAAAAAATATGCAACTAAAGACCTCTCTGAGGATTGGATACTTAGTTACTTTGAGCTAGTATTGGAAAAGGTTTAATTTTTGCGGCGCTGATAAACATAGCAATAACATCGATTTGCAAATACTTATCGTAGTCCAGGCAGGACTGTTACCGTTTCAGGCCGTTATAAAAATAAAACTATAATGCATTTTTAAGTAAAGATAATTTTATATAAAAATAAAGGATGATCCATTTGAAGGTTCTCTACTTTTTAAATAAGAAAATAACAGAAGCTTTAAACTTAATGGGGAATATTTATTATCATCCGAAACAATATTTTTTGGCATTTATTTTTTGAAGATTATCTCTTTCAAATCTTGGCCGCAGGTACGTCTCAGATGGTCCACCCGTTGAGTCCAATTTTCGATGACAAGTTCGAGTATTTCGACTGGTGATTTTGGTGGCCAATCGACCGACCCAAAACGTGAAATTATATGCTCACCGAAGTGTTATCTTACTAAATCCATTGGTTAATGCGATGTGGCGCTGTCTTGTTGAAACCAAATGTTGACGAAATCACGAGTTTCAGACATCAAATTGTCGGCTGTCATGGCGCGATAACGGTCGACATTGACGGTTGCATTCTCACCGGCATCATTTTTGAAGAAGAATTAATGTATCACCAGCCCACAAACTACACCAAACCGTTGTTTTTTTTTAATGACATGGCGGCTCTTGCATCTCTTCAGGTTGCTCTTCGATTCAAATGTGGCAATTTTGCTTGTTTACAGACCCATTGAGCTAGAAATGGACCTCATCGCTGAACAAAATTTGGCTTGAAAACGCCGGATCTTCTTGGAACTTACCAAGAGCCCATAAAGCGAAGCGATGTCGCTCGGGAAGATCGAGCGACTTCCGTTCTTGCACAAGCTGTATTTTATACGCTTTCAATTTAAAATCTCGACATAAAATGCGCCAAGGCTTCAAACAATACCGAAATCGATCGAGAGCAGCACGCACAGTTTCAACGCTACTCAAACCCAATATTTTTTGTAACTCTCTAACAATAGTTGAAACTTTTTTTTAAACGTTGCATAGTTTTAAGTGCATCTTTTTGGTGGGCTGCGTAAACTTGTGATCGCCTCCTTACAGTGTCACTCAAATATTACCCGTAAGAAGTGGCATGGAAACTGAATAATGCAAAAGAAGCCTTTACATCGAGAGTATCGTTTGAAGAAAATTATTTGATAAGGATGCGCCAGTTATGGCAAAACGTTGAGTTTCTGTTTATAGACGAAATTTCTATGGAACTTTATGAGATGCTTTGCATGATCGATTCTCGTTTGTGACAGCTGAAGAGACCGAACGCTTGTTTGGTGGTATAGTATCTTACTTTTTAGTAATCTAATGCAGTTACCACCTGTCCGAGGACCTCAAGTATTTCAAGAGCCAAACATATGAAACCCACTACATATCTGTAGCGACAATTCCGCCTGGTTGAACTCCAGCAAAACATGCTTAAACAAAAAGACACGACATTTATAGATGTGCTTAATGCTTTAAGAGTTGGAAAGTTGACGTCTAAGTATCTTGAAGTTCTTCTTGGAAAGTATCAACAGATACCACTGAAGAATTCTCGATTGAGAGCGCTTTAAGAATTTACCCAACTAATGGCCAAGTCGTTAGTCATAATGAAAAAGTTCTCGAGAGTTTTCAAGAAAAAAAGGGCTGTTATTTATTTCATTAAAGCACAAGACCAACTCATTGATGCTACATGAAATTTAAGTAATAAGGACTTAAATACTATAATACTTAATGATATCAATAAAGAAGGAGGTGTAATGTATTGAAAATATTCGTTGGAGCAAAAGTGATGGGAATTTGTTGAACAGTCACGTGTCAAAAAGTTTAGTGAATGGTAACATGATCTTCGTTACAGAAATTATCTGGTCAAATTTTCGCAAGGACCAAGTATATGCGGAAGATATCCCGTCAGTTCGTATTAATTTCGGTTCAGATGATAAACACACAGCTATGGAATTGCTGAAAGACGAATGTTGCCAATAATACTGAGTTGGGCGTCAACCGTTCTTAAGACGCAAGGTTGTGCAGTTGATCATGCAGTAATTTATCTGGGCTCTCGACTGTTTGCTGCTGGACTTATGTAGCACTTAATCTTTGTAGATCTTTGGATGGTATTCGAATTAAAGAACTTTACTGCTCAAAGTTGACCGATAAAACCCCATGTAACAGTGAAGCCTTAGAAGAAATGTTTCGATTATGAAGTAAGAATTTATAAAGTCGTCAATAGATTTTCTTCGACCACTCTTTGCCATTTCTCCGCTTGAGATATTATTCTATCAGTGTAAAACGTTTCCGGTTTCTCGGCGAAAAACTGCGAAAAAATTACTGCAAGTAATTTTCACTTCTCTTGAAGCCAACTTTACTACATTAAGGGAGTTCTGCATGGACCGAAACAAATGGTAGTCAATGGTGCAAGGTCAGGGCTATATGGTGGATGCATCAAAACTTCCCAGCTAAGCTCTCCCAGTTTTTTCCGAGTCATCAAAGATTTGTGTGGTCTAGCGTTGTTCTGATGGAAGACGAAGTCCTCTCTGTTGATCAGTACTGACAGAAAAATGTAAAATCAATCGTTCAACCAGGCTGGAGCAGCTCATAATGGTTGATTCCTTTCAAATTCCACCAAACATAAGCATAACCTTTCGCAGCGTTTAATCCTGGCTTTGCGACCCATTTGTTGAGCTTCACCAAGCTTGAACCATGATCTTTTTCGCACATTATTGTCGCATTTGATACACTTTTCGTCTCCTGTTACCATTCAGAAACGGTTCGATTTCATTTCGTTTCAGCAAAGAATCGCAGATGTTGATTAGGTCCATTAAATTTTTCACAAACAATTCATGTGGTACCCAAACATCGAGCTTCTTTTTGTAGCCAGCCTTTTTTAAATGGTTCAAACCCGTTTAATGATGAAAGTTAAGTTCCTTAGCGATGTCATGGCTGCCTATGTGACCTATCTTGGTCAATCTTTTCCATAATTTCATCGACTTTTTCAACGATAGGTCGACCAGAGCGAGTTGCATCTTTCACATCGAAATTTCCAGAAAGGAAGCGAGCGAACCATTGTTGTGCTACACGAACTCATACAACATCGTCTCCATAAAATTCAAACTATGAATATTGTCATGGCCATGTGCTATAACTTAGCGAAATTCATTGCAAAATGTCCTCACCTCTTAGAGAAATTCAAAATTAGTGGCAATAGATGGAGTTGCTGAAGACGGCGCTGATTTCAATTGAATGAATACGAACACAGTTCTTAGTTATTAAAATATTATACTGAAAATATTTTTCCAGATATCTAGGTTATATCGCTATGTGATATAAATACTTCCTACTTTATTTTTTTTTTTACTTTTATTCACGAAATATGTATGTTAAATATAAGAAACCTTCAAATATTAATTACACAAAATATCAACTCTACATTTTAGACGAAGTACCAATCTCGTTGATCATAGCCAACATGGAATCCATTATCTCCTCACCAGTAGGTATAATTTGAGCAGCTGGTAGACGGAAACCAGACCATAGTGCATTACCCGAAGGACGCAGTTCAAAGCAGTATGAGTAGGGCACTTTCATTTTGCCATAAGCCCAATCTAAGCTGGCGCCTGCAGCCGGGTAGATGGCATCATACACATTACCGCCAGTATATCTGGTGCCGTAACGTTTCGAAACCGCGGAAACAGCGACATCAAAAACGCGCTTCAAATCCTTATAATTTGGTGGCAACTCCCCGGTATGTCCATAAGGAAAGAGTAAAAGTTGTGAATACGAATGGAAGGACAAATACAAAAATAATTGTCCCTTCAGCGTGCTAATATAGTCGGCTAGAGTGCGAGTTTCAATCTCTGAAAAGGCCTTGGGACCAGCATATGTATCCGAACAGGGGTTATTGCTGGAGCCCACCTCATTCCAATGGAAATCCCAATTACGATTTGGATCTGCGCCGTAGCAATTGTTATATGGTGTGCGTGTTTTACGCCACAACCGATTTGTGGTATGCGTGTACACATAACCATCTGGATTGCTATGCGGCACCAAATACCACACATAACTCTCGGCTACTTTGCGCACATCGGCGTTAGTGCTCGTCAGCAATTGATTAATGATGTATGTTGTGGTAGCCGGACTTATCCATTCACGCGCATGCATGCCGCCTTCGATAAAAATGCCGGGTTTCGTAGCACGAGCTGCTTCATCAGCGCGACTGCTACTGTACGATATCTTTACGCCCAGTATTTCACGTCCCTCATACGACTTGCCCGCTACGAATAGACTCACTTGCTCGGGATACTTTTCCGTTAGCGTACGCAGCCAGGCATATGTGTCGTCCAACTCATGATATTCCCTCCAAGTATAATCACCGTCACGCCGATTGGGATCTGCCACAAGCTCCTCCTCCAAATCTAAGCTCTTTTGCGCGTTCTCCTCGACCAGTTGATGAGGTACTTCAGCACGTTGTAGTACAGCCAAAAGATCAGCTACACGTTTCGGCGCCACAAGCACATTAATTTTGTTATTTACATAGTGTACTGCGTCCAGAAAGAGCAATGCGTCACTCGTACCGTCGAGCTCTTTAACGACGTCTAATTGTGCTGTCGTCTTCGGTTGCAATTGATAGACGTGATAGTTGTCGTAGCGTACGCGCTCTGCAGTCGCGAAGTTATCAACGGCTGCCAAGCCGAGCAATACTATCAGTCCCAGTTGTTGCCACATGTTGCGTGCGTTGAAGGCAAATGAACATGCGCACCTATGGTGTCAGCTATTTTATAGGTTTTAGGTACTGTAGCACCATGGGGCATTTAGTAGCATATAACGGTGGTATGATAAAGCAAAAAAGTTGCTGGTTGGCTAGCAGACAATGAGAGCAATAAGTTGATGTTGAGTTGTAGATATTTTGAGCAAACAACTTTGGTGCCAAGAGTGATTAGAAGTTTACGCTTAGACATATTTACATATGTTAGGGAGGTTTTATTGCCCAAAATGACAAAATTTATAAATAGAATTACACATTTTGAGAATATAATATCAGTTAATAAGTTAATATTTAGTTTTGAATAACTTCGCTTAAGTAATACAGATTTCTATCTCCGATTCGTGCTGTGTTTGCTACGAGAAATATTATACTCAAAACAAATTTCAAGATTATATACCTCAAGCTTGTGGTATATAGATATATAGGGGGGAATACCCCATTTTTTCTATAGCTCCTGTCATTTACGAGATATAATACTACGATAAAGGAAAAAATGAATCTCAAGCCGCCAATAAAATTTGTGCAGCTTATGGACCCGATACAGTTTCCATTTCCACCGCACAAAGATGGTTTCAACGTTTTCGTTCTGGTGTAGAGGTGGTCGAAGATGCGCCACGCTCCGGAAGGCCTGTCGTCGAAAATTGCGATAAAATCGCTGAATTGGTCGAAAGAGACCGGCATAGTAGCAGCCGTAGCATCGGTCAAGAGTTGCGCATGAGTCATCAAAAACTCATTTCAATTTCAATAAAAAAAAATTCAATAAAAATACCGCAAGACTTTTTTGACAACCCATTAAAAAAAAAATGCGAAATTCTTGGAAAAATCGGGTTTAGAGCCCCGTATTACCTCGCCGGTGTGAGTTACGACTTTGTTGCACTTGGCACTTTTGTAGAGTAAACAATTCTGAGAAATATGCGTCTCAAGTTAAAGCGATGCCATAAAATACCTCTGATCTGTAGGAATTTAAAGGTAAAAACTCACGATTGCAGTGTATTTTCTATGGAAAATTTTTACAGGCTTTGGTCCAGTTCTTAATGTTAATATTAAGAGTTCAAATTTTCAGGAATTTTTTTAAGGGTATTTCCAAGCAAATTTCGTGACAGGACTGAAAAAAATTAATAGTTCAAAAAAAAAAAAAAAACACCCTAGTGTATATACATATGTACATTGTACATATATGTAATTGTATGAATGTAGATAAATTAATTATTCACTATCAAACTATCGTAATTTATAAAACATATAGAGTTAGCTAGATGTTTGTGTACATTGTGACAAAAAAATACCCGGAAATTGTAAATAAAACGCAAAATATTTAATTATTCATCAATATTTATTTTGTCACCTTTAAAGTAAGCCCCACCAAATGTAATAAACTTATTTTAACGATTTTTCCAGTCGTCGAAACACTTTTCGTAAGCACTTTTTGAGATGGCTTTAGCTCCTTTAGCTAATTTTGTTTTATCTCTTCGATCGACTGAAAACGGGTTCCACGGAGCGGCAATTTCAGTTTGGGGAACAAGAAAAAATCACACGGAGCCAAATCTGGTGAATACGTTGGTTGATCGATGGTATTCATTGCGATTTTGGCTTTAAATTCGGTCACAATCGTGGCTCGATGCGATGGTGCATTATCATCGTGTAAAATCCATGAATTGTTCTTCCACAATTCCGGCCGTTTTCGACCTATGTTCGCGCACAAACGCCGCAATACGGCCATATAGAACTCCTTATTGACCATTTGTCACTCCGGAACAAGTTCATGATGCACCAAACCACGAATATCGAAAAAACCTCTTTCCTTCACCTTGATTTTTGAGCGGTTTTGGCGTGGTTTTTTTGCTTTCGGCTCGTTTTTTCCCTCCATTCTGTTGACTGTTGACTGGTTTGCATGTTAAACTCATAAACCCATGTTTCGTCGGCAGTTATAATGCTTTCCATGAATATGCGATCGGAATTGACACGATCAAACATGTCCCAAAAGATCTATTTACGGTGCTCTGTTTGAACAAAATTCAGCTTTATTGGGAAGAGTCGTGCAACAGCGCATCATACCCAATATATCCATCAAAACCATTCAAACGAACTCGCGAGAAATGTCGAGCTCTCTTGCCATCTCTCTAACACTTGCCTGATGATTTCTAAGCACCATTACTTTCACTTTTTTAATATTTTCATCAGTTGAAGAGGTCGAAGGTCGTCCAGAACTTGGCATGTATTCAATGATCTCTCGACCGTCTTTGAAGACTTTGTACCACCAGCAGGCTTGTGTTTTTGATAAAACTGAATCACGGTAAGACTTTTTCAACATTTGCAACTTTTCCGCAGACGAAATTTTGTTAGAAATACAAAATTAGAGAAATTCTTTGTTCCATATTTTTATCTATTGAAAACACCACAACGCACTACTGAGGTGATCTCACTTAAGCAGCTGCTGTAAACCAACTAGTGGACAGATTGCGCTCATATTTGGCATAGTAATTAAGGACAGTCCTACACACTAAGCAAAATACATTTTTTTAAAAATTATTTACCTGGCGAATTTAATTACAACTTCCGGTTGCTTTTTTGTCACAATGTATATATGCATCTATCATACTCATGACTAGAAAATGCCGTTAGTTTATTTTGGGTTCGAATAATTTATTTTTCAAATAATAGATAATATGTAGTACTAATAGCGTGATTCAATAAAACAAGCTTTGGACAATGGCAAAGAAATACGCGGTAAGGCGTATGGAAGGCATATAAAGAGCAGCTAGTATATGCATCAGGGGAGCTCTCAGAACAACGCCAAGTCTCATAATGGGCTCCTAAAGGCCTAGGTGCATCGTCAGACAGCCACTCTACCTATCTACCGGCAACATGAAGCCAAGCGTTGTCATGATAAAAAAATATTGTCTTCTGTGGTTACCTAATATACGAGTAAAATCTCTCGTTTGTACTCATAACTCTATTATTTACTCCATCTTATGCACTTTCAATATGCTTTTGTTCTAAATAATTTCGTTCCAAATAAATTCAAAACCTATTTTTTCCCAAACTCATATTTTTAGCTACGAAGCTCAGCAAAGATTTCAACCCGATTTACTTGCAACAAACGTCAGTGAAATGGCTGAACATTTGAAGCTGCTTACCGGCTTCTTTCTCTATCCTTTGGACACCTATACCGATAACGATCCCCGACTTGATCAACTACATAATATACTCACGAGCATGTACAATGGTAGTGAGTATCCCACACGCGACATACTTTTCGACTTATCACCCGACTGCCCCGAACTCATCATGAGCGGTATGGTTTTCGGTAAGCCAATAAATATAACAAAATATTTTCAAAAACGTTCGATATCGGTGGGTGCGTGCTGCCTCTTCAACTATCGTCGCGATACTTACACCACGAATAGGTATGTGAGTAAGACGAAAAAAATGTGCATATTTTATTATTGTTGTATTTCAGCATGAGAGCTGCCTTTACCAAGGCTAATAGCAAGTTATTGGAAAATGTTACATTCGAGTCTAATTCCCTGCTTAGCTCGGTACAATTTGTTTTACACAGTGATTCGAATGATTTTTGGCATACCGAGTTCGCCAGTTATGCATTTCGTGTGAGTACTTGAGCGCGTTTAAATAGTTCACTTAATTTCGCGATTTCTTTCACAGCTTTATTTTTTTCTACAAAACGATTATCCAACCGTAATGACAAATACCTTGGGTGAGATTTTGGTGAACCGTAGAACCTTAGTAGAGATTGCAATACAGCCGACATTTTATGAGGCCTCTGATGCTATACGCAACTTTAGACCAGAGCTAAGGCAATGTTATTTTAAGGATGAGGGAGAACGTTTGTTAAATAAGTGAGTCATGCCATGAAGTCACTAGTTTATTGTTCATATAAATTTAATGTTGGATTTTTTTTATATTTTGTTGGTTTTTCGGAAGTAGGGATTGCACTAAAGGCAGAGTAATATTCTATAAATATATTTATTTTTTCATATATATCTGAGTTCTATAGTGCCATTTCCTTATATTCCGATAGGGGCTCTAATCGTATTGTATTATGTATAACCTCAAAGACAGTTATAAAATGAGATTTTCAGAGAAGCTTTAGCCATTCCCTAATATTTAGTACAGTTAGTAGTATTTGTAATCAATTCAGAGTGGCTTTGGGAGACAGCTTTGATTCCATCACTAGCTACTGAAACGATTGATTCCAATTCCAAATAGTTCAGTTCAAAACTGAAGAAATAGATAATGTATTGTATTCTATCATAGAGCCAACTACAAAAGGGAGATCCCACAATCTACGCTAACTACCGTGGCATAAACCTCTTCAACATCACATATTAGGTTCTATCGGACATATTGTGTGAAAGATTAAAGCCCACCGTCATCAAACTGATTGGACCTTATCAGTGTGGCTTCAGGCCTGGAAAATCAACAACCGACCAGATTTTCACCATGCGCCAAATCTTGACAAATACCCGTGAAAGGAAGATCGACACACACCACCTCTTCGTCGATTTTATAGCTGCCGCTATATTTATCTGCATTTGGTATCTCCGCAAAACTAATATGGCTGTGTAAACTGACGTTGAGCAATACCATAAAGCTCCGCCAGTATCGAGAAGGACCTATCCGAGCCGTTCGAAACCAAACGAGGTTTCAGACAAGGCGACTCCCTATCGTGCGACTTCTTCAATCTACTGGATTATTCCAGCTGCAGAGCTTAATCGAGCAGGTACAATCTTCTATAATAGTGTACAGGTCCTGGCGTACGCCGATGATATTGATATGAATGGCCTCAACTGCCGCGCCGTTAGTTCTGCTTTCTCCAGACTGAATTAGGAAACAAAGCAAATGGATCTGATAGTAAACAAGGACAAAACGAAATATATCCTGTCATCAAATAAAAAGTGTCGCAATCGCGACTAGACTCCCACGTCACTCTTGACAGTCGTAACTGCGAAGCCGTAGATAATTTATTTTATCTTAGAACCAGCATTAACACCAACCAAAACGTCAAACTCGAAATCCAACGCAGAATAACTTCTGCCAACAAGTGGTACTCCGGACTGAGTAGGCAATTGAGAAGTAAAGTCCTCTCTCAACGAACAAAAACCAAACTCTATAAGTCACTCATTACTCCCGTCCTGCTATATGGTGCACAGGCATGGACGATGACAACATTTGATGAGTCGACGCTACGAGCTTTCGAGAGAAAGGCTCTGCAGAAGATTTATGGTCCTTTGCGCTTTAGGAACGGCGAATAACGCATTCGATGGAACGGTGAGACATATGAGTTAAACCACGACATTGACATATTTAGTTCAGCGAATTAAGAGACAGCGGCTACGCTTGCTAGATCATGTCTTCCGAATAGATGAAAACGTTCCAGCTCTGAAAGTCTTCGACGCAGTACCCGCCGGGGAGCAGAGGAAGAGAAAGAACTCCACTCTGGAAGAGAAAGAACTCCACTCTGGTCGAGAGATCTGGTGAAGAAGGACCTCGCTGCACTCGAATTGGCGCCAAATTGCGTAAAGAAGAAACGACTGGCAGGCTGTTGTGAAATCGACTATAACCGCGTACGCGGTGGGCGTAGTGTTATGCTCCAAAGGTCTGTATCGCGTGATTAGTACAAACAAGTACCGTAGTAGTATCCGAACCCAATAAATATTTAACTTTAAAAGTCACAGAGACCTTTTGTAGCGGTCCATATGCCTCAAAACACTTTGGTTTTTCTGAAACAGCTTACTAGGTCACTCGAAGGATCTGTAAATACTGAACGTAACGGTATTCTCTTCCTAATTATAGCGATTAAAGAATCTATTCTAGAATAATTTCGATCGTCTCTTATCGTTTATTTAAAATATTATAATTACTTAAGTATTTCTCTGCTAACTCTTGACCTTTTCAGATCCTATTATTCGCATGATGAATGTCTACTCATTTGTCGCATGCAAAGTATGCAACGGTATTGTGGTTGTGTTAGTCCCTTCCTCGCGCCGCCACTCATCAATGCGAGCGTCTGCACTCTACTGCAGTTGCCTTGCCTCTCAAACTGGTTGCGTGTGTTCAATCAATGGTCTTACTTCGAGTATGTCGACCCACCGGATGGTTTCGATAAGTGCAACTCTTGTATGCCGACCTGTGAGGGTGTCGACTATAAAACTTACCTGAATTACCTACCACTGCGTAAAAAACACGGCAATGATACGTACACCTTTGGTTTGCTGTGCGTAACAGAATTTATGCGAGATTTCGTCATAGTTACTTTATTTGTTGTTATAGAGAAGGTCTTACTAGCGATGAGCCGTTGGCACTGGTGAAACTATTTTTCAAGCAATTGTATGCGGAATCGACGTACATAGACATTGTAGGCGATTGGGTTGCATTGTTGAGTGAGTACCACACACTAGTGTTCTACAACATAAAAGTAGAAAAAATAAGAAAATATTTAAATTTTGTATTCCAGGCCGTTTCGGTGGCATTCTATCGCTTTTCTACGGCTTTAGCATACTAAGTTATGTCGAGATTTTCTACTTCATGAGTGGTAAGTGGTTTGTGCTTATATATAGGGCCTGGCAGCTGGCGTATATTCCGAAAGAGCGGCGTGACAGCCGAGCGCTGGAGAAGAGCGCTGAAAACCGCGTATATTCGTTGTATTGGAATGAGTTGCAGCCGAAAACTGTTATGTTGGAGAGATACCCAAAGAATATTAAATGGCAAAATCGTTATGATGATAGTTATTAGCATGGCACTTGATAAAATCAGAATCTTAAACGAGAAATGTTGGCACCAATAGAAAAATACAATAAATCAAAGTTCTATATTGTGACAATATGAAGACTTATTTAAACCTTGACCTAAAAATGTACACGTTTACAAAAATTTTTGATGTGTAAGTTTGAGTTTGCTGTTTGCTGTCTGATGGCTGATTATAAATCCGTCTCTGTTACGGTTACAGGGTTTTCCAGAAAGTAATAGGACTGATTTTCTTCCACCGCGACTGTACTACGTATATCTAACCAAGGCCGGCATCCCATCCCAAGTGTCCGCATCCGTCCTACAGCTCAGATGTGGTCCCCCGGACTTGTTTTTTTCCTTGCCTGAAAAGGCCGATGAAAAGCAAACATTTTGAGACAACAGCGGGGATCGCACGACAGAGGGGATCGAATTGGTCTTGACATTTTGTGGCTGAATTGGTTTGCAACGGCTTGCACCGCAACATAAGATCTATTGTGACCTTCCCTCTGTCACAACGACTCTCTAGCCCAAGCACATTGATAAATTCCAATATAGTAATAGGTGATTCCTATTCGGAAACATGGATTCAAGGATTAGTCTGCAAATTTTCGACTCCATGTCGCAGAACCGGCAGCTTGCACAAGAGGCTAGGCCCATGCTGAATAACTGCTTCTTGATTTTACAATAGCCTAGGTAAAGTGCAATAAATAATCGGAATTTGTTTCTTGCGATGTTGATTACCTTTTTAAACCTGTTGAGCTGGTAACCACCCATTAGCAACTTGGCCTTGCGGATGCCTTGGAGTTGTTGTCGTTACTTCTTCCTGCCTATTCTTTCCTCCATATAGAAAAGCTTATTTAGGTATGAGGACCAAATGCAATACAGGGTTCTGGTCCTACAATTCCAATGGAAGCTGCAGAGCGGGACACCAGTTCATTCTAGGCTATATCCTTGTAATCTAACACACAGATAAGGTGTTCTTGGTTAGAATCTGATAGGTTCTTCAGCCGTTCTATGCACTCCTGCACCTTTAGCGATTTACTTTCATAAGCAGAGATAGCTTTAAGTGCCACTTGGCTATTGCTGAGTATGACGATACTTTCGTTACGATAGTTGCCTCAGAAGTTTATTTCTAAATACCGACTTATAGAAAAGACCCCTGTTTGGAAGATGAAAACTTCCCATAAGTATGGAGAGTTTGGTACGCAGTCCTGCGACTCATTTTCCAATTTCCTCCGACGTTTTCGAGGCACTTGATTGTGAGTACTATCCATTAGCATTAGAGCAATCGTAAAATCTTGGTCCCTTGGAAGAAGAGCCAGTGGTATTTTATCACTTAGGGCTTTCATTTGTTGGGACAAGATTATTTTTGGGTTTTTTTATACTCTTACAAAATGTTGCTACAGAGTATAATACATTTGTACGCCTAACATCAATGAAGTTAGTTATGGAATTATATATGTATGTGTGTGTAAATGATCTGCTGGAGGATCGAAAATATCGGTCAATCTATGGGATATATTATAGAAATTCGGAGAGCATCCTTTTTTGATAATAGTATGTTTTAAAGACAGACATATTTGTCAAATATAGGTTGAATCGGATCAATATATAATCTCCTTAGCCTCTATATACCTAATATAAAGATTTTCGAACTTCCAGGTGATTTTATACCGCATATGAGAGAGCGAGTTTTTTAACAATAATGTATCTTTGTGCCTAAATATTATTCAATTGGGTGAAAACTTGATCTAAACCGTATATAATTAATATCAGAGTTTTCAAACATCGAGTTGACTTTATACTCGTACCTTATTGGCGCTGGTATGGGAGATAGCCTAATGAAACTCAGATACGATATTTTTGCGCTAAAAATTTATAGTAATGCCTGAACCGAGATTTGAAGAGGGAAAAGATTCGGCGACTAAAAGAAAGCTTTAAAGGTGATCTACTGACTGATACCCAAAGCATACTAAAATTAAAAAGGGAACACTTCTCTAGCCAGCTGATTAGCAGTGACAGCATAACATCAAGAGATGGCGAATCCGATTCCCCAATCGATGACGATGGAGCAGACGTTCCATTGCCCAACGACGAAGAAGTTCAAATGGCAATTACCCTTCTGAAGAACATCAAAGCGGCGTAGGCCGATGGATTGCCGGCCGAGCTATTCAAGCACGGCGGCGAAGAACTGATAAGGAGCATGCAGAACTTAATCGTGTAGGTACAATCTTCTATAATAGTGTACAGCTGTTGGCGTACGCCGATGATATTTCTCCAGACTGGCTAAGGAAGCGAAGCAAATGGGTAGTAACGAGGGCAAGACGAAATATCTCTTGTCATCAAACAAACAGTCGTCGCACTTGCACTTGGCTTCCATGTTACTGTTGACAACGTCCGGTGTGTCAATGCGTTGATCAGCGCCCTGCGAATGCCAATTGGCAGTGGGGAATGGACACACTAACCACTTTGTTGCAATATAACTCCACGTTTAGCTGACAAAGTCAGTTCTTCCCGCATTTGGATTTTAACTAAAAACTCCAGGAGTAAACTCCAAGGGCTCCTGCTCCCTGTGGTACCAGAATTAAGTCTTCGAGCAGACCTCGTAGCCGAAGCTACTATCAGTTGAGCTTTCATACGGCTCTGGACTGGTGGCCAGGGGTTGGACCCCATACACACACCACTCATAGAAAATCTAACCCACGTAAACGACCCTAACTGTTCGGTATTCTGACTAGTGGAGATCACACCACTAACATCTAATCGTCTATCAGTCTAGCTAATCTCCATACTACCTAGATCATTAATGTCCAAGCACAACGGGCATTCAGCTATTAAATGCACCCAATCCTCTACCCCCGTCCCACAAAAACAACCCAACCTATCAGATATGTAGGTGCCTCTGATGCAAAAATGCATTCAGAGGCCCATGCCCCGTAAGCAGAAAACACAGACTCAGACAAAATCTGAAGTCTGGGTTATCCTCAACGAACCCAGCGTCCCGAATGTACTCGTAGGTCACTCGGCCCTTAGGATTCGTTTAGGAACGTTATTGCTACCTACACCTAACCCATAGCATCTAGAAGCCTCTTGCTCACTAGATATCTCTCCCTCTCCACATCATCGTCGGAAATCCAATCATTTCGCAGAAAAATTTGAAGCCCCTTCTTAACCTGAATGCAACAGCATGCTGTATGACAATCAGATCAAGAGGTTACATGCACCTAACAAAACCTGCGTCCGTTGAGACAGTGCGACATACAGGTAAGCATCATACAACGCTGAATTGATAGGAGTTTTTGGCACCCAAAGACAGTCGTGGCTGCTTCCCACCATACAACGGTTGCATTTGTGGCACATGCCACAAACAAGCCACGCTAAATGGTGCGGACAGCACGACGACTGAGACCACAATCACTCCTCAAAATGCGTCGTACTTTGCCTACGGTTGCCTGCAGTCGCTCCTTCACATTCGCCAAGTGTGGAGTAAAACACATCCTTTCACTCATGGTCAGCCCCTGATATTTGACTTGCATCACATACATACATATCTGATGTTGACCCCATTCACATGGGCAATCGGTGGACGAGCCGGTGATAATCTGCCCTTAAGAAGCATTGCCACCGTTTTTTCCCTCCATATGTCAACCCCCACATCTACACCCCAAGTATTTACAATCTCTAAGAGATGTCCTCCCGCGCGCTCTAGCGCAGACCTAGAGTGATCTTCGACCATAAGAAGAAGGTCGTCCGCATATGCACAACACTTACAGAGCGGTACTGTTGACCGTCATAACATGAAACCTCTCCATCTCTGTGAGTATTCGACGCAGTAATTGGCGGGGAAAGTAGTAGAAGAGGATGACCTTCAATCCGTTGGAAAGACCAGGTGGAGAAGGATCTGGCTACACTTGGAATCTCAAATTGGCGCCAAACTATGAAAAGGAAAAAACGACCGGCTCGCTGTTGTAAACTCTGTCTACGCCAATCAAGAAGAAGAGGAATGCCAGAGATAGATAAAGTCGGGTCAATACTGCCTCTATCTCCAATATTTGTAATATATAATTTTCAAACTTCCTATTTCTGAACATTAATATTGAACATACTTTAAGGCAGTTTAATGCCGAAATTCTCATATTGGTCCATGAATTACCCCCGCTTCCATATATTACATATGCATAATGATTTTCGTTTTTCTAAACGTTTAAAAACCTATAAACTATAAATCTTTTATTTGTTTCAAAAATATATAAAAATAATTTTAAAAAATTTAAGCAATAAAAGCAAATGTTTAAATTCAATAATTATTGTAGTACTATTTTGCTGAATATCTTTTTTCCGTTGATATTTGTAATATTATAATAACTTTATATGTTGATCACAATTTGTGAATAAAAATGCAACCCTGCTTTATTTTTAACGCAACAACCGTCTGGCAACACAAGCTAACCGAACGGATATAAAGAACTGTTAATTTCAATTTCACTCTTTCAAAATTAAATGGTGAAAAATTGTGCAAATATAGCATTTTCGTACAAGGCTATTATTTGTTCGGTATTAAAATTATTTACCATAATTGTTGTGTATACGAAAATAAATCACACAGAAAAATGAACTCGTTAATATTAATCAACTATTTGGAGCAGCAAGCGGTAGGCAACAGCAAATTACAAGAACTGTTGGCCCAGACGGCACAGTGTTTGGTGCGCAAAGAAGAGAAACGTAAACTGGAGAATGGTAAGCACTAAGGAAAATTAATAGATAAAGTAAAAACATAATAAATTATTTACATATTTCCACAACTGAAATTTGTTTGCAACTAATAACAACAACAACCATTGCTTAGAATTATTACAAGAGACGCTAATCAACACAATGGACGTCTATGAATTGGAAAGCATTCTGAAACAGTTAAAATTGCAATACCAACAACAATGCGCGGTACAAGAAGAAATGTTAACCGTTTACAAGCATTCTGTCGAATTTTGTGTGCAAGTACAAAATATTGATTGGAATTCGCAATTACATTGTAAGCTGGAACTACTGCAATTAAAGTGTCAGAATGAGATACGCGAACTGAGCGAAGAATATGAGGAGGAAAAGGAGCGTAGAAAAGCGTTGGAACAGCGGCCAATAGGTGGGTATGGTTTTATTTATACTGTTAACTAGAGATGATTAAGCGATAATAATACACTGAGACTGGATGTTAGAAATTAATTTAGATTTATTGATTGTTTTTCGGATTTTATTTGGTTATCTTAATAAGTATTTATTTAAGTTTATAGTTTTTAATAAGAGACATGCCTACTCCGACAGCCTAAAAAAAGGACTTTTGTGAATTAAATCAATAGAAATGATCAGAGTGACAAGTTGAGTTGATTCACCCAAATCTGCCTGTCTGTCCGTCTGCCCTTTTCTCATCAAAACGCTGCTAATTTGTCGGAATTGGCGACATCAGGCCTATATATGATATAGTTGTCATACAAACTGACCGATCCATTATTAAGATCGGATACCTATAGCATGCCTTACAAACTAACCGATCAAAAAAAAAAGTTCCTTATCTTAAACTTTTATTTATTTTAATTTTTTTATTATTTATTCATTATATTTTAATATCACATTATAATGTTATAATTAACAAAAATTTTACTTTCAGTTCAAAAAGTGCGTGCTGCTGAAAAAGAGGTTGCCAACATTCAAGCAAAAATAGACAATGCTAAACAACGTGCTACTGCTTACCAGAGGAAATTATTGGAGCAATTAGACAAGGTTCAAAACGAACAAAATGCTATAATCGTTTTGTTAGTAAAAGGAAGCAAAGAAATAGCAGAAAAAGAAGCAGAGGTAAATATAAAAAATATCAATTGATTATCAATGAAAAGGATAAATTAATGGATCCATAAATATATTCGTGAGATTTTTTCAAAATTTAAACATTTATTTAAGAAATATGTATGACCACTAGTATTAATCAAAGTATTACCTATCTTAAGCTGTAGCTTTTTTCCATCTTTTTGGCAATTTTTGGCTTCCATTCCAAAATGACCGCCCTGATTTGGCGGACAGCAATGAAGGAAGCCATCGTCTGGAACAAGTGGTAGTCAAAAAGGGCAAAATCTGAACTATAGGTGGGTGAGGCTGTTTTCTAAATAGCTTTTAACCGGTCTTGCAACATGAAGCTGAACTTTGTCATGATGGAAAATTATTTTTTTGCTTGCGTCATGAATATTCGGCTTTGCCGTTGATTTTGACGTTTGGCCAGGTTTCAAATATGATTTTTTGCATTCAGGGTTGTCATAATGTTCTCAGCTTCCTTCCTTTGAATATATCCGACCGCTTTTAAATGTTTTGAAATTGCGGCTCAAGTGACTTTCATAAATACGGCCAGCCCTTCCAGTTCCCCATCTTCAAACTTGCTTGGCCGTCCTGGACGGCTTCTTCGTATTCCAAGCCAAAATCCCCGGACCCGCTGGGTGCAATTCACGTATTACTTTACCGAGCCGTTGCCTAACTTTTATTAAAGTCATAAAAAAGAGTGAGTAGTACCCTCGGACAGTTTTCGCCAGTTAAAAACTCAGTTCAGTAAACAGCGAACTCATGGGTTTCGGATTTTTTGGATATTCTTTACAACTTACTGCTTACCAATCCTAAAACAGTTAGATCGCGGAAAATCTGTCTGACAAGGGTGGATCCGATTTGTAAAGTCATAATTTAAACTCTACCACGACATCACTTTTCATATTCCAGCTTGCAGCTTTGGAAAACGCTTATAATGCCCAAAGAAAGGATTTGATGGCACAAAAGCAGGAATTGATTTCAAAAATGCAGACATTCAATACGAAGGTAAGTAAAGTCACCATGAAACTCCGTATACATAATCAAGTCTTCGTTAAAATTCAGCTCCCCGTTTACGTCAATGCAAATGAGTTGGAGCCGAGTCTAGAGAAAACCGCCACAAACGACGATTTCACGCCATCCATCGCTACGAAGCTTGATGCATTTCCTATTTTTGGAAATACCATTAATGCGAACACAGATGTAAAACCGAAAGAAATCAGTTTCTTAGATCTTTTCAAAGAGTGGGAGTTACAGAAACAAAAACAAATCGAAGAGCTTGTAACCACTACTGCATATTCTGATTTCACTTCCATCGTTCCAAATTTGACTGTAAGCTATGACTCTGAAACGGACCACACGAATACAATACCCGAAAGTGGGCCAAAATCCATACTGCGACGTCCAAATATTGCGGAGGATGTGGGTGCTGCTTTTATACCCAAAAAACGTGTACGTTTTGCCACTCACGAAAGTGTAGAGAATAATTTGGATTTCATTTCAACACGCCATGCGAGCTTCAATCCGCTTGAATGTGATGCTGTTGCCGGAACCGGTGAAGAAATTGAAAATGATACATTTTTGGTTGATGATAACGTGCCAACATTTAATGGTGATACTGAGACCATTGAAATTTTCAGTACGGATGAAGTCTTAAGAAATGAAAATAAGAACGCGCACAGTGAAGAATTATCCGGACAGAAACAGACCAGGCCGGAATTCGTTACGGCGAAGAAATTGCTCAGGAAAGCAAGATTACAGGGTTCGCAAAGGCAAAGCAAAGTGCACACGATTTCCAGTGCTGTCGAAAAAAAGTCAAAAATCGAAATTCGAGAATGTCGTATCATTAAACCAGCAGGCACTAAATTGCCGACGGTGAGGTTTTTTAAATTTATCATTTTGTTAATTCATTTAATATTTGTATTTTATGAGAAAATCAAATTTTTGGGGAAATTAATTTTAATTGCTGTTTAATATTATCTCAATATTTTTATACTTTTGCAACATGTGGACACAGAGTAATATTGTTTTGTTCACCTAACGGTTGTTTTTGTCACCTAAAACTAATCGACCACTTCGACTGGTAACTGGCGAATGATACGCGTGATGTTTTGATCCAAGGTCTGAATCGAAGCGCGATTGTCCGCCGAGACTTTTGGCTTTACATATCCTCACAAGAAAAAGTCTAACGGTTTGGTATCACACGATCATGGTGACCAATCGACCGACCCAAAACGTGTAATTATATGCTCACCAAAATGTTCTCTCAATAAATCCATTGATTGATGCGATGTCTGGGAAGTGGCGCCGTCTTGTTGAAACCAAATGTCGCCAAGATCACGACCTTCAATTTCAGGCATCAAATAGTCGGTTATCATGGGGTGATAACGGTCTCTATGGGCGGTTACCTTCTCACCGATATCATTTTTGAAAGAATATGGACCGATGATACCACCGGCTCACAAACCACATCAAATCGTTGTTTTTCTGGATGAAATGGCGCAGCTTTTGAATCTCTTCAGGTTGCTCTTCGTCCCAAATGAGAGGTGATAGTGTTGCTCAGTGCTCCAAACTTGATGATAAGAAGCTTATTAGTATTTCTTCATACAAAGTGATTATAAGCATGTTGAAAACTTCTTTATTTATTTCGATTAACATAGCCACAGTGCATCGATGAACTTTATTCGATGAAGATCCATCAAGAAGCAGTGTTTATCGATGGTATGGTAAATCCAATCGAGGTTGTAGATCACTCCAAAACGAATTTCGCCAACGTCTTCTTCTTCTTTATTGGCGTAGACACCGCTTTCACGGTTATAGCCAAGTTTACAACCCTCCCCAGGGTTGCGCTGGATTTGGGACCCGCCAATTAAAAAACGCCCCCAATGAAAAGCAAACAGCCTTTCGGGAAGGACGTCCACTGTAAAAAACATTTGTACGATAACGGTGGTTCCATACACCTCTATGAAATTGTGTGAGATGAATAAACGTAGATTTTCTCGTATGAGCCCGAAGGTAAACATCAGTCGACTCTACGGGGGTTTCAAGATGAGCCGAATGCGACAAAAGTTCTTCGCAAACGAAGCATTTCCAAGCAAATAGTTGCCTGCTTTGCTTTCGGGAAAACTGGACAATGCGAGCTCTCACAGTTCGACTGAAACAATTTTTGAGCACTCAAAACATCGATTTGATGAATCATCCACCGTAGTCCTGACGTAAAAAATAATCTAAGAGCTCATCATTTTTCTATATCTGAAGAGGGGTTGAAGCATTCAGACCGCATATTTTTGAGATACCCCAATCAGTGTGGCAAAAGTATTGCGACAATTGGTTCAAAATCATGCAAAAAAGTGTATAACGGAGAATATTATTAAGACAAAAAAGCTCTCAGGAACTATGTGACGAATTCCAATCAAATCTGGTGGCCTACCTCCCAAACATTCCTATCATTATCTGTGAAACTAGAATAACAACCACGCCTACTTCTCATATAACAACTTTTTAAAATCAATCTGATTCTTTCACTTCCTTCTTGTTTACTTACGTAGACACCGCTTACAAAGTTATAGCCGAGTTTACAACAGCGCGACAGTCGTTCTTCCTTTTAGCTGTTTGGCGCCAATTGGAGTTTCCTAGTTTAGCCAGGTATTTCTTCATCCGGTCTTTCCAATGGAGTAAAGGTTTTCCTCTTTATTTGTCTCCCCCCGGGGGGTACTGCGTCGAATACTAATAGCTGTTGTGTTTTCATTTATTCGGACAACGTGACCTAGCCAGCTTAGCCGCTGTCTCTTAATTCCCTGAACTATGTCAATGTCGTCGTATATCTCGTAACGTCGACTCATTAGATGTTCTCATCGTCCATACCTCTGCACCATATAACAGGACGACGATGATGAGTGACTTGTTGAGTTCGGTCATTGTTCGTCGAGAGAGGACTTTACTTCTCAATTGCCTACTCCGTCCGAAGTATGTGGCACCTGTTGGCAAGACTTATTCTGCGTTGGATTTCCAGGCTGACATTATTGTTGGTCTTTATACTGGTTCCAAGGCAGACGAAAGTATCTATGACTACGAAGTTATGACTGTTAACAGTGACGTGGGAGCCCAGACGCGAGTGCGACGACTGTTTGATGACAGGATGTATTTCGTCTTTCCCTCGTTTACTACCAGACCCATTTCCCTTTATAGAATACAAATCAGGCAGATGGAATCAGACTTTGCCTAGACCCTATATAACTAACAGGCCTTACGTACCTGAAGGTACTGCCTTCGCTTTAATCCTTGCAAGTTGCAAGAGTATGACATGTTCGGTTATACCCGAACTTCGCTCTTACTTACTTGTTTTTTAATAATTTAAATTGATTTTTTTCAGAAATTACCCATAGTTCTCACACCAGAGCCACAGGCCCCAACCACAAGCTCAACAATTGCCATAGAACCTTTACAGTCGACCAAGAATAAAGTGTTCAAAACACCCCCAATACCAAAAGTACGAAAGCAACAGAAAATACCAGACCGTAACAACTTCTTCGACGACTTTTTGAAGGAATCTAGCGTAGAAACCTCTCAAACAGATTCCGAGGTGGGTACAAATGCCGTTAAAGACCCAAATGCTATGTTAAGCTTTGATGAGTCCACGGGTACAAGTGAAAAATCTAAACGCAGGGGTAAAAAGTCGTCAATGGATTTTGAGAGTTTCTTCCGCGAGACCCTCAAGGGCTGCAATGATGACAGCGCTGCTTTGCAGTTGTCACCCACTGAGGAGGACAGCGACCTACTGCAGTTCGATTTGAATTTTGCTGAAAATAACGGCTTATCGAACAGCAACTATGAGGATTTTTTCGCTGATCAAGAGAATGCTGAAAAAGATGATGACTTGTTGTCATTCAACTTCAGTGATTAGTTCGACAGAAATGTGAACATATTTTTAATGTCTCTTCTTATTTGTTGACATTTTGTAAATCGGTGTCCTTAATCTAAAACGAGAAATGTATACTCTCGCAGTAAATTTAATTGATTTTTATTTGACTCTAGTTATTGTTTTTTTTGTTGTTGTAAATATGAATTTTGTTAAAAATATCAAAATATTATTTTTTTCTTGTGGATTCTCTTTACCGTAAAGTGGACTTTATCATCAGTAAAGTGCTGTGGAACCTATTTGTGGGCTCTGAAAAATAAAAAAAAATTGAGACTCTTGTCATCTTTTGAATGTAACTTTTTATTTTGGGTTTTTGATAAACATGCTTTATTTTACTTTTACGTTTTAAATTCAATGCTTTATGTATGTACGTATGTATTACAAAATCGATTACTAGAAGCAGATATAAACATTTTTTAGAACGAATTGGTACATTAGGCGCAAAGAAGTTTTCATTCGAATAATAATTTAACAATGTATGCAATTTTTAGATGATTAGAGCTTATTTTGTTTGCTTTGGCCAAATCTTAGTATTTTGAGTGTTATACACATTTAAGGAAAATAATTTTCAATTGGGGTAAATTTCAAGTGTTAATTCCATTGAGCACTAGATAAAATTATAATTATGAAAACAATTTAGAATTTGCATTCTTCTTCAAGTGTTATTGTATGTATATGTGTATGTACTAATAATCATCACCACGCGATACAATTTCTTTACATGATGGGCGCAACATAATTGTATGCTCGTACTGAGCTGTGTAGCAACCTCTAATGTCGCACAGTGGTGGGTAGGCCTCCACAACACCCTTATCGCAAAGATCCTTCAGCGCCATTTGATATTTAGTGGCACCGGCGCGATCCAACCAACGTTTACAGAACGCCAATGTGCCGAAATGTTTATTGATTGTGCCCAGTAACTGTTTGGATGATTGCAAACGCAATGGCACGAACGGGGCATCGAAATTCTTCATGTAATGCGAACAATCCATATCGTCATGCACTAGACCGCGACCGGTTGAACCGAAAGTCTCGATAGCGTAGAACTCATTCTCTTCCATGCGTGTGGATTCGCCACCCTTGACAATTGGCACAGTCTTGCCCGAGTGAATACCTGTGTACAACATAAAAATGAAAGCAATTATATGCCCGCACAAATATGTAAAGCACTGATTGCGACTTACGATATGGGCTGATGGAATGGCCGTTTAGATTTCTGATAGACTTGATTGGATATGTTTTGCCATCCAACTCCAATTCATATGATTCCATAACTTCCTGTATGGCAGCGCCTACATCGCATAGACGTACATCAATACCGGCTTCTTTGATACCTGTATTGGTGGCCTCCTTCACAGCTTGCAAAAGTTTGTCGTACTTATTGTTAAATGTCAGCGTGAAGGCGCAATCGATAATGCGTCCCTTGATGTGTGTGCCGAAATCAATTTTGCAAACATCATCATACTGCAAGACAGTCGTATCGCCAGCGTTAGGCGTGTAATGGGCAGCGCAATGATTCAACGAGCAACCGGTGGGAAATGCCAAACCGGCTTCCAGTCCATTTTCACCAATCAAACGACGTGCTGTATTCTCCAATTCTTCGCAAATCTGAATCATAGTCATGCCCGGCTTAATGTAACGTTGCATGTACTGCCTGGTCTGTCTGTGTGCCTCGGCAGCCTGACGCAATTCCTGATAGATATCGTTATGCATGCGATCCAAAGCACGTTTTTCCTCCGATGTAAAACGATCCTTGGCAGTACGATCGTCGGGCAGATCTTTAGGTGTGGGATGTTGTAAAATCTCACCCTCTGGAAATTGTCCATCAGGGAAGAGTTCCGCAATTGGTATGCTCGGTGGATCCGTTTGCACTTTCTTATTACCGCCTTTGTTTTTGTTTTTATTCTTCTTCTTAGATGCAGATTTTTTATCGCCTTCATTTGTGGCATTTTCAACTTCCTCTTTGGACTCACCGTTAGCCACCGCATTTACTGTTTCGCTATTTTCACCATCCGTTGCCTTTTTCGCCGCTGCCTCAGCTAGCGCAGAGAGTGTGATAATTGCATTAGGGTTAGGTGATCTAATTTAGAAAAAAAGTCATTGTCCATTCTGTAGCGCAGCTTACCTTGTCGCAGTTTCTTATTATTTGGTTTAGGCTTCTTTTGCTTTTTCACCTCCTCTCCAGTTGCGGCAGGAGTTGTCGCATCGGTTGCCGCATTTTCTACGTCTTCCTCCGCATTGACTGTGGCTTCCACTTTTGTTACTTCTACTGACATTTTGTTGTACAACCACAATGAATATCCAATTTGGTTATTAAATGAACTTTGCGCAAAGTAATGCTGTAAAATTTTCCGTGCTGGATGAGTGTTGCAGAAAAAGGGAAGACAAAAACACGAGGTAGTTGTCAAAACGACAAAAAGGCACGGTGCGAAAATAGCAAAAAAATAACAATGCATTTGACAGCCGACAGTGCTGTGGCAGCTGAACTAAATTTTAAATTATTATTTTTAACTCGAGATGTGCTCATAACCATACTAAATGAGTTTTTATTTCAAACGAAAATCTTTCAGTTAACCTGTAACTTTTAAAATCATATTTGGAATTTTATTAACACTTCTATTGCCATTATTTTCTTTGAAATTTATTGTAAAACTTAAGAAAAAAAAGAAATCATGCAACCCTGCTTTTGTAGATAAAACTAAATATTGACATTTGTCAAACAGCTGTTTTAGCGGCTGCAGAAAAAAAGTATACTTTTGTATACTGTTTATATGTAAGCAACTTGTTTTATTTATTGAAAATAAATTAACTCTAATGGATGAAATACTGCTTCCAACAACAACTGTCTCAACTACGACAACAACAAATTCAAGTTCGCAAAAGCAAACCGAACACGATGAAGTCGATTTAAAGTTATTTGACAAAGCAAAGATTAGCAGCGATATGGAAAATCGCACGCGCGATGTCGATGGTGATGGCAATGTTAATAGCGATCACTCCGGTGATGAAGGTGCTAACAAGGTACGTTTTCAAGATGAGCTTGGAATGGATATGAAGGAGCCAAAATTGGAAGGTGCAGAATTAAACGATGATACGCCATCCAAAAAGCAGAAAACCAAAAAGGAGTTGGAAGAAGAGGAGCGCGAAAAAATGCAGTAAGTAAACACCTGGAAATACATAAAAATGTAGATTAATTTTTTTATAACTGCAATGTAGAGTGCTCGTTTCCAACTTCACCGAAGAGCAGCTCGATCGCTATGAAATGTATCGCCGTTCGGCATTTCCCAAAGCGGCAGTGAAGCGCCTCATGCAAACCATAACCGGCTGCTCCGTATCACAAAATGTTGTGATCGCTATGTCGGGTATAGCGAAGGTATTTGTTGGTGAAATTGTGGAGGAGGGTAAGCCGGCCAAAAATTTACTTTATTTGAAACATTTATTTTCATGTACACTTTTACATGTTCAGCTTTAGATGTTATGGAGTCGGGAGGTGAGATCGGCGCTTTGCAGCCCAAATATTTACGTGAAGCGGTGCGCCGCTTACGACAACGTGGCCGTATGCCTATAGGGAAATTTCAAAAACCATACTTTCGCTTAAATTAAAGGCTGTCTTCCACACAAATATGATAAACATTAAAGTTAATTTAGCAGTTTCTAAAAACTTAGCAATAAGTCTAGGCATGAAGATGTATTGTATGTTTAAATGTAAATTATAAATATATTAAGCGAAGCAAAATGTATTAAAGCAAAGTCAGTAAAATGTTGACGTGTATGCATTTGTAAAGTAAACATACAATTTTATTTGTTTTGACAGGCGTTCGTTATTATACACTGGTACTACTCATGCAACGTGAATTTTAGCTGAAGGCATTTGTAAACAAGGTTTACTAGTGTTTTTTTTTATGCATAATAATATTGCACTTTACTAAAATGTTATTTTTTATTGCATATTAGAAAATTTATTTCAATATTCATATATTTTTTAACTCTATACATATTTAAGCAGTTATTGACTAAAACTAAAAACAATACATTTTAAAATGCAAATTTGCTTAAGTTAAGCGTATCACTAACAAACTCTATGACACTTTAAAAGCAACTTAAATTTACAACTAAACATACAAATTAAATCTAAATAATGCCCTCACTTCCGCACTCAAGGAAATGCGGTCGACGTAGACGCCAATGTATGCGTATCATCTATAAATTGCGTGATGACTTGTGGCAGCAATAATTGTGGTGTCGCGGTTTGTGTATAGTTTAGGGGCACAGTTGCCAAAGGCGCAGACGGTTCCGAGGGATAATTAATCTCTTGCGCCATCGGACGATCACGATCAATTACTTCTTTTGCTATTAGCGTATTGGTTTCCTTATAATCCACGCCAGCCTCTGGCTTAGCGCCTAAAAGTAGATTGCCTTTTTGCACGCCCATATACTGTGTCGCTTTTGCATTGAGTGGCAATTGGCCACAAGTATCCGAGTGCACTTTACGATGCGCCTGCAGGTTGGAAACACAAGTGAAACGTTTGCCACAGCCATTGCAAAGGAAACGCTTGATGCCCGTATGCACGGTCATGTGTGTGAGCAGTGATTCGCGGTAGGGATAAGCTTTAGGGCACAGCTGCGGGATGGAAATTAAGTTATATTATTTATATAAAAAAAAAGCACATGTAAACGAATTTCGGTCTCTTACATGACACTGGAAAGGTTTGAAGTCCGTATGCCGCGTTTTTATATGCGTCTTGTACTGGGCTTTCACTTTGAAGGTCTTGCCGCATTTGTCGCACTGATAGGGCGTATCATCCTTGTGCAAAAGCAGATGTGTTTTCAATATACCTGCTGTGGTTAGATGCTTGCCACACACATTGCACTGATAAAGCGGCTTACGGCCACAATCGGAGCGTACGTGATCGGTCAACGAGGTGCGTCCAGAGAATTTCTTACCACATTTGTCACAAACAAAATTTCTATTCGCCACAGATTTGCTGTCTCGCTCCTGTTCATGTTTTCTCATGTGATTTTTCAACGAATCATGACCGGTCATGAATTTTTCACAAATATTACAAAAAATGAGATCACGATGCTCCTTGCGCGCATGCGCAGTTGCCTCGTCCTTGGTTGCGAAATACACGGAGCAATAGCAGGGACACTTGAAGGTCAAACTGCCGTCGGGACCTGCGCAAAAAAAAAAAAATAAAAAAATAAATATATACATATGTATGTATATAGTAAATTCATTCCGTTATTTAGGTTTAAAAAACAGTTTTAGTACAAATTTTTGGATTAGCTTTTTTAATTTATGGTTCCAGTATTTGGATTAAAATTAAAAAAAAAAACTTAATTAAACTTTTCGGGATTACAAAATAATTTAAAAATTATAAATTATAAATAAATTATAAAATTTAAATTACAAATAAATTATAAAATTTAATTCTAAATTTTTAATCGGATTTTTTGAATTAAATTTTGTTTTAATTTTCATGCCGGTATTTGGCATTAAACTTTTTTTTTAATTTTTCATTCCGATAGTTGGGCTTAAAAATTATTTTTAGTAAAGATTTTACGGTTTATAAAAAAATTAATTCAAATGTTAATAAAATAATTTTTTAATGCATTAATTGCAACCCTGCATTCAAAGATTATTTATGTTTTGCTCACCATGCATTTTGATGTGATTGGTCAAACGTTTCTCCATCAGATATATTTTGGCGCAAATATGGCACTTGAAGACCTCACCATCATTAATGGACGTTTCTTCGGTTTTAAAAGTCTCCTTGATTTCCTCCTCTGGCCGTTGATGATCGTCACGCAAATGCTTCTCAAAAGGTTTGCGTATGTGGTATACTTTTATGCAATATGGGCACTGCCAAGGCTTCTCACCGCGCCTTGATAGTTTCAAACGCGCTTTCAGTTCCTTTTGTGAAAGCTTAGCCATACGTCCCTGCTTACAGGTTTTACCAGTTTTTTGTTTATCTTCCGTCTCCTCATCATCAGCGACTGCACTTTCTACATTTTCATCGGCATTATTAGGCACATTTACGTCATCCGTCAGTTGACGTGGCTTGCGTCCACGTTTCGTGACCTTTGCATTATCTTCAATTTGCGGCTGTGCAACTTTTTTGATGCTTTTACGTGATTTTTTCGGTGCTTCCAATGCGCTATCCGGTCTATCAGCGTCATTTGCAAGCTCGTTGTCCGTATCTGCAGTTTGTTGGTGACGTCTTGGGCGGGGGAATGGCACAGCATTGCGTGAAACTTTCACACTCGACTCATCCTTCAATGCGGGGTACCGTTGGCGTACATCTCGTAGCATTATTTTACAAGGAGCTAGTGGTGCGGTTAAATGCTATAGAAAATATATACAAATAATTGTAAAAATTGCAATGTTATATTTATTTATTGCAAGCTCACATCACTATCAACGTCCAAAATGTCGGTCTCCTCCACATAGTCGGCGCTATCCTCCGCTTTGATTAATATCAATTCAGTCTCATGTAAGCCCGCTTGCTCTCTCTTCATAACGCTTTGCGTCGTCTTATCTTTTAACAGCGAATCGAGCAGTTTATCTTTATTTTTGAAAATACTGGCATCTTCTGATTTGACTTCGAACTCGGTACCAACAAATTCACGCGAGTCGATAAATTCTAGTTCGTCATCATCATATGCATTATCCATATAGTTTTCAATTCTTGCGATGTTTTCTTCTTTTTTGATATCTTTCAATTTTGCAAGCGTTAATTGTACATTCTCTTTATGCTCATCTTCACTAGCACTATCTTCGGCTGGATCAAAATCGGCATAATCGTCTTCCGAGTCTGTTTCGAATTTACCGACGTCGGTAACAGTTTTTTCTTCCGTACCATTTTGTAAGCTGGGCGGTGGAGCAGGGTTAGTTGCTTCCTGCGTTTCTATTATTGTGGCAGTCTCAAGCCCGTTAATTTCCACTTTTTCAACACATTCATTAAGCCATTTCTCCTGCTCATATTCATCGTCTTCTTCCGTATCTGTAGCAGATATTTTCCGCTTTCTTTTGCCTGGTCTGCCATTAGCACGATTTTTGGCGTTCAAATTTGTGGGTGTAGTACTGTCTACATCTAACTTTGCGTATGGCTTACGCACTTGTTCTTTATGATCTGGCTTGATAATGCGATTGGAATTGTTTACTTTTATTTCAGAGGTAGGATTAAGTGTTGGTGGTACTGAAAAGTATTTTTGTAGTTTTATGAATAAAATAATATCGTACAAACTGCATGTTGAAACTTACTTCTGTGCCGATGCGTGCGCGTGCGCTGTTTGGGTGGATCAAATTGTGGTAGACCACAGGTGTCTGGTCGCGTACGTCGATGTTTTATCAAATTCGAATGACAAGAGAAACGTGTAAGGCAGCATTTACACTCCACCAAACGCACACCGGTGTGTATCGAGGAATGCGTAACAATACTTTCTCGATGAGCAAAACACTTACCACAAACCTAAATTAAAGCAAAATTATATTTAAAATCTAAATATGTAAAAATTATTTTTTACTAACATCACACTTGTGCGGTTTCTCGCCCGTGTGTGAGCGCTCATGCTCCACCAAACGTCCTTTTTGCAGAAAATTCTTGCCACAATAGCTACAACAATATTTCCGCTCGCCAGTATGCAGCACCATGTGTTGTTTAAGATTATATTTTGTTACGAAAGTCATTGAACATTGCTCACATTTGTGAGGTTTAATTTTGCCACACTCCGTTTCTATATGTCGTTTGTATGGATAAATTGTCTTATATTCTGCGCCACATTTGTCACATTTCAGCATTTCCCTATCGATGCCATTATGTACGACCCGTATATGCTCACGATAGTCATCTTCGTTTGTAAAAGTGACTTCTGTACAGAGCCGGCAAACGATTGTTGTATGCACTTTGTCCCGATGTTTCTTCAATTCTTCCTCCGAACAGAAGCGTTCGTCACAATAACGACAGAGGAAGCCACCGGGTGGCTCATGTTTCTTTACATGCTTCACATAACCGCTTAGCGACACTAATGCCTTATCACATACAGGACAATGCAGCTTGGGTACACCGTCGGTGGTCAATTGCACTAACATTGATTTTGTTGATGGTGGAGCTGGTGTTGCTGCAGTCGTACTGGCAGCTGCCATATTGGTTGCTGTGGTGTCGCTGATTTGCGATGCCGTTGCTGAAATCACAATGGCAAACAATATACAGCTTCGCGCTCAACAGTTTAAAGGTTGCGAGGTACAAGTATAGAAGGACACACATAAATTTAACTATAATCCATATATAACATTGTTTAGCCGCATTTACTGCATTTATTCATATTAATAACGTTAACTAAACCAAAGTTCTTTAAACAATAAATACCTGCTGCTCACCGAATTCCACACTTTAATAAGAACTTTGCTTAATTAAAGCCTGATTTGCGTTAAAAGCAAAATACGCAAATTCCACAATATAATTTGTATTTACTTATTTTGTTGTATTTTCCATGTCTACGCGTTCTTTTTAGTTACAAACGTGCACATATGATAGAAAAAAATGTAAACAACTATCGCACTGCAAAAAATTATATATGAATTTTTCATAAGTTCATGTTTCACCAAATGCACTACACTTTTAAAATTTTGTATTGGTGAAAAATCTATGCTTATCAAATTTTCTACACTTAAAAAATCTACCCGTCCGTCCACTAGCTGTGCAAAATCAAAGATGGCAGACTACATAAAGCAAACGTCAATTTCGTTGTGTGTATTCATTTCATTTGATTTTCCAATTGGGAGAGCACTGAGCGAATGCGGCATTGCCAGCAGCAAGTTACGCAACGAACGTTTCTGTTTTTATTAATGAGGTAGGTACATGGTGAAAATTTACAAAATTTATTGTTATTTTTTTTATTATATTTTTTATTATTTTTATTATATTTTTATTATTTTTTTATTATGGAAAACAAACTATTTTTTATGTTATTTTTTGACAAATTTTTGCTCTACAAATATTATTAATAACTTAGATTTTTTTTCATAAATGTGGCAATCAATTTCGCTCGATAACCTTACTAAAGCTTTGAATTTTTGTAGAAATTATTTATTTTTCGGAAACCTGGAATCAATTTCACTCTCACAACTTTCCTAGGTTTCATATTGTTGAAGAACCAGTATTTTATTTTACTCAACCAAATGTACAATCCTTTTTTAATTTATTTTCATAAATAAAAAACCGGAATTTATTAAAAAATTTATTTTTATATATTTTTTATTAGTTACTCGTAAAAAGCGTTTCATTTAGTCAGCGTAAATACTTAAAAATAATTTATTCGTTATACCTACATCAAGTACATACAATTCGCACATGCATACGTATTTTAGAATACATATTCAATAAACACTAAATAATATTGTCTAACTTCTTAAGCGAAAAGTTCACAAACCTTTGAGTATTTGCGTATATAAAACGCCATTCTTTTAATTCCTTCACTTAGTTTTCGTTTTTATCTTTTTGGTCTCACAGCTTATGAAAGGTACATATAAATGTCATATATTAATTAAATATTTAAATATTTTTTCTTCGTTTTTTGTTTTGTTTTTAATTTGTTTAGCTTGATTATTCTACCTATATACCTTAAATATTGCAATAATACTAGAATCATACAAAAAATAAAATATTTACAAACATCACTTATGGTAAAACCTATACAACGAACACACTTTATTTGTGACTATTCAGCATTTTCCTTAGAGGAAAATCAATTTCACAAATTTTGCAGCTCATGTCTGGCGATTTTGTCAATTATTCTATCGTTTATCACTTCTTTCACATTGATTGACCACAAGAAGTCATAGTGGTTCCAATCGTCATAGGGTATACGATAGAGTTCCACACAAGGCAGCAGCGTTGCCAGATATTCCACATCCTCAACGGCGGACATGTAATCATTGTTGCTGTAATACATATTTACACAGCTGGATATCTCGTGGACATTGTATGATGGCGGTGTCTCTTGTTGATAGTACTTCTTATTCAATTCGATGCCGTGATCGTATTGACGGAAATCACCGGATGTGTACAGCTGCAAGTAGTGAATAATTTGTGTTGTGGAGGCACCGGCGGGATGAGTTTCACAAACGTGTGGCAGCAGTGTCTGCAAATAAAAATAAAAAAGTGAAGCATTTATAAATTTATTTGAAAAATAAAAAAATTTTTCAGTGTAATGTAAAATAAAAAATACAGTTTTTTAAAATATTTTTAAGGAAATTCCTTTTAATTTTTCCGTGTAAAATAAAATATTAGACAAGCAGAAATTTTAATTTTTTTCAGTGTACTGTTAAATAAGAAATTAATATTTTTTGAACATTTCTAAGGTAATTCTTTTTACTTTTTCCGTGTAATGTAAAATAAACATGAAGAAGGAAGAAAACAATTTTCAAAATTGATCTTACAAAAATGTTTTAGAAAAGTCGTCCATTTTTTCAGTGCAATGAAAAATAAAAAATGAAAAAATTAATATTTAAATAAAATTTTCTGAAAGACATACATACATGCATATGTATGTATGTAGACAGATATGTCTGAGGAAATTCTTTCAATTTCAGTGTAATGTAAAATAAAATACTAAATTATTAAAAATTTATTTAAATAAAGTAACAGAAAATTGTTACATTTTTTTCAGTGTAAGTAAGTTTTCAAGCCATTAAAAAATAAAAAGTACTTTTTCTAAAGTAAGTGAGTGAAAAGCATTTATTTTTTTCAGTGTAAGGTAAAATAAGATATGAAAAAGAATAAAAAGTAAATTAAGTTTGTCTTTTCTTTCAGTGTAATAAGATATGAAAAATTTTAAAATAAGTTATTCTAAAATATCTAAAAGAAAATTATTATTTTTTCAGTGCATTTTAACATAAAAAAATAATTCAGGCTTTCTACAATATGGCAGAGAAGTTTCTGCATTTTTTTCAGTGTAATGTGAGATAAGATAAGAAAAGAAAAAAACAATTTAAAATAATTTTCTTCTGAAATATGTGGAAAGAAAATTTTTAATTTTTTTTCAGTGTATTGAAAAAAAATTCAATTCAAATAGATTCATGAAGCAAAACTGACGGTTTTTTTAATTTTTGGTAATTAAATCTATAAATAGGGCTCAGATCTCTCTTCAATTCATTTCTTTAATTTTTTCATGTCTTTCTTCTTACATAAATTTCCTCTACTTACATGATTCAAATGCCGCGTACCCCAACCGCCGAGAAAGTCTAAAATTCCCGAACATAGAAACCGAAATCTAGACTCCGCCGAGCACACATATTCGCATAACAGTTTCTGCATGCTGGTAATCGGCAGCAACTCCATACCGCCGAGTACCCAACTCAAAAACGACGGATAACCCAAAAAGAGTCCACCCAATTTCGAGAGCATAAACGAATGATTGCGCATAAAGGCAATGGGCGCCAATAGATGCACCGTCTTCACTTTCTCATTGTACCACGGCAGCGTGGACATGAGCACGAAGAATGTGGTGGTGCCTTGTGAATGCGCAACAAAATGCAACGCTGTATCGTTTGTCTCGACCAACACGTAATCCAGCATTGAGGCTAAATCGTAGACGCCAATCTCGTGCCAACTGAAATTCCAGAAATCGGATGAATCGGGATGTTTGTGTTTGTGTTGGCGCGAGTATGTATTGCCACGCGCATTGCCCAGCCACACATCATAACCGGAATCGGCGAACATGTACGCCAGCGAAGTGTCTGGACCGTTGAGTATCCAATCGTCGGAGGCGCAGAGTATGCCGTGCTGTAGAAAGACTACCGGTTTGGAGGTGCGTGCAATGGCCGTTGTGTTGGCGGCGCCGCGCAATTTTGGTGAATCGGGTATTCGATATACGGTGAGTATGTAATCATCGGGTGTGTGTACTGTGTGCTCTTCGACTGGATAATTGTGGTTGGATATCATTTTGGCCTGGAAGAGAGGGAAGAGAGAAATAAGAGTGAATTAAAAATTGCAGTTAAGTACAGTTAGATTTACTAACTAGATTCATACACATATTCATATGAATGTAAGTCTAAATTTGGTTCGATATGAAAGTTGAATGAAAGTGATATTTCATTTAGTCTAATGCTAAAATTGTTGAAAGCGAAAAAAAGAGATTCCATGAGCTTATGACATATTCAATGATTATTCTTTTGTTGAGAACTGCACTGATTCTATTTTATTTTTATCAAAATAGCAAATTTGAGTTGTTTTGTTGCTATCCTGACTTATTTTAAATTATGAGAATATTATATTCTGCAGTTTATTTAATTATATTTTTGTTCCTGTTATTAAATATGATTTTTAGTAGTTGCGTAAATATATTTTTTAATTCCTCTAATTCAAGTAAAGAAGTGTAAAATATAGAGGTTAATGGGATTACTCTAAGGCGTCACTAACCAAAGGTTAAGTGCTGTTGGTAAGGTTATTGACAATTAGTTGAAATGGCATAAAAAATTAATGTCTGCACATTTAAGTAAAACAGTAGAAGTAATCGTATTTTTTGTATAAAGATTCATAATAAAAGAAATCTGAAATTCTGAAAAAAACATATACATATACATATGTACATACATATGTACGTATGTATGTATGTATGTATAAACACCTTCTACAACAATGTAGAATTTTTTAAATTTTTTTTTTATAATATAAACATTTTGCTTATAAATAATGTATTTTCATTACATAGTATTTATTTTGTATCAATTTTAAAAATTTTATTCATATTAATTATTGAGAAGTGTTTGATATACCAGGTTAAAGTTGCTCGTTAAAAGGTACGAAGGCTAATAACCCCATTAAATATTTCAAAAAATTTAATAAAATCATTGACGCGTTACATTTTAATTGAATACATAAGTATGTACGAGCGCTATTAAATTTTCATTTAACTAAATGCCGAAGTCAGCAGCAGACAGTCATTACAACACAATAAAATATGAATGACGTACATACATACATGTATAAAAAAATGTATATTACTTAAATTTAGTAAAGTGTTTAAATAAAATACGCAAGAGAAGCCGCAATTAAAGTACCCAAGTTCAAAAAAAAATTATACAACAGCGCCATATTAAAATATGTGCCCATGCATAGATATGAATATATAAATACTATGTAAATATGAAATACACAACATACAAACATACATACAAACATACATATACTCATGTAAATGCACGCTCATATTCGCCAAAAAGTCGCGCACACTATAAAATATTCCTACAATAACAATTTCCAACTGACGATTACTAATCAAGCGCCGAACCAAGTGCGAAAGCTAAGCAAGCGAAACCAAAAAATAAATCAAATAAATACATACATAAAAAACCACACATGGCGCATCACATATGCAGAGTGGCGTGTGCGAGGCATTGGGTGCGCAGGGGGCTCGGCCAAAAGTCCAAGCAGCACGCCGCGAGTCGAGCAATTTAAAATTATGGCAAAGGTGCCAAAATGTTTGTGACAATTTATAGTAAAGGGTAGAGTAGAAAGAAAAAAACGAGAGGAAGTACACAAATGATGTATAGTATATATGGAAGTAAATATCTGTATATGTATATACAGACATTCTTATACAGACGTCTATTTATGCGGCTACATCTAAATTTGTTTACATTTATGTATGTATGTATGTAAGTGTGCATATGCAAATACACCTTTGTCACACTGGCCACACGGGCTCAGTTGAGCTTTGCTCTCACCTTCTATGTGACGTAGCGTGTTCATACATGCACACAAATAACGTTATTCGCGTATTTTTTATTTTTGTACATATTCACGCGCTGTGCACTCTTGAGTATAATTTTATTTATTTTATTTTTTAGTTATTATGTCATTTCCTACTATTCGTTGGTGTTTTTGTTTTATTTATCGCGGTGTTATTTAATTTTTATTGGTTTTCTTAACAATTTCAAGAGCACGGCAGTGCACAGCTGTGATTAATTTATCTCAAATGATTTAATAATAAATTATTGAACGTTATAATAATCTACATATGTACTTATGTACATACATATTATATTTTATCAATGATTTAAATAATAATATACATACATAAGTATGTATATATGTACATAAGTATGTATATCAAACAAAATACTTTTTCATAAAAAGATTAAGTTGAATGCATTTTAATAAAGTATTAAAAAATTTCTTGATGTGGTTTTTTGCTATAAAAATCCTTGTATTTGTGAAATAAAGTTTACTACAAGTCATACGTACTACTAACCTAATTGCAGCAACAATATGTACATATACATATGTACTTATGTATAAATGTATGTACATATGTATATAATTGATTAAATCAAAAGAGTCTCAGTAATTTATTAAACTTGTGTTTATAATATGCATATAATCGATTGAAAATTTATAATTTATACTATTTTAAAAAATATTTTACAATATACATACATATAAATCTATGAAAATATGTATGTACTATATATATAAGTATGTATGTATGCGTATGTAAGTACATATGTATATAAGGGGGATCGTTAAAACAAAATGCTTTTCACACCTTAAATATTTAATACATATAATTTGCGCACAAGTGTGTCAAAGTATATAGTATGTACCATCGGTACATATGTACATACATATGTAACTCTGTGTATGTTCATTCAATTAATTTTCTTTTTAAAGCAATAAAAATTCATTTTATTGCCACACTTTTTCGCTAATCAAACAATTTCTTGGCTAATTTTGTTTAAACACCTGCAGACTATTTGTATTCGCAATGACTTAAACGCTAGAAATCAATTTGTTTACGTCTACAGTGTTGCGTAAAAAAATAGCAGCGAAAATAATTAGGAATCTTTATGTATTAGTTGCTTTTTTGAGGTCAAACAATAAATATAAATAAATGTATTTTATTAATTATAAAATTCATAATGTTGCCACGCGTTAATAAAACTAAATTGAGAAAACTGAAATAATAAATAAAAAAGTTAAATATTAAAAAACTAAATATTAGTGCCAAAAGGGCACAATTTTAGTGACAAATAACACACTAAATTTTCAGTATAGTTTTTGGAGTTGCCAACTGACTTTAAATAAAAGTGAAACTAAAGGTATATATGTACATACATATGTACATATGTATGTTAATTACGAACATTTAAATAATCACAATTCGAAAATATTTTTTTGTGCAGCTTGTAACAGAGTTGCCAACTTTTAAAATATATGTACTATATTACTATTTCATTCTCATGTCGCATGATATTATCGATGTATAGCACACAACTAAATATTATTGTAAAAATATAGCTTCATGGTGCTGCCACCTGGTTTAAAATACGCAAATAAAATAATTAGTTCAAAATTTTAAAGGAAAGAAAAATTTTACTACAAAAATTTTTAATTTTGGTGAATTTTTTAAGTTTGTCCATTTTTTTTTATAAGACTGATTGATATTTTAATATTGAATCCGATTTTTTTTTACAAAAATGTCATATGGTATTTCGACAACAGATATCGGCGATCTATTCAAAAACTTTTCGCAAGACTGTAACTTTTCTTATAAATATGCACTTTGGAGCATGTGCGCGAAAGTAAATATATACAGACATACATATGTATGTATGTATCTAAATTAGTATTTAAGCTTAAAAAATTAGTTTGCCAACGCGCTCAGAGACATACATACATACATACATAACTATTATACACTCATATGTATGTACATATTTACATATACATATATGTATGTATATATATTTACATTTACTATATAGTATATACATACATGTGCACGTAATTATGTAAGCACATAGCGATGAGAATGATCATCGTGACATTGGCAAATTAAGACGGATAACATACATACATATCCACAAACATATTATATATACACATACATATACATATGTACAAGTCATAAAACCTGGTAAAGGCATACATATGTACGTATTTATAATTTCCTTTTGACGCACTTCCAACTTTTTTCGATAATTTCATATTTAGATAAAGTGGCGTGCGACTTTTTCGCAAAGGAGCAAAGTTTAAGAGACATATGTATGTATGTACATATAAAAGTGTAAAAAAAACTTAATAAAAAAGTAATTTATGAAGCATTCATAGAAAGGTGATGGGAGAGATTAGCAGTGAATATTCTGCTGTGGATTAGATTATTAGAATATTTGTATGTATGAATATATAGAAGTGTTTATATCATATAATATTCATATGCTAATATGTATTTATGTAATTATGCAATTTTGTTAGGATTTATTACTCTTATTTTATGCAAGTTTCAATTTTTATATGTATATATGCATATGTACATTATGTTCTATACATATATATATATACATATATATTATATTATAGTATATATATGTAGATGCATACTTACATACATACATACATCTATACTATAGGAGAAATCGTACAAATTATCGCACCCTTTCATATTTTCTTTCGTATTACATGACCTTGAAGTGTTTTTATCAAAATTATTTATTTTTTTTTATGTATGCGTATTTTTTATTTTTCTATATATTTGTATGTATGTACATTCATATATGCCTTATGACTTGTCAGAAAACTTTTAAAAAGTAGCAAGGTATTAATATTTTCTAACATTCTAGAGAAATAAACATAAATTAACACGACTACTCTTGATACCTATGTATGTACATACATACACCTACTTGCACTTATGTACATATCTGTGTATGTAACAGCATACACACAAGCCTCATATCAATTGATATTCTTAGCTTGCCTTTCAATTGCTATCACTTATCACTTACGTTTTATAAGGAAATGCTTGTTTATTATTCTTGTTGCTACTTTATTCTGACTTTTATTTATTTTTCTTCATAACTTACATATAAAGCCACATAGTATTTCCCTATTTTCCATATTTGTTTACAAAATTTATTATTATTATTTTTATTTACTTGGAATTTTCACTGCGAATCGCATATAATAATTGTTTACACTTCATGTGTGCAAAATTCACGCTTATAAATATTTTTCTCTCATGCGAGAATAAAAACTCAAATCTCAAAATGAGTTGTTGCCGCAAAGTGCTACTAAATATAAAATAATATTAGCGAATTGTCGTCAGCAATCGGCGCGCAGGAAATTAATTTTCAATACCTATACTTTAGCGAATAATTATAAATATTTTTGTAGGTATAAACATATGTCAGAATTTTCCTGAAATAGAAACAAACTGCTATATTTGGTTGTAGCAGTTTTTGGAAAGAGCACGCTTTTCGATTATGCAAAGTGTGGAAATTGGCAATAATTAACTATTCTAAATCAAAAGAAAATATTTTTTCTTTGAAATTCGGTTCATCAAAGGTAGTTTTATAATTATTTTTATAATTGCTTCTAAACAAAAAAAAACACAATTTACTATTTTTTTGAATTTGTGATTAAAAAACTAATTTAATTATTATTTTTCTAGGTAAAGTTTTCATGAAATTAGTTTTAAAATACATTTCTAAATATACAATATATTTTCGAAGTAAAATAATTGTTTTTTTTTTTAATTATTAATTTGACGATTTCTAAAAATAAATAATATTTATAATGAGATAGTAAAGAAATTAGTAAAAAAATTAAAATATTTCAAAAAGCTAAAATTTGTTCATAAATAATTTCGAAATCTCTTGAGTTTCATCGATTTATGATTTAACTGAAAAATACATCATTAAAAAAATTAATTTTAGTTTAATTTACCCCGCATATAATTAAGAATAAATAAATTTTTTATAATTAAAATTCTTCGCGTTTGCGTACTTCATTCATATTAAAAAATAAAATTTTAAATTTTTAATCCCAAACATCTTGGATTACAAAAAAAAAAAATAGATTTTAATTCCAACATGAGGAGAAAAACTAAAATCTAATTTTAAACACCAACATCGGGATTAAAAATCTAAGATTAATGTAATTAAAAAATTTAAATTAATGCAATTAAAAAATTAAAATTAGTTAATTTAATTAATAATCAATTTTTAAAATTAAATTAATTAAAATTTATTTTTTAATGCAAAATTTTTGAATTACATCATCAAAAAAATTAATTTTAATTTAATTTACCCCGCATATAATTAAGAATAAATAAATTTTTATAATTAAAATTCTTCGCGTTTGCGTACTTCATTCATATTAAAAAATAAAATTTTAAATTTTTAATCCCAAACATCTTGGATTACAAAAAAAATAGATTTTAATTCCAACATGAGGAGAAAAACTAAAATCTAATTTTAAACACCAACATCGGGATTAAAAATCTAAAATTAATGTAATTAAAAAATTAAAATTAGTTAATTTAATTAATAATCAATTAAAATTAAATTAAAAATTTAAAATTAAACATATAATTAAGTAAATAAATTATTTATAATTAAAATTCTTAAAAAATTAAAAAAAATTAAAATTAATGTAATTAAAAAATTAAAATTAGTTGTAATTAAAAAATTAAAATTAATGTAATTAAAAAATTAAAATTAGTTAATTTAATTAATAATCAATTTTTAAAATTAAATTAAATTAAATTAATTAAAATTTATTTTTTAATGCAAAATTTTTGAATTATAAAATTTGCACTCTTGATTAGGGTAAAATTAAAAAAAATCGATTTTTCATTTTAACTTTTCGGTAAATTATAAATGAATATCTCAAGTAGCTTCTGAAACTGTATCTTCTAAATTTTAACCACTCAGTTCAATTAGCATCATCAGTTTATGTAAAAAACTATATTTTCCAAAAACTAAATTTTTCAAACTTCCTTCAGTGATTACCTGAAAATAAATGATCGGCATCTGCATGTTTTATATAGAGTTCCCCTTAGTATGGTCGACCGATCATAAATCGATTTTTGGAAGGCCAAAACTACCAAAATTATGTAAAACTAAACTTTTTACATAGGCGGATGTATGAGTGTAAAATTTAATGTGTTAATTGAAGTCGTTTTACAGCGCCATCGGAGATTTTACATACTATATGTTTAACTAAAACAATTATTTTTTAAGCTACATAAGTATTTTTTTTATAATTTTTTTGTTTTTTATACAGTCGCTTTTTGGTGACAAGCGACTACATATAACATAATACTGTATATTATGACATTTTTGTATAAGAAAAAGTATTAAAAAAATAAATAATAAATAATAAATATGCATATACATATGTAACATATGTATTTCAAACGATTGGTCGTCGTTAACTATAAATTAAAGCAATTTTTTTTAATTTTTATACCTACATACATACATAATACTGTATATTTGACATTTTTATACAAAAGTATTAAAAAAATAAATAATAAATAATATATATGTATATGTAGGTATTTCAAACATTTGTCAACATAAACGTATTTTCATTACCTATTTTCACACATAAATATGTCTGATATTGCCACACATATAAATATGTATAACTATCGTGAGTTTTCGAGTAAGAACTAGTATGTATACACATTCAAAATATTTCCACCAAAATAAGAATACCAACACATATGTATATGTACATCTATACATAGTACATGCATATTAACCATGAGCTGTAAGACCGATTCATTCAACTCGTTTACGAGTCACACGACCACATATTTTCTAGATCATTCGCTACACGTCAAGTGGCGACCTTTTCTTGTAGGCAAGAGTCGCTCTCGCACAACACGCGATATCGAGCATAATAGCATATCTATGCATGTGTGTACGTGTGTGCGCATGTAAACGAACAGGCCCCCAAATATCAACCAATTGCGCTGCAGCAGCCGTAGCAGTCAACAGGAAATGGAAGTACTTGAAATTGTTTTTGTTTTCTAGCCAAGTGCTAGTTGCTGCATAGGGTGTTATAAAATTGTTTACATATTTGTTTGCTTGCAATGGTTATGGGTGTGTGTATCAATGGAATTTAGCAATCAAGGACAGCGATTATGCGCCTTTACAAAAACGTATTGGGCGTCACAAAAGTTTTGATAAGAGAAAAGTATTTACTTTTATATGAAAAATGAAAATACATACATATGCGGGAAAATTATTGTTTGTATTTATGTTAACCCTTTTAAAAATGCATTAAAATAATTTTTTCCATTTATGCTGAATAGTTGAAAAATTTAATACAAAATTCAGAATTCCTACAATAATGAGTTTTCTAAATTTTGTTTGCCTACGAAATACAGTTAAAAAATCGCGCTTTAACTTTTCAAGCTTTCAGATACTGAATATGCCGGTCTTAGTGCCTATAGCTGACTTTATAGCGAAAATATAGATAAACTTCTGAGATTTTTTTTATGAAATGAAGTGTATAAAATCGGTTTGGTCCAGGAACCGAAGTCAATATTCCGGTTACCTTTCGACAGGAAAAATATATGAATTTGTAAGAGGCCTTCATAAAATTAAGTTGTTGAAAACAGCTATTGGATGTAAAAATTTTAGCGGATAGCATTATATGCATACTTTTTTATCTAAATATGAACAATATTGAGTGTATATTTTCTCAAAAAATGACACATACGTATGGTATACATACATATGTATGTATAAATCTCATTAATACGCAATCTTTTTGATTACGACTATTTGATAATATGCACATGAAATTAGCAAACTTTGATTTGACAGGTTATTAAACGCCAACACACGTGATTAAATACGGTTTTTCTCAGCGCACTATTTTCGAGTTCTTTTTTCTTATCTAGTAATTAACTACTAAAAAACAGCACAGTTTGCAGGTGTATTCAGAACCAATAAATATGTGGATATCGCGCTAAAATCGTATGAACACTTGCCATGCTATTTCCTTTTTATTATGCCAGTATATAGCATTCATTTATACCAATTATTTGTTAGGTTAAACAATCTCTAAAATCTGCAAAAATGAAGGCTAGACTTATAGAAGGAATATATAATTTTTTTGTCGATTAATTTACCGTTTGGGGTCCTAAAAATATTATTTTATTGTTAGAATAGTGCAAACATGAGTTTTTAAAATCACTGACCACACTTAGGTATCTTCTTTAAAACAACTTTCATTCGAAAAATTCCTTCTCTCTTTGAAGAAATCAGATGCTTTACTCATTTTATATCAAAATGTCGACAAGTAATGATTTTAGGCACCCAAATAACTGTTTAGTAAAGCCTGAAGATAGAAAATCTATTCTATTTTCCTTACTCTCAGAGTAAAATATCAAAATTGCGTGTTTTTTAAGAGCTCTAAACTGATGCAACTTCTTAAAAAGCATTCCAAACTATTTTTATGTACCTGCAAGGTACGTGGGTATAAAATATTCGGTTACCAACCGCACTTAAGCCTATCTTACTGCCTTTTGATCTGTTTCACTTTTCGTTGCATTTTATTTGAATTTTTATTTTTTTGCCATACTTCTTTTACTTTCGTGTAATGTTTGTAGGTACGTAATCAGCGGTATTTAAGGAATGCATAAATTACGTGCAATAACAACAAAACATAAATAAAATAACAATCGCTTGCAACTTACCGTCACTTTGAGCGCTTCCGCTCGCTTAAACTGCATATCGAAGAGCACCAAGAGAACTGTGAGAAATGTCAGCACACTGTTGTTGCTGTATTTAGCAAGCAGGCGCTGCAGTCTGTTGTGCGTTGGTGACATTGTGCACTTTTTATTATTTTTCGTATTTTTTTTTCTTTTTTGGAAATTAAAAAAGAATTATTCGTAGCAGTTGCTCGTAGGTAAAAATAGTTAATTGACAATTAAGTTACTAAAATTTTCGGCAATTTGTGTGCTTCGTTGTTTTGTTTAAAAAATTGTGCAAATTTTTCACGTTACTTCACTAGTTTTGTATGTTTGTATGTGTGTCTAAAACACTATTATTGCCACGCGCATTTACCACTTATCTTGCGATAATTTATTTGGTAAGCTCACAAATAATTGACGTTTACGCAAAATGTTTCTTTTTTTTCAATTTAAAAATTAATTATTTCGTATTTTGTCTTCACGTTCACTTTTCTGCGACTCTGCGCTTGTAAATAGCGGTATTTCTTGTAATATGGCGTGTTTTTTGTTGTCTCTTTTGCTCTACGCTCTTTTAGCGATCAGCTGTTAACGGCACGTTACTTTGCGGGCAGTTATGAGACAATTAAATAAATCATACGATCGAATGATACATTGTTTTTTTACTACTCAGCGTTTATTTTTTGGTTTTTTCGTTTGAACGTCGGTTTTGGCATATATTTTATTAATAAATTAAAATTATCTTAAAATCGTTGATATCTAAAGTTATTGTATATTAAGTTAGAATTGTAACAGCGTTTTAGTCAGCCTATTATTTGGTGCTTTGGAGAGGTTTTGTGTTTTAAGTAATTTGAATTTGTTTTACTCAGTTTTACTTGTTCAGACCGACTCCCCGTTGGTTTACACTTCAGATTTTGGTAGATTATTATGGGTTCCTTGAAGTTACTAGCACTAAACTCGCTCAAAAACTCCCTTATATTCAATTACATTCGTAGTAACAACTTCGCTGTAAAAACTTGCGACTCGCTTTCAATCTTCTGGATCAGTCTGGTGTTTGCTGCTTATTACTCCTCCTAATATTTTGTAACACGAACGCACAATCGACCAAACTTCAGCTCCACCAATTATGTGCGGTCACACTGTAAGTCACCTGCGCCTTTGGTCGGCAAAACTGGCCGTCCTTCACGCTTCGCTTTGCTGATTTCTCCTTTCCACAACTCGTTGACTTCACGAACTCCGAAACTTGCAATGAAACCTCTTCCTTAGCTGGTTGTGCCGCGTCGTTGTCTAAGCAACTGACCTACTTACTCTGTTGCTCTGTGTACTAAGTTTAGCGCGTCTCAATTGAATTTGTAATAACACTAAAAATATTGACACGAAATTTACTAAATATAACACTCTAGCGTTTGCCCGTGCTGTCTGACTATTTGCCACGGCCGGACTTGTTCGACTGTTGTGCGCTAATGGCTAGTGCTGTTGTTTTGGCTTCGGCGTAGTGCTTTGCGTCGACAGCGGGCTCTCACACACATTGGCTGCTGTTGTTGTTGTTGTTGACTCGTTGCCAGTATGTATTACTTCTATCGCGTTTGCTGCGATAATTTAATTGGTTATTTTTTGGCTTTGGCGTTAGATTATTTTGTGTGTGTTTTGTTTATTTCTGCGTTTGATTGCTTTTTGTATTTCTTTTTTTTTCGTTGTAAGAGTTTTTGTAAACACTTTTTTGGAGCGATTTTTGAAGTGGGTTTTTTAAGTCTTCACGGTTGCTGGTAGTTGTTGCTGCTTTGTAGGTTATTGTTGTTGTTTTTTAGGTAATTATTGTTGTTCTTTCAGCTGGTTTGTTGCATGTAACCGTTACTTTTTGTGTTATTGATTTTTTATAGAAATTTCTTGACAGAGAATTTTTCATTTTCGCTTTGGCTCTTATTTGGTTTTTTCTCGTTGCTAAGAAATATACTTTTTATTGTTCTTTTGTGATTTTTACACTTTCTTTCACTGTAGTGTACACTGCTGTTAGTTTAATTAGTATTCAAATCAAATGAAAATATATAATTTCACAGTTGCGGGCAGAAAAATAGCAGTTGTTCAAAAAATATGGCTTTTTAAGGCCACACCTATTGTTACAGCCTAAAAATGGGTGATTTTTGGGAACAAAAAAAAACGTTTTCATTAATCCTTTGTAAATTTTAAGGGTATATTTATACATATTTGATAATAGTAAAACAATTAAATTGATTTTGAGACACTCGATTTACGACGCTACCTATTAATAAAAACTATGAAGAAAAATAAATTCTCCATACCTATGGTAGCAAAAACGTAAAAAATTTACAAAATGTTTGTGTTTAAAAAAGTTTAATTACATATGTATGTACATATGTATGTATGTAAACAATGTATATATAAAATATGTATGTATGTAGGGCATAAAAATATATTAATCTGTTTAATTATGTAATGCTTTGTCTTATTTAATTTGAAAATAATTCATTTCCATTATTGATCTTCTTTCTCTTCATAAGAATTTAAATATTTAATAAAAAACAACATTTTTTTTAAATTCCAATAAGGTACATCTGAAGATAAAATGATTTACGAAAGCTTGGTTAGAGTTTTTCCTATTGTTTTGTTATTTCAAAAATATGTTTTTTTCTTATATTTTATGTTTATGTACAATAAGTACCATTTTTCCCAATTTGCATAAAGTTTACATAAATAATTTCGCATTCACTGCTATTTTTCTGCACGCAACTGTGAATTACATATTTCGGTTTCATATTTATTGTTATTGTAATATGAACAGCAAGCAACTGCTCAGCTGTGGCGCATAACTACAAGTATAATGGACACTTCTCCCACTACACGCTCTCACACACACCCACCATTCTCTCTGCAGTAAAGTGGGTGTGTTGTTGATCTGGCTATTACACTTGTTGCGCTCACTACTTAATTATTGTTGGCGGCTCAGTGTGTTGTTGACAAAACAAGTTTTTTAATTTATTTATTTTTAAATTTGTATATATTTTCTATTATTACTTACACACACACACTATTTTTGTTTTATTTTTTGTCACAGTTTGTATTGCGAAACTCGCAGCCACTGCATTCTTAATTATAATGCATTAGTGTATATATGTATATGCATGTTTGTAAATATGTGCATACACAGTAGATTTATTTCTGCTTTGTCATTTATATATTTATTAAATTACGCATTTTATAATTGTAAAAGATCTGAAAGGAAAGAGAGAAAGAGTCGCAATAGTTTTTATCAAAAATGTGCGATTAATAATTTCATTGTTTACTAGGTCAAATTACAATTCTATTCTCATACATACATACATATGCGGATATAGTACTTATATAAATATACATAAATATATTTACACGTATATTTGATAGCAGGATATGTACTATAGAGCCTACTCTTGATCATAACAAAAACTCATTCAGAGATAAAAAAGTGGGTTTGTCCCTAAGCATATATGTATGTATGTATGTATGTACATACATGTACTTACATACATATGTATTTGTATGTACGGACTTAGTTTTTGTGGAGGTCGATTAGTCGATTAGTACTTGTAAGTGTAAGTAATTTGATAATATGTACATATGTATGTATATTTATTGGTGTTGTTGTTTGATAAAATATAATTAAGGCGCACACCTTGTGTTCGATTTCAAAGCTGCTTTCGACAGCACGAAAAGAAGCTGGCTTTATGCCGCGATGTCTGAATTTGGTATCCCCACAAAACTAATACGGCTGTGTAAACTGACGTTGAGCAACACCAAAAGCTCTGTCAGGATCGGGAAGGACCTCTCCGAGCCGTTCGATACCAAACGAGCTTTCAGACAAGGCGACTCCCTATCGTGTGACTTCTTCAATCTGCTGCTGGAGAAAATAATTCGAGCTGCAGAACTTAATCGAGCAGGTACAATCTTTTATAAGAGTGTACAGCTGCTGCGGCTCTCACGTCACTGTTGACAGTCATAACTTTGAAGTTGTAGATAGTTTCGTATATTTGGGAACCAGCATAAACACCACCAACAATGTCAGCCTGGAAATCCAACGTAGGATAACTCTTGCCAACAGGTGCTACTTCGGACTGAGTAGGCAATTGAGAAGCAAAGTCCTCTCTCGTCGAACAAAACAACAGCGCGCCAGTAGTTTCATCTTTACGCAATGTGGCGCCAAGATTCCAAGCGAAGCCAGGTACTTTTCCAACTGGTCTTTTCAACGGAGTGGAGGTCTTCCTCTTCCTCTGCTTCCCCCGGTGGGTACCTCGTCGAATATTTCAGAGCTGGAGAGTTTTCGTCCATTCGGACAACATGACCTAACCAGCGTAGCCGCTGTCTTTTAATTCGCTGAACTATGTCAATGTCGTCGCATATCTCATACAGCTCATCGTTCCATCGAATGCGATATTCGACGTGGCCAATGCGCAAAAGACCATAAATCCTTCGCAAAACCTTTCTATCGAAAACTCGCAACGTCGACTTATCAGTTGTTCTCATCGTCCATGCCTCTGCACCATATAGCAGCCCGGGAATAAAGAGTTACTTAAAGAGTTTGGTTTTTTTCGTCGAGAGAGGACTTTACTTTTCAATTACTTACTCAGTCCGAAGTAACACATGTTGGCAAGAGATATTCTGCAGCCAGTTTGCTGGAACAACTGGTTTATGCTGTTCGCTACTATTTAAGTCTTGTACCTTAATTTTTGAGATATTCTTGGGAAATTTTGCACACATCATTTTTCTCAAATAAGTCGACATGCTAACCCATCGAAATGTAGTCCTTGTATGGAAGACTATATTTACAAAATATCTACACGAAATTTAGTACAGATTATTGTTCCAGATAATGGTATAATCTCCTAACATATTGTTCGGAGTGGACTTCTATGGCACACAAACTGATCAGAAAGTCAAGACTGCATAAACCATATTTTTATACCCTGAACAGGGCATATTAAGTTTGTCACGAAGTTTGTAACACCCAGAAGGAAGCGTCTGAGACCCTATAAACTAAATGTATAAATGATCAGTATGTTGAGCTGAGTCGATTTAACCATATCCGTCTGTCTGTCTGTCTGTATATATACGAACTAGTCTCTCAGTTTTTAAGATATCGTTTTGAAATTTTGCCAACGTCATTTTCTCTTCAAGAAGCTGCTTATTTGTCGGAACTGCCGATATCGGACCACTATAACATATAGCTGCCATACAAACTGAACGATCGAAATCAAGTTCTTGTATGGAAAACTTTCACATTTGATAATGTATCTTCACCAAATTTGGTATAGATTATTTTCTAAGGCAACAATGTAATCTCCGAAGAAATTGTTCAGATCGGTTAACTATAGCGTATAGCTACCATACAAACTGAACGATCGGAATCAAGTTCTTGTATGGAAAACTTTCACATTTGACAATGTATCTTCACCAAATTTGGTATAGATTATTTTCTAAGGCAACAAAGTAATCTCTGAAGAAATTGTTCAGATCGGTTAACCATAGCGTATAGCTACCATACAAACTGAACGATCGGAAAAAAGTTCTTGTATGGAAAACTTTTGCATTTGACAAGATATATTCACGAAATTTGGTATGGACTATTTTCTAAGGCAACAATGTAAACTCCGAAGAAATTGTTCAGATCGGTTAACGATAGCGTATAGCTACCATATAAACTGAACACATAGTTACTAAAAGAAATGCACCTGTGAAGGGTATATTAGCTTCGGTGCAGCCCAAGTTAACGTTTTTTCTTGTTTTTTCTTATTAATAAGCCATCATTCGACTTGAAGTTGGTTTATATCAAACAAAGTGGCCAAGCAGAATTTGAAAATCGAAAAATGTAGTTGCTATAAGCAATAATAAATCCACCTGTGCAGGGTATTATGCGGCTGAATTCAACGATTTTTCTTTCTTTTACACTAATATCTATAATCAAATAACAGTAATATTTTTCATATAGTAAGCCCATCAGCAAATTAGAGCTTGATTCTCCAATTGTCATTACACTTTATTAAAAATTTTACTTTGTTGACTTTGCATCTATGCACTTCATTTCATTATGCACTTTAATTACTTTAGTCCGATTTAATATTTTAAAGCGATAACAAGCACTTGCATTAATTATTTTTATTTCTTATCGTCACTTAAATATGCATATTTACATACACTTTTCCATATATACATACATGTATAATGCATTATCATTTTCCAAACAAGCGCTATTTCGCTATTCACTTACGCAGTGTCAATTTTTCTCACTATTTCGTTTCCTTTATATTCTAAATTATAAGCATGCCTGTAAATATATGCTGATAATATTTTTTCCGAGCGCGGTTTTGAGGTGTGTGCGTTATTGTTGGCCTTTGATGCTGAACTGACTTTGTGTGCGTGCGCCAAGAAGTTCCTTACCTACTCGTATACGCAATGAGTTAGAAGTTGCACACATAAATTCATAGTTTTGCTAGAAATCTCGCTGATTTTCAGGGTGCACAGTAATCGCTTTTAACCTTCCTGACCTCTTCTTGCTATTCGAGAACATTTTACTTCACTTTTATTACGCGTAAATCTTAAAATCAAGCGATTTGTGGCGTGTGGCCGCTAAAATATGCGCAAAGGTGCTGGCAGGTACCAGAAGACTGCTAATGTGCTAGTGGTTATGAATGATCTTTGTATTTTACCTGCACTGTTTACTTGTTGTTGTTGGTGGTGGGATAGAAGGTTAAAAGAATGCGCGTATACAAAATTATATTTTTATATTTCAATAACTAACGTAAGATATATGTACATTTTTGAGCCAAAGCATTTTTCGCGAACTATAGTTTTGTCCGGCGTTCACAGATAATATTCATCACACTTTTTCTGTTATTTAATATGAATTATTGATTTCAAACCATAACAGCTTCCAGCTTACATACGAAAACCACAAAAAGACATTATCAAAACAGCACTGACAATCCTCAAGAATGCACCCGAATACGTGAGAGAGCAGTCAACACAAGAACTCGGTCATTGCTCTTATGTATTAATTAAGCGCTATGGTCGAAAAAAATATATACTTATGTACATGGTGGCAAAAAGGTACCCAGAAATTAAAAAAAAAAAACGAAAAATATTTAATTATTCATTAATATGTATTTTGTCACCTTCAAAGTAATTCCTGCCAGATGTAATGCACTTATGCCAACGATTTTTTTTAGTCCTCGGAACGCTTTTCATAAGCACTTTTTGGTATGGCCTGCAGCTCGTTCAACGAATTTTGTTTTATCTCTTCGAGTGACTGAAAACGGGTTTCACGGAGCGGCAATTTCAGTTTGGGGAAAAATAAAAAAATCACACGGAGCCAAAGCTGGTGAATACGGTGGTTGGTCGATGGTATTCATTGCGTTTTTGGTTTTAAATTTGGTAACATTAACGTCTTAAATTTGGTTTGCATTATTATCGTGTAAGTTCTATGAAATTCTTCCAAATTCCGGCCGTTTTCGACGGATGTTCTCACGAAAACGCCTCAATACGGCCAAATAGAACTCCTTATTGATCATTTGGTACTCCGGTACAAATTTATGATGCACCAAACCACAGATAACGAAAAAACAAAGAGCATAACCTTGATTTTTGAGCGGCTTTGGCGTGGTTTTTTTGGTTTCGGCTCGTTTTTTTCCCTCCATTCCGATGATTGTTGCCTTCTTTGTATGTCAAAGTCATTAACCCATGTCTCAGCGGCAGTTAGAATGCTCTCCATGAATGTGGAATCGGAATTCGCACGATCATGCATGTCCAAAGAGACTTGTAAACATGTACTCTTTTTGAAAAAATTCAGCTTTATCGGAATGAGTCAAGCAAGAACGCGTTTCATACCTTGATCCCATCTCTCATAAACTTGCCTGACGATTTTCAAGCGCCATATCCTTCACGTTTTTATGATATATTTTCATCAGTTGAAGAGGGCGAAGATCGTTCAGAACGAGGCATGCCTTCAACGATCTCTCGACCGTCTTTGAAGGCTCGTATATTTGTTAATAAGACACAAATTCGATTGTAATCCGTTTACGATTTCCTCGAACAATGAATGCTGAATTCTTTCGCAACAATTGTAAATTAAGATTTCGCCTAAACCTGAGGATACTCGTACCTCTTTGATCCTAATAAGTATGAAATGTTTGGTTACACCCGAATTTAGTCTTCTTTACTTACTTTTTTATAGTTGAGCAATTTGGTTTTAATATTTTCACTTAAACCGATATGTTACTTTCAAAGCTTAATGGGTTAGACCAGTGTATTATTTTCAAACAAAATAGGTTTCCGTTTTAGTGTTCTGGAAACATTTTTCAATTCTTGCTTTACGGGTAAGTCTAATGTAGATTAAGTTCAGTTTTAATTTGGCTTCAGTAAACATGGTTTCCAAAAATCACCATTATCCGTTGAATATGGACCGATGACTTAATCGGCGCATAAACCACACTAAAACGTTGTTCTTTCTGGAAGAAGTGGCAGCTCTTGTATCTTTCAGGTTGCTCTTCGTCTCAAATACGACAATCTCGCTTGTTATCTACACATTGAGCCTCAACGCTGAACAAAGTTTGACTTGAAAACGTTGGATCTTCTTGGAACTTTTCAAGAGATGGAGATACTTAGATCGAAGCGATGTTGCTTGGGAAGGTCGGACGGCTTCAGTTCATGCACAAGTTGTATTTCAGTTTAAGATCTCGACGTAAAATTCGCCTAATCGTTCCATACGTTAACATTGTTCAGACGTAAGTCTTTCCATGATGAAATGCCAAACAATACTGACCAAAAATAACATGACAGCTTGACACGACATCGCGTGATCTGTTAAAAAGCGGCTATTGAAAAAGTACCTCTGCTTGGATCATCCGTTTGAACCAGGTCTATACCACGTTGTAAGGTCAGCCAAATGAGAGGAGCGTGATCTTGGGTACGACTATGTGCATATTCCCCAGTAGTTGGTATGTAAGGCGACTTATTCTATACTATTTCATATACTGTGAATAAAGCCAGATTTGTTGGATATTATTACGACTTTACGTGGACGAAAGGAACCCCTTAAGAAGTTGTAAAAAAATCCGGAGCAAATCGAAAGAAAGATAGTGGAATGTGGCCTCGAGTTTCTCTCTAAGAAATTCAAAATTAATGCCATAAAGATTTTTCTAAAATCAGTGAATTTTTGGTGGGCGCTCTCATTTTGTTAAATACTAATTTGCTATTAAATTACACCATAAAATATTGTAAAAGGTGTTTAAAAATTCGGCAGATCATTGACGGTTATGTACCAATGAATATCGAACAACAAAAATACTTATTATATATCCACTAGGTGCCATCAAAAGAGGCCTGTCTTCGTAGCATAACTTTGAAGGCATTTTTTTCTTAATTTTTATATACATAAGTGCAAATGTGTACGTATGTATGTATATATGTGTGTATGGCATATTAAGCAGCAGACACAGCGTCTGTTATACAAATGAATATGTACATACATACATATGTTTGTATGTAATATATGCACATGTATGTCGAAATGCACACATTCCGAAGCATGTGAAATAAAAAGCTAAAAAAGCATTGAGTGAGGAAAAGTGCAGCCGGTTTTTGAACTTTTGCTGTCGGCTACTGATAACACAGCGAATTTGTGAAATTCATCACCATATGTGTGTATGTATGTATCATAGTGCAGGTGACTTTGCATAGTTCATTGAAACGTGATTTTCTCATTGGAGATTAAATGAATCAATTCATTAGACGGCGGTCACTAATTGGAGACGGTTTCGTTTTCTTGTTTGTGTAAGTAAATTTGTATGTATGTGCATATATGTTGAAGTGTTTGTTTACGTATGTTAGGTTTACTAAAATATGTAATAAATATTCATATGGTAGTATATAATTAATATTAAATTTTTGTATATATGTACAAAGACATATAGTATAAAAACCAGTACTTCAGCCAAATAATTAACAAATTTAGTATCTTAATTTTGTCTTGTCATTGTCTCAAGAGCATTTATTCTCTGCTTTTGCTTACCAAAAATCATGTTTTACAGGTTTTTTAATCGAAAATGGGTTATTAAGATTGTTATTGATTTTTTATAACTAAATTTTAGTGAAGAATAATGCTTAAATATGCAAATTTAAATTAGTAATATTGTTTAATTCGTTTACACAATATCAAAACACTGAAAGGTCATAAGTAAAATACTCAAAATCAACTTCTCATTTTGTGAGAAATATTTTAAAAATTGGAAACATATTTGTCACTCAACTTTTTGTTATTCTCTCGTCTATAAAATTCAACATTGCAATCTTTAACTATGACTACGTATGAAGGTATAGGAAGTTTTGGGTTAGAACTTTAAATGCGTTTTTGGTGAGGATCGATAGACTCGAAATTTTCGCAAACTTTCCCAGATATAGTTACTATTTCTTATTGTAGGTAATAATCGAAGGAATAATATTTTAATAACAGTTTTAATTTTCTATACTCCAAATTTGTTTTACACGAAACGACTTTTTTGGGAATCTTCCACTTTGAAAAAACTTTATAAAAAAAGAATAATGCTTTTAGTTGGTTTTGAGATTTGAGACAATTTTATTTTTAATGAAATTCTTTATTCCTGTGAAAGTACATTCGGTGCCAAAAGGTATGGAACTCGACTTCTTTTGCATGGTCTCTACGGGCACGCTTGCTGGAGTCTAGACGGTAAACACAATTTTTGACGGTTTTCAAGCATAAATCAGCCGATACTGCTGCAATTTCACGTTCGATATTCGTACGAAGTTCATCAATCGTCACTGGCTTGTTGGCATAGACCATAAATAATACGTTCACCAAAATTGGTTTTCAATAAATCGATTGTGACATTCGCTGTGTGGCTTGTTACAGGGGACGGTTGGAGCCACATATTGTAGACGTCCATATCATACAATTCGGGCCAAAAATTTTCGGTTATAATTGAGCGGTAGCGATTCCCATTCATAGTAACGTGTCGGTCTTGATCATCGTGGAAGAAGTGCAGCCCAATGACGCCGGCGGCTTATAAACCGCACCAAATCGTTATTTTTTCGGGATGAAATGGTGACTCATGAAGTACGTGTGGATTGCTGCCTGACCAATAACGCATATTTTGCTTATTTTAAGCCAGAAATGAGCCTCATCGCTGAAGATAATTTTTCGATGAAAATCCGAATCAATGTCAAGTTGTTGCTCAGCCCAATTAATGAACATACGACGATTCTGGTGGTCAAGCGGCTTCAGTTCTTGCGTCAATTTGATCTCAACGACGTCACAGAGATGTCCAATGCTTGAGAACGACGTGTGAGAGACTGATTTTGTACTGTTTTTTTGTATGTAATTTTTGAAGAATATACCCTCTAAAATTTCTAGCGGTCTTGCAATTTTCAATCTGATTCTCTTTACAATAGCAGTTTTCCATACAATTGGCGAAAATATCAAATAAAAACGTGACCACACTATTTTTAGTTAACCTTACTGTTGATCTCTCTGGTGGCGCGGAATTCTAATTTCTTTATACAACAAACTACGTCAGAGTTATTAAGTTACTTCCTGTAAAACTTATTTGTCAATATTTTTATTGAGACTTTGAAAATGATAGTAAATACATATGTATAAAAAAAAACAGAAACAAAGATCGGCAGAGTCCAAGCAAAAATACCCTTTACAAAAAATAAAAAAAAAATTTCCTTACAAGAACTTGGTTTGGATTGGTTAGTTTGTATGCTTTAGTGGTCCGTTCTTCAGATTTTCTTTGAAGATTTTACCGTTGCTTTGGGTAATAATCTGAAGAAATTTCGTAAAGAAATTCAGGTAAAATAAACAAATAAAATAATAAGGTTTTCCATTCAAGAATTTGACTACCATCGATCAGTTTATATGAAAACTATATCCTAAAATGCACCGATATCGGCGGTTCCGGCAAACTTGTAGCACCTTGAGAAGAAAAGGACGTGTTAAACATTTCAGACCAATCTTTTGAAAACTAGCGAGCTAGCTTATGTATATACAAGCAGACAGATGGACAGACCGACGGAGAGATAAAAGTATATCGTCGACTCAGATGAAAATATGAACCGCTGATTCTACCGGCCCACAAACCACACCAAACCGTTGTTTTTTCTGGATGAATCTCTTCAGTTTGCTTTTCGTACCAATTGCGGCAATTTTACTGTTAGATATAACATACTCATTGAGCCAGAAATGACCCGCATCGCTTAATAAAAGTTGGCTCGAAAACGTGGGATCTTCTTGGAACTTTTCAAGAGCACATAGAGCGAAGCTACCTTGGGAAGGTCGAGCGGCTTCAGTTCTCGCACATGCTGTATTTTCTACTTTTTCAATTTAAGAGCTTGACGTAAAATGCGTCAAGTCATTCCATACATCAGTCCGAGTTCCAGGCGAACGGCACCGAATCTACTTTTTAGTGTCTCCGTTGTTTCCTTCTGTGTGATACAAACTTCGTTGTAAATTTAATGGTATACCATGTTGAGGGTATAGAAATATCGCAAATGGTGAATGAAACATTATACAAATACAGTTATTCATATATACTATATTATATGAAGTGATTTACTATATAATCAATGTGAAATAAAAGGCTTTGTTCAAATTGCCTTATCAGATTGCTCATAGGCAATAAATTCGCTTCCTAGCTACTGATAACACACAAGGTTAATTGGTCATAAAAGACCCCTGCATTATTATAAGTAAATATTATTAGGTGATGACATTACTTTGACGTGTGAGATCTAATAGACGATTTCATTAATTGGCGTTAATCGCAAAAGGCGTAAAGTGGTCATGGAGATATGTATGTGTGTCAATTTGAATACTATATTCTCCGCATATAATATAGTATGTACCCGTATTAAATGGGTCATGTAGAAATAAAAGCCTTCCTAGTGTAACGACGTATTTTTCACTGACTTTAATTTATGTTCTGTAGTTTGTATTATTGGCTCAGTCAATTCTATAGGTTTAAGTATGATAAAACGATGACTTGGCTTGTGTGGAGAAACTGGAGAGTTTTTGATTATAATCAGATAATATTTGCTGTTTCGTTGTACTAGAAGTACCAATGCTTATCGAGGTTACATGCATCCGTTGAATATAAATTTAAGTTCCTTCAAATGAAGTACACCTGTTTATCGTAAGATTGTTTTGAAGATTTGTACTTTTTCAAAATTTTTTTTCTCATATAAAACATAAAACATTTTATTACAAAGAAATTTTGAAATTTTTGAAAAAAATATTTAAAACTCGGTCTTTTCCGGTGACTCCTCGAAAAAAAAGATACATCCTTGTTGGCATGATACTTCTTTAAAGGATAATGTAAAGTGAAAAATACGAGTTTTAGTTAAAACCTTAACTTAGAACTTGGATGAAGGAAAAAAAATTTAAAATTGGTTTTTTGGCAGACATTTTTACAAAAAAATTGAAATTACGCGACTTTTTTTCAAATACTTGTAATCGAAAAAAATCCTTCGTCCAAGGCTTTAAGAATTGTATCTCAAAGATCTGAGTAAAATTTCATGAAGATCGGTTAAGTGGTTCTCGAAAAATCTTTACAGCCGACTTCAAAAACACAGTTTCGCGTATAAAGACGGCGCACTTAGCCTAGTTAGCCTCGAGCGCAGAAGTTATCAAGGCTGTATCTCTGAAAATATTACTCGAATCAACTTGAAAGTTTAGGACAATATTCTAGAGGTGTTGTAAAATTTAATAAGACCATAAACAAAATTCGATTTTTTGAAACCCGTAAACCTACGAAACCCCTTATGCTATCATCTAAGTACCCAGATATATAGGAAAAGACAGATAAGTTGGCCCACTCGAGGGCAGCCAGGAACACCTCATTCGAAATATAAAAAATCGATTTTTTTAAATTCATATGTGGATATAACCTCTTAAGTCAGACATGTCTTGAGCAATCTGAATCAAGAATGTCAGAAGGCATACATCTCAAATGTTTTAGCGTATTGTATATCCTGAATTCAGGAGCATTTGAGCAGATGGTTATCAGATGGTTTTTTCAACCGCTTCTAAAGTGGGACTTTTAAAATATGTATAACATATCTTCTTCTTCATTATTGGCGTGGACACCGCTTACGCAGTTATAGCCGAGTTTACAACGGTGCGTCGTTCTTTGTTTTCACTGTTTGGTGTCAATTGAAGATTCAAAGTGCTGCCAGGTCTCTCAATCTGGTCTTTCTCTTTCTCTGATTCTCCGAGGGAGTACTGCGTCGAATACTCACAGTGCTGGAGTGTTTTCATTCTTTCGGACGACCTGCCCTAGCCACTGCAGCCGTGTGCCTTAATCGGTCAACTATGTAAATTTCGTCGTATAGCTTTTGGTATTGCTCAACGTCAGTTTATTCAGACATCGCGCAATAAATCCAGCTACTTTTCGTGCTGTCAAATGCAGCTTTGAAATCGACGAAGAGGTGATGTGTGCCGGTCCTCTTACCACAGGCCTTTTCCAAGACTTGGCGCTTGGTGAATATCTGTTCAATTGCTGATTTCCAATTCCTAAGGTCACACTGAGAAGGTCCAATCAATTTGTTGACGGTGGGCTTTAATCTTTCACACAGTAAACACGATAGCACCTTATATGCGATGTTGAGGAGACTTATCCTACGGTAGATGGCGCAGATTGTGGGGTATCCCTTTTAGTGGATTGGGCTAAGCGCACTAAAATTCCAATCGTCGGGCATGTTTTCGTCCGACCATATTCTACAAAGAGTTTGATGCATGCTCTTTACCATTTATTCTCCGCCGAATTAAGCAAGGTGGTGAAATTTTCCTCCATAATTTCAGTACGCTGTGGGTATCCGTCACTATATCACCACTGAGGGTTCTTCGTACTCACGCATTCCGCCACTCTCTTTATACCCTGAACAGGGTATATTAAGTTTGTCACGATGTTTGTAACACCCAGAAAGAAGCGTCGGAGACCCTATAAAGTATATATATAAATGATCAGTATGTTGACCTGAGTCGATTTAACCATGTCCGTCCGTCCGTCCGTCTGTATATATACAAACTAGTCCCTCAGTTTTTAAGATATCCTTTTGAAATTTTGCAAACGTCATTTTCTCTTCAAGAAGCTGCTTATTTGTAGGAACGGCCGATATCGGGTCACTATAACATATAGCTGCCATATAAACTGAACGATCGGAATCAAGTTCTTGTATGGAAAACTTTCACATTTGACAATATATCTTAACCAAATTTGGTATAGATTATTTTCTAAGGCAACAATGTAATCTCCGAAGAAATTGTTCAGATCGGTTAACTATGGCATATAGCTACCATACAAACTGAACGATCGGAATGAAGTTCTTGTATGGGAAGCTTTCACATTTGACAATGTATCTTCACCAAATTTGGTGTAGATTATTTTCTAAGGCAACAATGTAATCTCCGAAGAAATTGTTCAGATCGGTTAACTATAGCATATAGCTACCATACAAACTGAACGATCGGAATCAAGTTCTTGTATGGAAAACTTTCACATTTGACTATGTATCTTCACCAAATTTGGTATAGATTATTTTCTAAGGCAACAATGTAGTCTCCGAAGAAATTGTTCAGATCGGTTAACTATAGCATATAGCTACCATACAAACTGAACGATCGGAATCAAGTTCTTGTAAGGAAAACTTTCACATTTGACAATGTATCTTCACCAAATTTGGTGTAGATTATTTTCTAAGACAACAATGTAATCTCCGAAGAAATTGTTCAGATCGGTTAACTATAGCATATAGCTACCATACAAACTGAACGATCGGAATCAAGTTCTTGTATGGAAAACTTTCACATTTGACAATGTATCTTCACCAAATTTGGTATAGATTATTTTCTAAGGCAACAATGTAATCTCCGAAGAAATTGTTCAGATCGGTTAACTATAGCATATAGCTACCATACAAACTGAACGATCGGAATCAAGTTCTTGTATGGAAAACTTTCACATTTGACAATGTATCTTCACCAACTTTGGTTTAGATTATTTTCTAAGGCAACAATGTAATCTCCGAAAAAATTGTTCAGATCGGATTACTATAGCATATAGCTTCCATACAAACTGAACACATAGTTACTAAAAGAAATGAACCTGTGAAGGGTATATTAGCTTCGGTGCAGCCTAAGTTAACGTTTTTTCTTGTTTTTGACTTCAAATGTGAACATCATGAAAAATAAATTTTGTATATTCTGAAGTTTCACAAAGCGTAGCTTAGTTCTAAAATACTCAGGTAGGAAATCTAATTTTTTCTAAGATTGTTTTCTATCCGTAAGGGCTTCAAAAAATGTTCGTAGCTCTCTGTGAACTTATTTGCCAAATCGATTATTTTTCATTTCTTAATTGCGCTAATCTATATAATTACTTCCATTTTATTCTTCGATGTTCCATTGTTTAGTCATCATTATATGTCTATTTATGTCATTGTAAATATTTAACTATATTAAGTACATACGTATCATGACTCCTACACAAAGAGCTTGTCATAGCAGCAATTTAAAACTGAGATCACGCGTTTATAAATAAGTAATCGTAGAATATATGTATTTACTAAAATATATATGTTTTTGTGTAACATTTCTGAGATTATTATATTGTAACATTTCAAAAGGCAATTAAATGTCTCACATTTTGCTTAATAATTTTTACATAATATTCCTTATACTTTGAATTACAACCGCTTTGCTATTTACCGTATTGCTTCCATTACTTGCTTCTTAATTAAACGCTTAATGAAAGCTCCATCCAAGTTCCTTACAATTACATAATTTTTATTTTTAATTGCTTATACTTATTACCCGCTTGTGAGTATTATTTCACAGCAGATCTGTAATTCTTTAATTATATAGATGATTATTTAAAATAATTACTGCTTTCAACACGTTTCAATCGTTAACGAAATGAGTCTGGCAGCAAAGCTTTTAATGGAATCCGTTATATTCCGCACGACAGTTTATTGTACTCACTTCAGCATTTAATGATGTATTGCAGATTTATAGGTTTTTAAGTTATGTCCGGTTTTATTGCTCTGAGATTCGTATTAAAATGTACAGCATTTTAGAATGAATTCGAAAAACTACCAAGATCTGATCAAAGCTTGAGCCCTTAATGATTTGTTACCTCATTGGAAAGTTTTACTGTTATCAAAATGTCGTTGGATGCCTGGGTCGTTGGAAACTGCAAAGATTACACTGGTTTGGGAATGAGCTGGGTCTTAGTTGTTCTCTAGAGTTCTAGCGCTGGATCGCTGAACTAGTTTAGTAGGCGCTGGTTAATAGCTAGTTCCTGTCAACTGCGATATATTTTTGGCTCAGAGTAGAGCTCAGAAGATTCACTAAGTTACTTGCTCATAGCACTGTTCATCTTGTCTCACTTTGGAGCTCTCTTATTGTATTACATTTAATAGGCATATATGCGGTGAGGCCGAAAATCTTGTAGGACGCTAACTATTAAAGTGTAATAGTATAGAGGAAGATGAGGTGGATACTCAAAGCTTTGCATGATTATTGTCAAGCCTTTTTGAGACTTAAGTTGAAATATCTTGGTAGTCACATCTTGATGAAGCTGGTGATATAACCGGTAAAACTGACGCTTTATAAGCGCTTGAAGCTCTGTAATCGATGTTAGCAGCCTCAAAAAAATGTTGACAGGCTCAAAGCGCCTTGGCGATTTTTGAAGGTCTCTTTGATCAATACATAAGAGTTTTTCAGTATTACGGTGGACCAGCGTCACAACTATTCAATTTGAATACTTTTTTGGACAGAAAAACTGAAGTCGAAAGCCGAATGGCAATTAAAGCAATAATATCACATGGCTGTGGTGTGGACGCTGCGTATATTGTAGGCCAGAATGGTATTCTGGGAAACAAAAATGCTATTAGCTTGGCTTCCAAACCAGTACAGGAAATGCTAAAATCGCTAGAAACGACCGGAATGGGTCCCAGGTCACAGCGTAAACGCTGGAAACTGTGAAACTGATGAGCTAGCAAGAAAAGGCACCCTAGAACCGCTATGGTATAATGAGAGAGGGCTGGTGCTCCCGTATCATTTTGTGTTCTACTACTGAATAGCTAGGCTTCGCGGAAGCTTGCCCAGCGGTGGATCACCATCGGTTCATGCGCTGTCTCAAAAAAAAGATCAATAAGGCTAGCCTCTCTAATTTTGGGGCTTCTAGCAGTCCATTGCCCTATTGGTATACACGCAGTAAGGCTGGGAATTCTACCAGTCGCCATCTGCAGAAGCTGAATGGAAGAATGTGAGGTGGAAACAACTCAATACTTTCGTTTTGACTGTCCCGCGTTTGGGAGGTCAAGACTTAAACACTTGAGAGCGCATACCTTCCGACATACCAACGAGCTTTCGGGAATGGAAATAAACGTTTGTTAAATTTGTGTTTGTTGCTAAGCGTTTTCCTAATTTATAAGTTCGAACATAGGAGTTCTTCTCAAAGGACTACTTATAGTAGTCCACGTGCGATCAGCCATCTAACCTAACCTAACCAGCATTTACTGATTTAAGTAGGGTTAGCGCGTTGAATATATAATACCTGATCAAATACGTTTGGACCTATATATAGAACTAGACCTATATATAGAAGTGGACCCTGTCAAGAATAGGGAATTTATAAATAAAACGAAAAATTTTTCTATCATCATCCAAATTATTATGTATATTAGGATGCAACGAAAGCCAGCGGCTAGATAAACCAAACTCTTACTGAACGCCTCTATTTCTACTACCTAATTTTCGAAACAACTCGTTTCCTGGAGCCATAGTTATATAAGGTCGTCGCAACAGAAACAGGACTGTTAAAAGAAACAACAAAAAATTAATTTTTTTCAAAAGTTATATTTTTTTATTCAAAGTAGTTTCCCTGTGCTTCGATACAGCGTTTAGCCCGGTCAATTAGCATTTCAAATGAGTGTTTAAGGTCATTTTTCGGGATGCTCTTGAGAATATCGGTCGTCGCCTTTTGGATAGCTGAAATGTCCTGAAACCAGTGTCCTTTCATGCGCAAATGAAGTTTTCCAAATAGCGTGATAAAAAACGCTTCATAACACCAAGGTAAAACACAGCATTAATCGTTTGGCCAGGTGGGACGAAATCTCGGTGTACAATACCCTCGGAATCGTAAAAACAAATCAGCATTGTCTTTATTTTTGACTTCTGAAGGCGACTGTTTTCGGCTTCTTACGACCGATGCCCAAAAGCTGCTGTCACTTTTTGATCGATAACATCGATTGTAGTTATCCAATTGTCTTAAAATTTTTTCGGAATGTCAACAAGAGATCAAGCTTTTTATTTCATATACCCACCAATAGGTGGCGCCACCAGAAACAGTTATATTTAAAAAGTTCTGTTTCTTTTGCGACAGACCTTGTATGGCTTGGATGATTTGACTCCTTGCCTGCCTGAACAAGAATCATTTCTCACTAATTATATGGACGCTACGACATTTGGGATTTAGTTTCTAGCCATAAGACAGGATTGTCTTTGAGCTCCTATTACTTTAGAAAAGCAACGAACTTTTGTAAAACCCCTCTTAATAAGCCTTTAGTGCGCATTAATGCACTTGAATGCCTTAAATGCACTTTTCGTTTACAGTTTATGTATTTAATGAACTTTGCTTAGTGTATATTTTATTTATACAAAATACTTAGTTTTACGAATGTCAATTGCCCGGTGCAGCCGTGAACATTGTTATGTGCATAAATTTCAGTTGTTGAAGGCTTATGACATTGATTTGTAAACAAAAATAAAACTAGTTCAACGTTGCATGCCGCGAAGCAGCAGAACGAAAAACGTCATGGTCGTGTGTACAAGGGGTACAAAGAAGGTAGCTAAGGGGTATCACGGGTACTCAATTTTTTTAAAGATTGTTATTGCCGTAGAGAGTTAACTTATATATGATTCCAATTTGGAATTATTTCTTCATCAGTCATAAAACAGATCCGGAGTCAGCTGTTAGGAAGACCTGGTATGCTTTCTGTACCATCAGATCAAATTTGACCACACAAATCGAAGCGATTTTTTTTCTAGATTTTAGTTCTGCTTTCTACAACCAAGTAAGTGGTGTCTACGCCATTAAAGAAGAAGATTAGTACAAGGTAGGAGTTTGACTGCTACCAAAATACCTCAATATTTTGAAGCATGACGCCGAGTAGAGGTCGCAAGGGAGCTGCTTGACAAGTGTGGACTCTATACTCATCAACATCAAGACGTCTTCAAAAACGAGTCAAAACTAAAATCTCCCGAAAATTACTGAAGGCCATCCAGCCAAGGCTTATAATACGAATTTTATTTTGACGGCGACAATAAAGTTTTGTATTAAAATATGTAAAAACGTAGTTTTTGTTTTGTCAGTTCGGGTCAAATTTAATATTTCTTAAAACTAGAAACTATGGGTTTTCAATAGATTACTCATTCACGTGTCAGCGTCTCTTTTGTTGCGAGATTGTGCTCAAAGCTCAAATTACATACTTGTACTATATAACAGCTGGCAAAATTTTGAAGAAAACTACCAGAAAAATATGAAATCATAGTATGGCTATGTAGTTAGTATTTACCTATGGGAGCTCCTTTGTTTCTGTTGCTACATACTTTGCTCCAAAGTCCAATTCAGTGGAAATATGCCACACCTCTAATGTAAATATTTGCATTGTAAACTATACAGAAGTGTAGATTTGTCTTATTTGGTCAGACAGTGCGACGCCTTTATTACTCAGCTCGCTGGCATAGGCTGAATTTATTATTTATATTTATGTGGTATGATTTCGAAATGTAACAAGTAAGGAAAGGCTAAGTTCGGGTGTCACCGAACATTTTATACTCTCATGATAAAGTGATAATCGAGATTTCATTATCCGAAATTTATATATTTTTCAAATACCGTATTTTTGTAAAGTTTTATTCCGCTATCATCATTGGTTCCTAATAAATACATATATTATACAGAGAAGGCATCAGATAGAATTCGATATAGCGTTATATTGGAAGAAGGCGTGATGTGAACCGATTTCACCCATATTTCGTACATGTCATCAGGGTGTTAAGAAAATATTATATACCGAATTGAATTGAAATCGGTGGTGTAGTTCCTGAGATATGGTTTTTGGTCCATAAGTGGGCGACGCCACGCCCATTTTCAATTTTTAAAAAGAGCCTAGGTGCAGCTTCCTTCTGCCATTTCTTCCGTAAAATTTAGTGTTTCTGACGTTTTTTGTTAGTCGGTTAACGCACTTTTAGTGATTTTCAACATAACCTTTGTATGGGAGGTGGGCGTGGTTATTATCCGATTTCTTCCATTTTTGAACTGTATATGGAAATGCCTGAATGAAACGACTGTATAAAGTTTGGTTGACATAGCTATAGTAGTTTCCTATATATGTACAAAAAACTTAGTAGGGGGCGGGGCCACTCCCACTTTTCCAAAAAAATTACGTCCAAATATGCCCCTCCCTAAAGCGATCCTTTGTGCCAAATTTCACTTTAATATCTTTATTTATGGCTTAGTTATGACACTTTATAGGTTTTCGGTTTTCGCCATTTTGTGGGCGTGGCAGTGGGCCGATTTTGCCCATCTTCGAACTTAACCTTCTTATGGAGCAAAAATACGTGTACCAAGTTTCATCACGATACCTCAATTTTTACTTAAGTTACAGCTTGCACGGACGGACGGACAGACGGACGGACAGACAGACATCCGGATTTCAACTCTACTCGTCACCCTGATCACTTTGATATATATAACCCTATATCTGACTCCTTTAGTTTTAGGACTTACAAACAACCGTTATGTGAACTCTCCTCTCTCTCTCCTTAGCAACTTTGTTGCGAGATTATAAAAATCGTATATTATAGATCTCATCGAAACAGATGGATATGTAAAGCATTAGAAAATAATATTTACATATATTATTATATCAACTGATGACCTATTGCAAAAAATTATGCCGGTAAAACAATGAACTCAAAATTGTGGTTGGACACAAACACGATCTACTTAAAACTGGACAGTTGTTTGAAAAACAGCTGAGACTGAGAGTGACTTTCCGAATCTATGTCATTCTTAAGGGGTCAGTAGGCTAATCTGGCCTCTTTTTTTTGAAATTTTTTTTTCATAGAAATTTTTATTCTACAATAGAACTTTTTCACATATCATGAGGTATATCGTGGAGTGTATAAACAAATTTTTTCGGAATTTTTTGATGACATCTGTCGGAGAAATGGAATTTTTTCACTGGGGTACACGATTTCTCATGTCTGGATCATCTGAAACACAAAAACTCAATTTATTCTTACCTACTTCGACAGCCGGTTCTACGCACCGGAATTGACTCGGATTGACTTCCACATTAATTCTAAGGGTATAAGGGAACAGAAAATGCAAAAAAAAAATGGAAAAAGAGTACCGTACTGACCCCTTAATAATAGTACATAAAATTTTCACACTTGTAGTTTTCGACTGCCGTATTTCTGTATGTAACATAAAATAATAGACATTTTCGCGGAGGCTTCATTCAAAATTCTTAAGATAGCTGAATTAGGCAAGGTCCTTTCGTTTGAAAGAATAAGCCCAATGAGATCTGACATAATATTGGGACGAACAAGAAAATATTTTTGTTCAAATGTTAACTTAAGGGTACAATGAGGTAGGATTTGCTTAGGGACCTGGAATGTACAATATACGTGACTTCACAAAGGATAAAGGCTATTTTGAACCACACCGATCCACGGTTGTAACGCCAAAACATGCTCGGATGGGAGACCCACCTGACAACTGCACAATCTTCTATAAGAGTGTACAGCTGCTGGTGTACGCCGATGTTATTGATATCATTGCTCTCAAGAACCGCGCCGTTAGTTCTGATTTCTTCAGACTGAATAAGGAAGTCAAGACGAACGAACGAAGACAAGACGAAATATTTAATGTCATCAAACAAATAGTCATCGCATTCACGACTTGGTTAGCACGTGACTGTTGGCAGTCGTAACTTTGAAGTGGTAGAAAATTTCGTCGATTTTGGAACCAGTATTAACACCAATAACAATGTCAGCCTCGATATCCAACGCAGAATAACTCTTGCCAACTGGTGCTACTTCGGACTGAGTAGGCAACTGAGAAGTAAAGTTCTCTCTCGACGAACAAAGACCAAATTCTACAAATCACTCATCATCTCCGTCCAACTATATGGTGCAGAGGCATAGATGATGATAACATCTTATGAGTCGGCGTTAGGAGTTTTCTAGAGAAGAGTTCTGCGGAAGATTTATGGTCCTTGTCGATGAAACGATAAACGAAATATACGACGGCATTGACATAGTTCAGCGAATTAAGAGACAGCGGCAACGCTAGCTGAGTCATGTCGTCCGAATGGATGAAAAACTCCAGCTCTGAGAGTATTCGACACAGTACACGCCGGGAGAAGCAAATGAAGAGGAAGAACTCCACTTCGTTGGAAAGAACAGGCGGAGAAGGACCAATAAAGAAGAAGATACAAGACGAGTTCAGCCGATCTAGCTATATCTGTCTGTAGTACGCGAATTAGTCTATGGGTTTTTGAGATATCGATGTGAACTTTGGCACACGTCCTTTTCTCTCCAAAAAGCTTGCCATTTGTAGAGTCTTAGTCTTAGTATGGAAAACGTTTTTGCTTAACGAGATAACTTCACCAAATTTTACATGCTACAATCGCTGAACAAAACAAAGTGGGGATTACCGGGAAAGTGTTCTACTTTGAAGCCATGGGCAAACAAACATTTCGGTCGCAAACCATGAACGTTTCAACAAGACTCAGCACCGTCTCACAAAGCGCGAGTGAACCAAGAATGGCTGAAAAACAACGTTCCGAACTTCATTACGACCACACAATGGCTCTCGAACATTTACACTTCGAGTGTCGGACCCTGTACAAACTGGGCGATCAAAATCAAGGTAAAGATCTTTTAAGGAAATTTATGCGATGATAAATTCAACTGTGAAGTGTATAACTGCTTCAATGGCAATTTACATGTTCCTCAAAGCATGATATTTAACTTTTCTCTCACACACAAGCATAATTTCTCGCTTCAATTCTTTTGCGACCGCAATTAACTAAAACGACTTTAAATTTGTAGAAAAATATTTATTTCTTAGCTTTGTTTTTATTTTATAATAACAGACTAGGTCTTCGTACTTTGTACTTTGCACTTAAAGTCCCAGAATTCCTAAACCAAACACCCGACATCCCATTTGGATTATGAATAATTAATTTTTTTCGTCAAATATTTACTTTTTTTCGTGCAATCATATAGAACTGGCTTAAGCTAATTAAATATGCCGGTTACACATACACAAATACACACTTAATTGCACTGACACGCACACTCAAACACTTAAGATGCTTCACATGTCACGATCTTTATATATTTGGTGACATTTCTAAGCAACAATTTGAAACACAAACGGGTGGCAATGCCTTTTTAGAATTTTTTATAAGCTTTTTATTGTTGCTTTTTGTTAATGTTTGCTTTGTTTTATTGCTTTTCTAACATTTACCGATTTTTTTTTTTATTATTTTAGAGCGCAGCGCGAAAAAAAGTTATTTATTCCGATGTATGTATGTATATGTATTTAGATCTGTATATACACATATATGTTTTTCGTTATAACCACTTCTAGATATTTTTTGTATATTTTAGCTCTTGCTTACATTTAGAAATTGCGCTTAATTAATTTTTAAACAATTATCATTATTTATTTACAATTTTTTCTCGAAAATCTTTATTTATAATTCTAATTCTATTCTAATTTTATCGTTTTTCAAAGCTTTTTTTGTCACTCCGTATACCCGCCTCGACCAAAACAAAAACGAGACTGGCATGTTGGAAACTAGCTGCTGTTGTGGCTAGTGTCTAGCGCTATGCAGCTTGTTTGTGGATGCCGTTATTTGCTGCTAAGCCCCGGTTTCCGTTGAAGCTTCGCTTTACTGTATTTGTGGCTTAACATTGAAAAATATGCGGCTCAGCTGTTGAAATGAGTTGAAATGAGGTGTGCGATATCACACACACACATACCTGCATTCATACCTGTTTCAGCGACTGCATCAATTCAAAATATATAGTATTAAGTAAGCGCTTACCCGTGCCATGCAAACCTATTAGCTGATTAATTTGTTTATTTATCGCTGTTGCTTTCTTATACTAAACGTACATATGTATGTGCAAAAATATGTTTGCAATGTTTATGAATAATTCTTTTGTTAAGTGTCACGCGTTGCAGGCGGTTTTGCATTACGGTAAGTGAGATTGAATAAAAATGAAAATAAAAAATAATTAAATAAAATGTTGTTTGCTTATTTGCACTTTGGAATGTGAGTAATTTGAGAATTTGTTTAGAATAATGTAGGGAAATAGAAGCTCAATAAAGTAAACAAACCTATTTTTATGTTGAAACTCAAGAAATTACCTTAGTGGTCACGTTTTCAGCACGAGACAAGCGACAAGCTATTTTAGAACTCACAACAAAACAAAATTTATTTATAATAAACTTAAAATATATAAATAAAAATATTAAAATAATAGTCAAATGAAATCAAAGTAAAAAAATAAAGCACAAGAAAAGAAGGGGTAATTTCTGGTGCAGCCGAACATTTATACTCTTGCAACTTGCAAGAATCGAAGTCAGGGAAATACCTTAAGCTGTAAAACATCGACCAGAGGATTGGCATCCCAACAATTATATATGTATATATGTACTATATATAACTTTTTATACACAAACTAAGGACATTATATTTGACATAAGTTTTAAAACTAAAAACGAAAATAGTTTATGGGAGTTGAAATCCGGTCGTTTCGACCCAGTTTTAGCTGTAAAAATTGAGATATCATGATGGAACTTGGTACACGTATTTCTTGGCTCCATAAGAATTAACTCTTATCATACCTAAACAAGAAAAAATGTTAATTCCGACTGCACCGAAGCTAATGTAAGAAATGGCCTTCACAGGTGCATTTCTTAATATTTTCTTAACACCCTAATAACATGTACGAAATATGGGTGAAATCGGTTCACAACAAGAAATAACGTAACTACATATGTGTCCAGATTTGTATGGAAGCTATGTATATGCTATAGTTAACCGATCTCAACAATTTCTTCGGAGATAACATTGTTGTCTTTGAAAATAACATGTACCAAATTTCGTGAATATATCTGCTCAAATGTGAAAGTTTTCCTTACAAGAACTTGATTCCGATCGTTCAATTTGTATGGTAGCTATATGCTATAGTTAACCGATCTGAACAATTTCTTCGGAGATTACATTGTTGCCTTAGAAAATAATCTATACCAAATTTGGTGCAGATACATTGTCAAATGTGAAAGTTTTCCATACAAGAACTTGATTCCGATCGTTCCGTTTGTATGGCAGCTATATGTTATAGTGGTGCGATATCGGCAGTTTCGACAAATGAGCAGCTTTTTGAGGAGAAAATGACGTTTGCAAAATTTCAAAACGATATCTTGAAAACTGAGGGACTAGTTCGTATGTATACAGACAGATAGATGGACGGACCGACTTGGCTAAATCGACTCAGCTCATCATACTGATCATTTATATATATACTTTATAGGGTCTCCGACGTTTCCTTTTAGGTGTTACAAACTTAGTGACAAACTTAATATACCCTGTTCAGGGTATAAAAAAATTTACCCTAGGTTTCATTAAGGTACCTCTTATTCAATCAATAATCATATATGGAATGAAGCTAGCCAGATGTTCGGAAATCCTGATATTGGTTATATGAGGGCTAGGTCAAGTTTTCACCCAATTTTATCTATTTTCGGCACAAAGTTACACTGTTATGAGTAAAACACGCTTTGTAATTTTCATTGAGATAACTCAAATGTTGGTGGTTACATCCAGCATAAAGTAACATTGAAGTTGGAAAATCTTTATATTAGGTTTATGGGGGCTCAAGGAAGTATTGACCCGATTCAAACCGTTTTTGATACACAGAATTATTACTGACATGAAAGGATTCTCTCTGAATATCAATTTTATATCGCATGCACTGACCGATATTGCCGATCAAAAGTCAACTATAGATACTGTGGTCCACATATTCGGTAGCAAGTAGCTTGAACAGTTTTGGTTGGTTTGGGCAATTTTTGGTAATAAGGTGGCATACTTTAAAGGACTTATTGCGCCAATATTTTATCCTATTGTATTAATTTATTCTTGATTTGTACACTCGAAAGGAAAAAAAGTGTATTATAAAGGAAGTAGGCATGGTTATAGTCCGATTTCGCCCATTTTCACACTCAAAGATATGTCGGCGGTGGCACGCCCGTCGTCCAATTTCGATCCCAGCTCAATTAAAGGCTTCTTATAATATTATCTCGGAGGTAAAGGTCAGTCAAAAACTGAAGAACTACTTAGCGTAAGGACACACTCCCCGATTGATTCGGCTAAATTGACTCAACTCGTCATGCTCCTTCTGAGAGTTATAAATATCTAGACAAAGTTAATACAACTTGCTAAAGGTACAAAAATATAAATAAAACAAATAAACTTAAAATTAAATATTTAAAAATAGATAATTAATGTAAAAGAAACAAGCACAGAATAAAATAAAATGGAATAAAGCGAAAATTATATATTATTATGTTCTATTTACTTTAGGTTATTAAATACTGGGTCAGTGCATAGATTATTGTTTGTTCGTATTCTAAATTATGTAAATGGTACATACATTCGATTGATTTAGTTGCTATAATGTATTGATTTGTATATGGATATATATACAGTACATAGTGTATACATATGTTTGTATGCAGTACATACGGAAATAGGAACATGTTGAGCACTTAAATTGCTGGGAAGTAGAATAATATAATTCAAGTGTATAATTGCGATAGAATAGCTAACATAGGTATACTATGTATATATGCCTTGCTGTATACGCATTTAAAATATTTATTTATTGCACAAAACAGGGTTGCAAAGTATTGGCTTGACTCGACTTAAAAGTTTATTTAATAAAATTTAAGAAATCGCTGAAATAATGAATCAGAAATGTAGATCATCTTTATCTACATATTAAATTTCCTTTGTAAGTTATACAACTATGAGCAAAATATTGTAAGACTTCGTTCATAATTCTTTTCATTAATTCTTATTATATTCTTATTTCAAAATCTATGACCTTGGCCCCAATACACTTGTGCCAATTTTTTTTCCAATCCTCGAAACAGTTGTTAATTTCCGGAATAGTCTGCAATGCGCTTAGCGATTCACCTTTAATGCCTGCAATTGGTTTCTCAATGGTTTCCTCGGAGCGGAGCAGTCACATGGAGCAAAATCAGGCGAATACGGTGGTTGTGGCACGATATTGGTTAAAATTTGGCGAAGAACTCACGAAGAATCAATGCAGTATGCGACGGTGCATTATCGTGGTGCAAAAACTAAGAGTTGTCGGCCCATATTTCAGTCCCTTTATTGCGAATAGCTTCAAACGTCTTTTGAAGCACCGCGATCGTATTTTTTCAGCATTTCTTTACACCAATCCACACGAGCCTTTTTTTGAGCGATTGTCAAATTGTGCGGGATCCAACGAGAACAAACCTTTTTTACGGCCAGGTGTTCATGCAATATGGAATGTATGCTGGTGGGAGAAATGCATAGGCATGCCTCTATCTGAAGGTATCTTACATGACGGTCTTGCATTATCAGTTCACGTACGGCATCGATGTTTTCTGGCACAACGGCTGTTTTTGGACGACCTTCACGGAATTCGTCTTTGAGCGAGCGTCGGCCACGATTGAATTCGTTGTACCAGTTTTTCACAGTGCTATAGGATGGTGCTTCATAGCCATACAAAGATTTTAGTTCATCGATGCATTCTTGTCGTGATAATCCACGTCGAAAGTTGTGAAAAATGATCGCACGAAAATGTTCACGAGTTAATTCCATTTTTTGGCCGAGATGAATTTTTTAATTTCCTGTAAATAAAACAATTCACGATTAAATGACAAAACGTTCTGAGTGATGTTATGCTAAAGAATGTCAAACTTTCCAATGGAAATGGTAGATTACACCTGGCAACACTTAGTGTTGCCTAGACCAGAATATATATAGCAGCCCTCGTAGTATTCCCTGTTGATAGTTTGGCCGGTCGGAAGACATTCGGAGTACACCACACCTCGATAATTGAAGAAAACTGTCAACATAATTTTGACTTTTGACCTGCTTTGACCTGCTTCGTTTGTTTCCAGGTCGTAAAAATATATCCAAGACTCATCTCTAGTAATAATACGTTTGATGAGAATATAACTCTTGCCAAACAGGTGCTACTATGGACTAAGTAGGCAATTGAAAAGTAAAGTACTCTCTAGACGAACGAAGACCAAACTCTGTAAGTCCCTCAACATCATGGACGATGACAACATCTGATGAGTGGGCGTTACGAGTTTTCGAGAGAAAGGTTCTGCGGAAGATTTATGGTTCTTTGCGTATCGGCAACGGCGAATACCGCAGTCGATGAAACGATGAGTTGTACGAGCTATACGATGCCATTGACAAATGTAATTCAGTGAATTAAAAGACAGCGGCAACGCTGGCTAGGTTGTGTCGTCCGAATGTTTGAAACCACTCCAGCCCTGAGAGTATTCGATGGTGTACCCACCGGGCAGAGGAAGAGAAGAACCTATAGTCCGTTGAAAAGACAAGGTAGAGAAAGAAATTTTGGAATGAAACAGCGAAAAGGAAGAGCGACTGGCGCGCTGTTGTAAACTGCACTGTTTACGCCAGTAAAGAAGAAGTATTTTCAGTACCTATAAAAATACGAAAGCTTACAGTTTGTAAAGTACCTCCAGAACTGTAATTGTTATTGTAGACCGGCTAAGCGACAATTGATTTACATTCTAGGTAGATGCTTGATCCTAAATTAGATCGATTTATTTGAAAGCATATTTTAGATTCTACTAGTCCAACCTTTCAGAATAAGTATAACAAAGATAAGAGATATTCAAAGTGTTGCGTCAACCAATTCTGAATGAGTAACCCCCCATATTTCAAAAGTAATATGACATCGAATGATTATTAATTTTTTCGTATGACGGGTTGGGTACAAGGTGCGCCACTTTCTTTTGCCTTTTCAGATATTTTATGATGGCCTTATCTAAATATACACCTTTTTTAATTTAGCAGGTAGTAATGGTTATATGCTTAGCTAATTAATTTAATGAGTTTACGTGCTTTCAATTAGCAATTATACTTTGTATAGCAAAACTATAAAGCATTACCCAACTTGTGTAGTTTTCGCCATAGTGTTAACTCCATACATTGAACAATAAAAAGTTGTTGCATACATTTTTTTAAATTTTAATATAAATAGAACTTCCATTTTCTATAAAGTTTTTGCAACAATATTGTTAGCGAAGTTCAATAACGTCATTAGTTAAGTTTTTGCGATAGCTTTGAAAAGGAAGTTCTGTAATCAATATACCTATGTTCACAAACCACTAGATCAAAGGTCTATGGGCTTTTTGAATTTTACTACGCTGAAAAACTATGCACTTTGTCGGTAGTTTCACAACAGAGACTTCGTACAGTCACATTATTGATACAATTATCTTTTTTTTTTGCTTATAATTTTAATGTAATGTTAATGAAATATCAACATCCGATCTACTTATGTTCATACAAACCCATTTCGGTACACTTATTGGCAAATGAAAGTTTATCTTGAGGTTGTAGGTATCGCAATCAAGTGGTTACCACTTTAATTTCGCAGTTGAAAGAGAGTTATTTAAAAGTAAGAAGTAAGCATTTTAGGGGCACGAAGCCAACTCTGATCCTTCAGCAAAAATATCAAGACTCCATAAGTTTTTTCAACTGAATCCAGCAGTACTGGAATTCTTCTTGATATCTGTACTAACACGATTTATTTTAGAGACACGCCATACTACCGCATCGAGTGTCGTCAATACTTTGTGTGTTCGGGATCTAGTTTTTATTTCATTATAGTCGTTTACATAGCGGTAAATGTGTTCCTAGCCGATCGATGTCGACACTATTGCAAGAGGAATTTTCTAACGTCTATTAAAATACTATAGATGACTTCTCACAAAATTTCTTGCGAATGCAATAGCAGTTCTATTCGACCTAAGTATAAGAAAGGAAATCGCAATATCGCTTGGTTGTTGAATTCTTGATTTTAGACAAAAAATTGCATGCTGAATTGAAGACGAATTTGTACGATTCTGCTATATACGGCAGCTCTTCTTCTGCCAAACATTTCTTTAATGGGTTTTCGTATGTTGGTTTCTGATGTGTCAGACCTAGCAGACCCGAAAGCGGCTACCACGAAGAATAATGTGACAAAAATTCACGATCTCGTATTGGCAGATCGCTGATTAAATACTACGTAATGCTCAGGCATCGCAGAAAACCGTATAGTTCTTATCCTAAATTAAATATTGGAGCTGATGAAGCGGTCAACACGATGCTTATTTCTTTTATTCACTACAGATAACAAACGCAACCACGAGACTATTTCTTTACAGTGTTTAAGCGTAATACAAAGGATTTTTTGCATCGTTTCGTGACCGTAGACGAAACATCGATTCACTGGAGAACACCGAAGAACAATCGCAACTACACCACATCGACCGTATTCTATCAGTCTTCAGTATATCCCACACTTGAAAAAGTCCGCCGACGGGCAGAAATTTGGCTGATGATGAGTGATGATATTAACGTCTACTACGAGATCTCCAAAAAAACATTTTTTCCCGACGGATTCAAGAAGTTCAGACATCACTGCATCAAGGCTCTCGAATTAAAAGGAGAATATGTAGTGGAGTATCCATAATTTCGGATATTTAATTCCACTTTGAGAAAGATCACAAATGGAAGATACGAACAATTTCATGGGTCGAACATTTTTGTCTGCCACTAAATTCGTAATCGGGCAGGTTCAATCGCTAACAATATTTATATCGCAATACAAGGTGTGTTCCAAAGTAAACAGGACCTTTTGAATCTAGCGCCCCTGGCGGCGCCGTGAATCTGCTATCTTTATCGATTGTCCAGTGAGAGTTTCATGACATTTCATTGATTGGAAGTGAAGTTATTGCGTTTCAAGTGTCAGTATGTTTGTGTTATCGGTGCAAAAATGAGCTTCGAACAAAGAGCCAACATTAAATTTTGTTTTAAAATTGGTAAACTTTTTACCGAAACGTTTCAATTGATGAAACAAGTTTATGGCGATGATTGCCTATCCCGTAGCAGAGTGCATGAGTGGTTTCAACGTTTTCAAAATGGTCGTGAGGACATAAATGACGATCAACAAGTGGGCCAATCAAAATCCGTGATCACCGAAAATTCCATCGAAACTGTGCGTGAATTCATCAAAAATCAGCCGAAATCATCATTGAAATTCATGGAAATGGAATTGAACATCTCTAAAACATCGATTTATCGCATTTTGACAGAACATTTGGGCTTACGAAAGGTGTGTGCACAGTTTGTTCCGCACAAATTGACTGACGACCAAAAATTGCTCAGAATCCAACATTCGAAGGACACCTTGTGACCGATTATTTGACCAAAAATCACATTTCAACCCTTAACCACTCCCGTATTCACCTGATAAGGCACCGTGCGACTTCTTCCTTTTCAGAAAAATGCATTTGCCCATGAAAGGAAAACGTTATGCAGACGTAGAGGCCATTCAAAAGGCTTGCACCGGCATACTGGCGGCCATACCGGCCAACGAGCTAAAACACTCGTTCGACATGCTTTTGGACCGTGCAAAAAGCTGTATTGAAGCAGAAGGAGACAATTTTGAATAAAATAAATTGATTTTGCCGAAAAAACCATTTGTTCTGCTTTTTTAAGACCTGTTTACTTTGGAAAGCACCTTGTATTTGTTTTATTGCGAATATAATTGTTAACGATGAACTGTGAAATGTTTTCAAGGCTGCTTATTCATAATTTTTGCTTATCTACGTATTTATATATATGTATATAATATGAACAATTGTGTGTACTTGAAGGATATGTGTAGTAAAAAAGCAAAGATAAAGAAGTTTGCCTTAAGAAATTTAACCGGAATACAAATAAAAAGTCACACCACCGGACTTCTGGTGATATCACTTATATTTATGTGTGTATGTATGTATTTAGGCTTTCATATACCTGTTGTACACATAGCGATTAATTGGTAATAGCTTGTTGAGAGTGATAACTGTTAATGGATTGTAAAACGCCTGCGATTAAAATATAACAATAAATCGTCCGAGTCATCAGAAATAACCTAGTAAACCATATTTGTGGGTTTATCAACAAATTGAGAGTAGAAAGGAGAGTACGAAAAATCGTTGGTTTTATTATAAATGGACCCAAAAATGGGAAGTAGTCTTACCAGGAACTAAAGGTTACAAGTTATATTAGAAAAACCGCATAAAATTGTTGGTTGATTGAAAGAAAGGAGGATGGAGCCATATGTAGAAGTTCACGCAAGTGAGAAAAGTTCTCTGAGCGCCGTTCATTTGGGAGTGGACAGCTCGAGCTTCCGGTCTGAGGCTAAATATCTTCTGAGCAGCCAAAAAACATCCGTTTGAAGATGAGCTAAAGTGTCATACATCCCTCTTCCGGGTTGTGCGCTGGGTTTCGGACTAGCCACGTAAAAAAATACCAAAAAAAAATGAAAAGAAAAAACAGCATACACAAAAAGAGAGACCCCACAATCTGCGCCAACTACCTTGGGATAAGCCTTCTCATCATCGCATATAAGGTTCTATCGAGTGTATTGTGTGGAAAATTAAAGCCCACCGTTAAAAAACTGATTGGACCTTTTCAGTGTGGCTTTATACCTTGAAAATCAAAAACTAACCAGATATTCACCATGCGCCAAATCTTGGAAAAGACCCGAGAAAAGAGGATTTAAAGTAGCTTTTGACAGATTTGAAAGTTGGCCGATTTTGCCCTTTTGAACAGCTGCCCTTCAGGCCGCTATGTCTTGCATGGCTATCGTCAGATCGGGAAGGATAACTTTCTGAGCCGTTCGATACCAAAAAGAGATTTCAGATAAGGCAAAAAGAGAGACCCCATCGCGCGACTACCTCAATCTACTACTGGAGAAAATAGTTCGAGTTGCAGAGCTAAATAGAGAAGGTACAAGCTTCTACAAGAGTGTACAACTGCTGGCGTACGCCGATGACATCGGTATCATTGTTCATAACAGTCACGCTGTTGGTTCTGCTTTCTCCAGGTTGGACCAGCAATCAAAGTAAATGGGTCTAGCAGTGCACGAGAGCAAGATAAAATATCTCTTGTCATCATATAAATAGTCATCGCACTCGTGACTTGTCTCCTACGTTACTATTGACAGTAGTAACTTCGTAGTCTATCTTGGAACCAGCATTAACACCAACAACAATGCCAGCCTCAAAATCCAACGCAGAATAAATTTTGTCAACAGGTGCTACTTTGGACTGAGTAGGCAATTGATAAGTAAAATCCTCTCTCGACGAACAAAGACCAAATTCTATGAGTCACTCATTATCCCTGTCCTGCTATATGATGTAGAGGCATTGTTGATGATAACATTAGACGAGTCGGCGTTACGAGTTTTCGAGAGAAAGGTTTAGCGGTAGATTTATGGTCGTTTGCTGCTTGAGTCATATGTAAAAGAATCGTTTATGGCCTCTCTCAAGTGAATGGCAGTAAGGAAACTTTCCTCACTTGCATTCCTCACAGCTGAACTTCAAAACGATCGGTTAAGCTGTGGTGAAATTGTCCTTTCGGACTTTGGAAACAGTGTTGTGCGAAAAGCACGTCGTTTTGGGAGCCTTTTACACTAAGTTTAAAACAAAAATTACAAATACGCCCATGTCTGTAAAACTATTAACCAAATTAATTTTAAGTTGTTGTTTAAGATTCTCAAATATATTTGTACATTCGATATATAAGCAATTATTATTGTTAATATTGAAAAAAATGTCTAAAAATATGAAATCAATTATTTTGCTCACTGGGTAATAATCAGCAAAAACAAAATGTCTATGCAACCAATTGTATTTTTAGTTAACTGACTGAATGGCAACAGGTCCAATTAGAAATTCCCACTGGACTTTGAACTAGAAAACAAAGGAAAAGAATGAACAAACTGAAAAAAGCACTAACCTGTCACATGTCTACAAGATAAGATTAATGAAATGTTTATAAATAAAGACGCCAATAAAGTCCACAAGAACAGGTGTTATTGCACTACAAAGTAAAGAAGTATTGTTCATAGAAAAATTTTGTAAATTGAATTATAATGTATTTAAATTATATTTTCAAATAATAATTTAACAACAAAACAACCAACTAAAAGCTCTCCATCATTCGGGAGCGAATAATTCGCCTAGCTAATTTAAAAAGACGCAATACTTGCCTGAGAAGTTAAACATTCTCTGCTCTTTACCTTTATGCATATGAGCAATGTATGCCCGAACTTTTCTTTGAAGTTTTTTTTAGAAATACATATATCGAAAATTATTCTTATTCTTAGAGAGCAGAGAAGATATTAAACATTTTTCTTTGGGATTTTTCTTTTCTCAGATATATAGTATGTAAACTACAAGCTATGAATAGTGCGACCATTTCCAAATCGCGGTAATTGCCATTAACCCCATAGCTAGTGATATTCAGAAGAATTTAACGTATCCACTTATCGATGTAGTTTGCAAGACATTCTACTAATTTTAATTAAGAATATTTCTATTCGGAGGAATCGCTCTTTGAATAAAAAGTTTTAAGTACCTATCTTAAAGTGTTTATCTTTCCTTTCCTTAAATAGCCTTTTGTGTTTTTCTTAAATAATCTATGAATTGATTAGCCTTTCTATTTTTGAAGAATTGACCCAATTTAGATATTAGGTTGTCAAATATCTCCCTTCCGCCTTTTTGTTTTTTGAATTTCGCGACTATGTATAAAGCGTTACAGAGCTCGTATCTGGCAATACTATACATCTTTGGAAAAGTCTTGACATAACCTACAAAACGACGCTATGCATGATTAATTTGGATATTGCGTCCAATAGTTATAGACGTGTAAACGTGGAGTTCACTTACGCCGAAATTCGCGCTATTTTAAAGTTTTTCTGCGATAAAGGCAAATCCGCTAGAGAAACGTTCCGTGAGATTAATGGTGTTTTGTGGGATAGTACTCTATCACTTCGAACTGCGGAGGAATGGTTTCGACGATTCAAAGCGGGTGAAAACGACAGCATGGATAAGCCAGCAGACGGAAGACCTGTGACGACGAATACCGATCAAATCATGGAAAAAATCGGGTTAGACCGGCATGTGGCATCTTGTGACATCGCCCAGAAGATACTATAGCAGTTAGTCACCGAACCATTTTAAACCATCAGCAGAAGGCTGGATACACAAAAAAGCTTGATGTTTGGTGCCGCGTGATTTGACGCAAAAAAACCTTCTAGACCGAATCAACGCCAGCGATATGCTGCTGAAACGGAACGAACTCGACCCATTTTTGAAGCGTATGGTAACTGGCGATGATAAAAGGATCACATACGACAATATCAAGCGAAAACGGTCGTGGTCGGAGGCCGGTGAATCGTTCCAAACAGTGGCCAAGTCGGGATTGACAGCCAGGAAGGTTTTGCTGTGTGTTTGGTGGGATTGGAAGGGAATCATGCACTATGAGCTGCTCCCATATGGCAAGAGGCTTAATTCTACCATCTACTGCGATCAACTGGAGCGCTTGAAGCAGGCGATCGACCAGAAGCGACCAGAATTGGCCAACAGGAAGGGAGTAGTGTTCCACCAGGATAACGCCAGACCACACACTTCTTTGATGACTCGTCAGAAGCTACGGGAACTCTGATGGGAGGTTTTATCGCATCCACCATATAGCCCGGATAGAGGGCCAAGTGATTAGTACCTGTTCCTGTTTATGGCGAACGCGCTTGTTGGTGTAAAGTTGAACTCAAAAGAGGCTTGTGCAAAGTGGCTGTCCCAGTTCTTCGCTAATAAGGAGGGGTGCTTCTACGAGGGGGGTTTTCTGAAGTTGCCGTCTAGATGGAAACAGATTAACGAACGAAACGGCGCATATTTGAACTAAATCTGATTACTGTAACACTTTTTATAAAGCATTGAATAAAGAGCAAAAAGGCGGAAGGGAGATATTTGTCAACCTAATATTTAAATGAGTTCTTTTCACTAACCTAACATTTGAATGATTGATGTTTTGGATTGGTAAAGTTGGTAAGCTTTTATACAAAATAAAGAGAGCGATGCAGTGCAAGAATCATTGCGATATTTCCTTAAGAAATGTCAAGTTTATGAGAAGTTGTGGTTTAGGTATTTAGGGGAGCTCTTTTTATTAATTAAAAAGGTCATATATTTAAAAAAGAAACGTGGAGTTTTGGTGCTTTTGATTACAAATGTTCATATTAAAAAAAAATAAGGAAGAGCTAAGTTCGGACGCAACCGAATATTTCATATTTTTGCAACTTGCTAGAATGAAAGCCTAAAACGTAAACCAAAGGTTCGGAATCCGAGCAATTTTATATATACTACATACATATACTATATATAACTAATACACTGATCGACATATTCGGTATAAAGTATGGGAAGTATGGAAATTGGGGTAGTATCGATCCGATTTTATCTATTAACTATTATCATGCCATATACTAAAAAAAATTTCCCTGGGATTCATTAAAGTGTCTCACATACAATCAGCAATCATATGGAATAAAGTCAGTCGGATGTTCGAAAATTCTGATATTACTCACATAAATGGGGGCTAGGTCAAGCTTTCGCCCAATTTTTTCTTTTTAGGCATAAATATACACTGTTATAAGTTAAATACATTCTGTCATTTTCATTGAAATAACTTAAATATTGGCCGTAATATGTGGTTAAAGTCACCTGGATGTTCGAAAATCTTTGCATTAGGTATGTGGGGGCTCAGGGAAGTATTGACATGATTTAACCCATTTTACAATATAAAATTATTACACAAAATTACCATTGTCAGGAAAGGATTATGTCTGAATTTCAATTGTATATCTCATACATTGACCGATATTTTTGGTCAAAAGTCAGCTATAGATACTGGGGTCCACACATTTGGTACCTAGAGACTTGAGCAGTTTTAGTTGGATTTGGATAATTTTTGGTCATTAATACTCTAAAAGCATTATTGGCATTATATGGTGAGTGAGCGTGATTATCTTCCGATTTCATCTATCGGTAGAAGCTCTTATAATATTGGCGCTGAACAAATGTGGTTTAGTAGTTTAGGAGATATCTATGTTAAACTTATTAGAGGGCGAGGCCTCACCCACTTTTTCAATTTTCAAAACTTTTTACCCACAGGTGCCTCTGGCTACAGCGATCACCTCTGCCAAATGACAGTTTTATATCTTAATTTAATGCTTAATTATCGCACTTTATAAGTTTTCGGTGGCGTTTTGTGGGTGTGGCAGTGGTCCGATTACGTCCATCTATGAACTTCTCAAGATTCATTGCCAAGATATCTCAATTTTTACTCAAGTTAAAGCTTGAACGGATGGACGGACGGACAGACAGACAGTCAGTCGCACGGATTTCAATTTTTCTCGTCACCCTGATCATTTATACTTGTATATACAGGGTACTCGAAGTGTAACCAACTTTAAACCGTTCGCGCAACTGTCGCACTGGAATCAGCTGTTTATAAATTTGCTGAATGACAGTTCGGAGTATTGTTCACAAGTGTACAAAAGCGTTTTGCCAAAAGTGAACGCAAAAAAAAGTGATCAGAGATGGAATTCAAACGTAATAGTGTGATTGCTTTATATTTAGCTGGAAAATCACAGCCAGCAATTGTTCGTGAGCTCAAACACCTTAATGTGAATAAAGTGTTTATCGCACGATCACTCATTACAATGATACTGGTAGCATCGCAAAATTCCATGGAGGTGGTCATCAAAAGACTGCAACGTAACGTGAGATGGTTCGGAAAGTGAAGAAGCGACTTGAGCGAAATCCACGACGAAGTGCCAATCAAATGGCTACAAGTTCACAAAAGGCCATGATCTCACACCGAAGCAGCAACAAGTAAGACTTGAGAGAGCGAAGCAGTTGCTTGCAGTTCGCTTGGCCGAAAGCGGTAAAATTCCGAACATTGTGTTTTCTGACGAAAAAATTTTTCCAATTGAGCAATTCGTAAACTCTCAAAATGATAAGGTTTACTTGACCGACCGTTCATACGAGAATCTAAGTCATCGGTTGGCCACCTGGAGGCAGCACCCGCCACAAATAATGGTTTGGGCCGCTGTCACCGCAGATGGGCGCTCTCCAATTGTTTTCATCGAGCCTGACGTCACAGTAAATGCGACATGTTATCGTGAAAATGTTCTGGAGGCTGTTTTGAAGCCGTGGACAAACAAACATTTCGATCGCAAACCATGGACGTTCAACAAGAATCAGCACCGTCTCACAAAGCGCGAGTGAACGAAGAATGGCTGAAAAAAAACGTTCCGAACTTCATTACGACCACACAATGGCTCTCGAATTCACTAGATGCGAATCCATGCGATTATTCTCTCTAGGCCATTTTGGAGAGCAAGGTCCGAAGTAAAAAATTTACCACTCTCGAGATGCTGAAGAAAGCCATTGTCCGTGAGTGGGCCAAAATACCGGCAAGTCACATTCGGGCAGCTTGCGATTCGTTTTTTGACGGTCTCAAGGCTATAGTTAAGGCAAAAGGTGCTCATATCGAGCAAAAGTGAATTGGTCCTGAATTTATGATTATTTTCACACATTTTTTACTTTAAAATAAATAAAAATAATTTTCCAAATGGAATTTATGGCTTTTTAGTTGGTTACACTTCGAGTGCCGGGCCCTGTATATAACCCTATATGTATCTCGGTTAGCTTTAGATGATACATACAACCTTTAGGTGAACAAAACTATTATACTGGTGTTTTTTGAAAAAAAACGCGTTTAAATTTCGATTCCTGCCGAATCAGTTCGGATGCCGGATCCACAAAATACTTATATATTATACAGACATATTCGTGATTCATAAAAAAATTGTTTTTTTTTTTAACTTGTAGACTACGTCAATATATATCCGTTAACTTTCCTCTCGTCTTTTTGGCAGCATTTACTAATTTTTTCGTTTTTCAGATTCGAATATTTGAACTGATAAAAATTGTCGTGAAATACATAATTTGTTTTAGAAAGTTTTAAGCTCTACAAGAGTTTGCGTCGTAAAAAAAAATGTATGCGAAACGTTTCAAAAGTTTCGACATTCTTAAAAAGCGCAGATTTTCACGTCCTATTTAAATGATAAACATAGAATACTAACCGACACCTTTAAAAATTGTCCCGCAGAAATATTTTTGGGATCTTAGATTATTTATATTGTTTATTTTAACCCATAAATTCGATATTGTTTTTGTTTTTCGGCTCACCCTAATGTCCACAACTTTGCTTCCGTCGTTTTCCAATAGATGTCTCTAGGTTCAAGCACTGGTCGATTAAATCGTTTTATATCGATCTTGGACATTTGTGTCAACACTAACCCAACAAAATATTTGTAGAGATCTGTTTGCATCCCAAACTTATTCTCAACTGAAAATGTCACTTTTTGAGCCGAATTCTCGACATTTTCGGGAAATTTTGCTTTTCTTTTTTAATTCCAAGAAAAGTGCGGCTGAGGCTCATCGGATACGTACGGTGAGGCTGTCCTAAGTGAAAGAACATGTCGCGAATGGTTTCAACGTTTTAAGAATGGTGATTATGAAGTCGAAGACCGGCATGGTGGTGGAAGGGAGACGATTTTCGAAGATGCTGAATTGGAAGCATTACTCGACCAAGATGCGTTTCAAACCCAAGAGGAATTGGCCGAATCGTTGCAAGTGACACAGCAAGCCGTATCAAAACGCCTGGTAGCCATGGGGATAATTCAGAAACAAGAAAACTGGGTTCCTTACGACTTGAAACCAAGAGATGTCGAACGGCGCTTCTTTGCATGTGAACAGCTGCTTCAAAGGCACAATCGAAAGGGATTTTTACATCGCATTGTAACTGGCGACGAAAAATGGGTCCACTACGATAATCCTAAGCGAAGAAAGTCATGGGGAAAGCCTGGACATGCCGTTGATGGCAAAACCGAACATTCCCGGCGCCAAGGTCATGCTCTGCATTTGGAGGGACCAGCTGTGGGTGATATATTATGAGCTGCTAAAGCCAAGTGAAACCATCACAGGAGATCGATACCGAACGCAATTGATGCGTTTGAGCCGAGCACTAAAAGAAAAACGGCCACAGTACGAGGAAAGACACGATAAAGTCATTCTCCAGCATGACAATGCTCGGTCTCACGTCGCAAAGGTGGTCAAAAAATATTTGGAGACGCTGAAATGGGAGATCTTACGCCACCCGCCGTATTCTCTACGTTGCATCTGACTATCACTTGTTCCGATCGATGGCACACGGTCTAGCTAACGAGCACTTCAGTTCTTATGAAGAAGTCAAAAACTGGATTGATACTTTGATCGACTCGAAAGATGAGGAGTTCTTTCGTCACGGAATACGCATGTTGCCAGAAAGATGGTCAGAAATAGTAGCTAGCGACCGCCAATATTTTGAATAACATTTTTGTAACCGTTTTTATACAATAAAGCCTTAAATTTACAAAAAAACGGCGGAAGCAAAGTTGTAGACCAATACTTACTTACCAAAACATAAAAAACAACTGATAATAGGAATTTATTTTATGAACCCGAATTTCGCGCGTAAATTATGTAAGAACGTGTGTCTAAATATATTAAGTATGTATGTACAAAATTATGCTCATGCTGACGCACTGTATGTATTCAAAAATCTTATCAGGCGCTGCGCATAATGCTTTTCGGGGTAATTAAAAGTGGTGGCGCCGCGTGTGGGCCAATTATTTTGCGAAGCGCGTGTGCGTCTTTTATGCGTAAAAATAATTTGTATTGATTAATGAGGCATTATCAATAACTACTTAAGTGATAAAGTAGCCAATTCCTAAATATTTTTTATGACAAGCTCTTGTTTTTGAGTTAACTACTTTTTGCTTTTATCAATTGAACTTTCTTTACCCCCCCAGAACAAATGTATGTACACATATGTAATTGCAGTTCTACATAAGAGCGATTTGTTTGTGCAGAATTACTTGGTATTTACCTTTATAAGTGCAATCAGCTTGTTGTAAACATGTTCTCCGAACTTTGTAATCGACACACATAAACATAAACAAGCTTAGTGACGCTTTTTGCAAGCTTTTAAAAACTAATAAACACCGTTATAAAATATTTACGTGGTACAAACTATTAAAATAGTAAACAAGTTATTGGCACCTATTAAGTATTACATAGATAACAGGTGAAAGGTGAGGATTGAATAATAATTTTAAATATGTGGATTAGAAATTTTCTATTCTAATATTGATGTTATTTTAGCAGAATATGAATGAAAAATCTAACGAATTATATATTGTCACACGGAAGTTGAAAAATAATATTTTAAAACAGTATGACGCGATACTTTCTAAGAGGTAATGAGGATTCTAAGAGTTCTCAAACGGGTAATGGAAAAATAGTTCGAAATGCTCGTTCTTACAATATTTATATTGCACATGTCGAAGTTTGAATGGGGCAAAATTGAGATCTTTTCTTCTTTATTGGCGTAAACACGCTTACGCGATTATAGCCGAGTTAACAACAGCGCGCCAATTGTTTCTTCTTTTCGCTACCTGTCGCCAATTGGATATTCCAAGTGTAGCCAGGTCTTTCTCCACCTTTCCAAACGGAGTGGAGGTCTTCTTCTGTCGCTGTAGCCGCTGTCTTTTAATTCGCTGAACTATGTCAATGTCGTCGTATATCTCGTACAGCTCATCGCTCCATCGAATGCGATATTCGCCGTGGCCAATGCGCAAAGGACCATAAATCTTTCGCAAAACCTTTCTCTCGAAAACTCGCAACGTCAACTCATCAGTTGTTGTCATCGTCCAGGCCTCTGCACCATATAGCAGGACGGGAATTAATAGCGACTTATGGATTTTGGCTTTTGTTCGTCGAGAGAGGACTTTGCTTCTCAAATTGAGTTCTAGTGAAATTAAAATACAAGGTGCATTCCAAAGTAAACAGGACTTAAAAAAAAAAAACAAAACAAATGGTTTTTTCGGCAAAATCAATTTATTTTATTCAAAGTAGTCTCCTTCTGCTTCAATACAGCTTTTTGCACGGTCCAAAAGCATGTCGAACGAGTGTTTTAGCTCGTTGGCCGGTATGGCCGCGAGTATGCCGGTGCAAGCCTTTTGAAAGGCCTCTACGTCTGCATAACGCTTTCCTTTCATGGGCAAATGCATTTTTCCGAAAAGGAAGAAGTCGCACGGTGGCATATCAGGTGAATACGGGGAGTGATTAATGGTTAAAATGTGATTTTTGGTCAAATAATCGTCCTTCGAATGTTGGATTCTGAGCAATTTTTGGTCGTCAGTCAATTTGTGCGGAATAAACCGTGCACACACTTTTCGTAAGCCCAAATGTTCGGTCAAAATGTGATAAATCGATGTTTTGAAGATGTCCAATTCCATTTCCATGAATTTAGATGCCAAAATCTGATTTTTGTTGAATTCACGCACAGTTTCGATGGAATTTCCGATGATCACGGATTTTGATTGGCCCACATGTTGATCGTCATTTATGTCCTCACGACCACTTTGAAAACGTTGAAACCACTCGTGCGCTCTGCTACGGGATAGGCAATCATCGCCATAAACTTGTTTCATCAATTGAAACGTTTCGGTAAAAGTTTTACCAATTTTGAATGAAAATTTAATGTTGGCTCTTTGTTCGAAGCTCTTTTTAACACCGATAACACAAACATACTGACACTTGAAACGCAATAACTTCACTTCGATCGATGAATTGATGAAATATAGCAGATTCTAACGCACCAGTCGACATATAGATGGCGCCAACAGGGGGCGCTAGATTCAAAAAGTTCTGTTTACTTTGGAAAACACCTCGTATATATGCTCTATGGTGAGTACAAATACTGATATAACTCGGTAGAAGAGAAAAGAAGTAGGGAAAGATTAGTAAAAACCTTGTTATCCTATTAATAAGATTAAAAATTGACTTACGCCGATTCCGGAAAGCTTATTTCCTCAGTATAAAAAAAAAGAAAATTAATAGTTCAAAATTGCACGGACTTATGAATTGAATTCCAACTACTCCGCTTCTACGGGGTACTCTAGTCTACAAGATGCCTCTCTCGAGCCACTGCTTAGGGATAGTACAATCAAGTGGTACACCACCGGCTCGAAAACCGCCCTGAGGATAAGTACAGGAGTCGCAGGACTACGCACCAAACTCACCATACCTATGTGAAGTTTTCCGAGCATTTTGCGGGCAGAAGTCGTTGCCATAAGTGGGTGCGTAGAGATAAATCTAAAAAGCAAATATCGCAACCAACCATACTCAGCAAATAACCATACTCAGCGACAGTCAAGCGGCACTTAAAGCAATCTCTGCCTATGAGATCGAAACGCTACTGGTGCAGGGGTGTAGAGAACGGCTGAATAGTACAGCGGACCGTTATCAAGTGCATTTCATCTGAGTGCTCGGTCACAGAGGCATAGCCGGGAATGAACTGCTTGATGAATTCATGAGAAATGAAACAGCAAAAGAAATTAGTTCTGACCAGTTCCTGGTGCCAGTAATCTGTGCGTAGTTTGAACAGTGTTCTTCGTTATAAAAAGTATGCTGTAGGTCGTGGTAGCGCCGTTATATGTAGTCTGTTGATGCGAAAAGTGTCAACCTATTGGATTTTTAGGGTTCCAATCAATATTGGTACAATCATGAAGATTTCACGAGTCTTTGGCAAACGGATCAATGTTATACAACAGTTCAGTGTGAACTATACTTTCATTGCGATTTTTTTCCAATACCCAGAAGGAATGGTGTTACACAGGCCACACAAGATTCAAGAGCTGCCATTTCATCTAGAAAAAACAACGGTTTGAAGGGTTTTGTGAGCCGGTCGAATCATCGGACTATATTTCTTTAAAAATGATGCCGGTGAGAACCTAACCATCAAAGGCGACCGTTTTCACGCCTCAAATTAAAGCTTGTGATTTTGGCGACTTTTGGTTTCAACAAAACGGCGCCACTTCCTACACATCAAATCAATTAATGTATTTCTACGCGGTGAGCAGATAATTTCACGTTTTGGGCCGGTCGATTGGCCACCAAGATTGTGTGAGTCGAAATGTTCGAACGAGTCATCGAAAATTGGAATCAACGGATGGACCAACTGAGACGTTCCTCTGGCCAATATTTGAAAGAAATAATTTTCAAAAACTAAATGCCAAATGAATGATAATAATAATTTTTCATTAAATTTGAAGTTTCTGTGTTTTTTCTTTTGAAAAATGGGGAACCTCGAAATGGGTCTTTATTTGGTCATATCTTTATTTGATCATATGATGGGTCTACTGAATTCCCTCTACTCTGCATTATTTATTTTGCAATAATATATTATTTTTTTGGAATCCTTACAAACAACATTTTTATAAAAATATCAGAATTAGCGCAAAAATGTTGTGCTCTGTAAATGGTCATGAAACTCTTGGGCGATCGTGGGTCTTTGCGTCTAATTTTTGGCATTTTCATAAACAGAGACTGTCTTCATAATTTGAATAGAATTTATATAAAACTCAAAGTGTTTTTGCTTTCATCGTTATTACCCACTAAATGAGTGCTACAGTAGTGGCCAAAACTTGGAAAATGCATTTAAATAAGCAGTTTAATGAATGTTTATAATTATAAGGAAATATAGTATACTAAAATACAGTTTATTTGAAGATACACATATTGTCGTTGGTATTAGAACTTTTTCTGATTTCAAGCTTTACTTTTACTTCAATTATCATCAAGACTTGAAGTAAATTTTACAAAAGAGTAAATAATTTATAGCATTTCATAAGCTGGCTTACAAATATTTATTAAACAAATATTTTTAAATAAAGCACATAAATATTTGCATAGTTTTAGGCGTTTTTAAATTGTTTTATTTATAATGCTCGCTTATCATGTAAAGAAAGTGGAGCAAACCTAAGTAAGCATATAAGTGCATATATACCTTACACTATATATACGCTATTGCTTGCTGATAAGCAATTTTGCGTACAGTCGATTTAAGCATAACTATGACATAACGGAATTTTATAATAATATGTTAACACACATACAAACGTGTAAGGATACACTGTTAGGCATAAATAATGTTATATTTTTGAACATTGAAATATTAAAGATAGTATTTTTTGGGTTATAATTTCTACGAATATCTATGAAATATTGGAAATAAAAAAAAATATTGCCGAAATTCTATATAATCAAAGTCAAATTACATTCTCCCAAAGCTGGATTTCAATAGACACTTCCAGGTGAGGATACCATCTAGACGAGAATAGAGTAGAGGCTCAATAGGGGAGGAGGATACCAACTCAGTCTATACCGACGGGTCCAAAATGGACTGCGGTGTAGGCACGGGGGTATTCTCCGCTGATCTAGGCATTTCTCTCTCTATACGTCTACCGAACTCGGCTAGCATCTTCCAAGCGGAAGTACTGGGCATAGAAAAAGCCTGCGAAGTTCTATCGGAAAACCACGAGAATATACATAAAGCAACTATATTTACGGATAGCCAGGCGGCGCTCCTGACTTTGTCTTTGCCCATGACAAATTCCAGTATAATCCACAACTGCAAGAAAGCACTAAACTCAATAAAAGACAAGCTCCAAATAAACTTGATCTGGGTTCCCGGTCACAGGAACATTTTCGGTAACGAAAAAGCAGACGAGTTGGCAAAAGCAGGAGCTTTCCTTAACGAATCTGAGGCGGAGCTAATACCAAGCCCGCTAGAATCGATCAAAAGAGCGATCAATGGACAATTTCAACAAGTTGCAAATAACAGATGGAAATACGCAATTAAAATATTTATTTTTTTAATAATGTGATTTAAAATTTGTTAGCAGCGAGAGAACTCATATCAATGCGTTCAATATGAGCTCCAATAAGGTCCATTCTGTAAAGTTGAAGATTAAAATAAAAATCAATTAAGAAATCCCCAGGAAGATGGTAATTGTTTGATGGTGATGTTTTGCTCCACGGCCTAAATCAAAGCGGGATTGGCCGCATAGACCGTAGACTTTACATATTCCCACAGGAAAAAGTCTAAAGGTGTAATATCACACGGTCTTTGTGGAAAAACGACCGGCCCAAAACCTGAAATTATCTGCTGACCGAAGTGTTCTCTCAATAAATCCATTGTTGGTGTGATGTGTGGGAAGTGGCGCCGTCTTGTTAAAACGGAATGTCGCCGAGATCACGAGTTTCAATTTAAGGCATCAAACAGTCGGTTATCATTGACGGTTTCGTTCGCATCGACATCATTTTTGAAGAAATATGAACCGTTGATTCCACCGGCCCACTAACCACGCCAAACTTTTGCTTTTTCTGGATGAAATGGCAGCTCTTGAATCTCTTTAGGTTGCACTTCGTACCAAGTTCGGCAGTTGTGCTCTTTTACATATTCATTGAGCCAGAAATGAACCTCATTGCTGAACATACATAATTTGGCTCGAAAACGTGGGATCTTCTTGGAACTTTTCAAGAGCTCATGAAGTGAAGCGAAGTCGCTTGGGAAGGTCGAGAGGCTTCAGTTCTTGCGTAAGTTGTACGCTTTCAATTGCAGATCTCGACGTAAAATGTACCAAGTTGTTCCATACGTCAGTCCAAGTTGATGGTAACGGCGCCAAATCGACTCTCCACGGTCTTCGTCTACACTCTCAGCTACGGCTTCTATATTTTCTTCACTGCGTATTGGTAATTTCAGGTTTTTGGTCTATTCGGTCGAATATTATCCAAGGGAAAGAAATTTTATTATGGTTTCAAACCAGATTGCAATATAATCTCTATTTCATGGACCATAAAATTTCAATATTTTATTAGTTATTTCATTCACAGAAAATTTTATACAACAAAAAAGAAAAATACATAAATAAAATAAAATCAAAATGAATTTAGAATCAAAACCATATTTAAATCAAATTAAGTATGCAATTTGGCAGCGCTCCAAATATTTACACCCGCCACTGTATAGCAATATGCACTAGAAGTGACAGCTGATTAAGCGAAAAGGTTAGCAACTTTGGAAGGTAGATTATACAAATACAATATATAAATATAATATAATAATTAAGCTGAGTGGGTAGAAATACGGGAATGATTTCGGAGGTAGACAAGGAATGATACAATATAATTTGTTTTTTTTTTTTAAAGAGTGAGTATAAGTAAATGTAAGCAGGTTTTGTAGCGGCGAAGAGAGAAAGAGCGGATAAAGAGCAAGTAATTAGTAAAACTAAAGTGTTTATTAAACAAAATTAAATGAAATAATCATATAAAGGCAGACAATTTTAATAAGTTCTATGACATATTTATTGTAGTTGTAAAATGCATTATTCTAGACATGTAAGTGCATTAATTATATGTTGATTGAGACATATAATGAAGACTTGAACAAGTGTGTAACCGGACATTACAAAGTGGCGCAAATTGTGCGAATGTAAGGTGCGTGCAAAGCGATCGAGATGGCTTTGAAGTATTTCTAGAAGAAAGACGAACTTGAGCATTATGAGTTCTTTAGTGAAATTATAGGTTGTTGTTGTTGTTATAACGGTTTCTCAATCCCCGTTAGGATGGTAAGGGTTATCTGTGTTGTCGCCGACGTCATCTAACGGAAGGCCCAGAAAACGTGGTGTTTCGACGGGGTCGAACCAAAGGGAAAAGGGTTTTAGATGAGTAGGGTTGGTAGGGCATGCAAAGAGGTGGTCAGCGTCATGCGGAGACTCGTTGCATGCAGGACATACATTGGGTAAGTCAGGGTCTATTCTGGATAAATAGGGGATTAACCTACTACAATATCCAGAACGAAGTTGCGCTGGGGTTACGCACATTTCTCGCGGCAACTTGAGCTCTTCGTCTGCGATGGGTGGTGGTTTGACTCCAAGAACGCCATTCACGTTAACGAAGGGAGTCGGTGAAAGTGTTGATGACTCCACTGTGACCTGTCGGAAGTCAGTTGCGTTCGAAGTCCGGTCGACATAGTCAAGTAAAGACCTCTTGATGCTCCTAGGAGGCGGTTCCGCTCCAAGCAGGTGGCTGCAATGGTGGTTTCTACGAAATTATCCCAGCAGGAACTGCTTGGAGAGAAGTTCATTATGCTCCTTAACTACGAGCATAAGCGTCTCACTATGTAGATGTGCGATGGGAGACATCAGGAGGTATCCCGTCCTGGTCCGGAGTACAGCATTTTGACAGCTCTAGAGTTTCCTCATCTGCGTATCACTGCATCCAGGCGTCCATATTGGTGGTGCGTAGTTGAGGACCAAAATTCCTACGACAGCCGGTTCTACGCACCGGAATTGACTCGGATTTCATACGACCAAAGGCTGTTATTCGGCAATCTAACCCCGTTTGGATCGGTAAATGTTAATCAGAAATTATAGGTCGATTGCATTACTTGTTTGGAGTACATAACAAGGTGTCTTATAAGAGAGGCTGAGTATATAATTAATTTCACTAAGCTATATACTGGATTATCTGAGCTTGGTATTGTAAAAGCATTCACAGAAAGCGAATTTCGAATGCTCTTTATGTAGGGCATAAAGGAAAGTAGTGATCGATTTAATCTCTCTCTACACCAAACATTTGGTCTGGATAATTAGATTAATACAAGTCTTTATTACAGCCTCCAAAATGGACTCTTGAGCCAATACATGCACACTAGCGCTTAATCAATTTTCCATACATTTGTTATAAGCCTTGGCTGGGAAGTTATTTATAGACTTCAACGATTTTTGGTTTTTATGGTTTCGACAAATTTTTGGAGCGCCTTAGCTAGATCGTTGAACAGTTTCGACGTCATTTTTATAATCTTGAACATACAAAAAGGTTGTACCCATCTCGGAAAAAAGTTTTGTACGAATCGTTTTGAGTGCACAGGCTTATGGACTAGTCCGGGTCAAATTTGATCAGATGTCGGAGAGGCAAAAAGCATCATATTCGATGTCTAGGTGTTACGAAAAAAATTAACAAATTTTTTATCGAAACATTTACTTGCAATATTTTTAAAAGTTGTCATGGGCTAGTCACTATATCAGGAAAAAACTGTCTAGAAAGAAGGATGTCCTCTTATTCGGGTATTTTAGAGTAAAGACCGATATCGATTCAATCCCATGGCTGTCGGGTAAAAGTAAGCGGAACGCACCCGGATTTTTATAGGACCAGGGACTGTCACTTGGCACCATTCCTCGAAATTACTTCAGAGATGTTTTCTGCTGCACCAACAACAACAACAGAACCGATTTCACTGACAGATCTATAACTAAAAAGTACTCGAAGTACAGTTCCAATAATTTTATTAATACTTGAGATTGCCATTTCAGCCTTTACGGCTTAAACTGGTAAATGAAGTTGTTCGAGTACGCAGGCACTCTAAAGATATCAACTGAACGTGTGCAATCGTGTAAATCATATCATTCACGAATATTTCGGTATGAGAAAACTCTGTGCAAAGTGGGTGCCGCGCGAGCTCACTTCTGACCAAAAATAAGGGTGAATTGATGACTCGGAATAATATTTGGAGATATTAAATCATAATTAATTCGAGTTTTTGCGTCAATATGTGACAATAGATGAAACATGGCTCCACCATTTCACTTCGAAGTCTAAGCGACAGTCATCCGGGTAGACTGCACACGATGAACCCGAACCAAAGCGTGGAAAAACGCAACAGTCGGTAAGGTTATGGCGTCTATAATCTGTAATTCTTATTTCCTTCCTTGAAAAGGTAAGGACCATCAAGGACCGCATTTGAAGAAAAAGAAAGTGCTGTTTTACTAAGTCAATGCACTGTGTAACAAGTTGGTGAAAAAGATGACGAAAATCCATAAATTGGGCTACGAATTGCTTCCGTATTCACGGTATTCTCCAGATGTATTCTCCCCTGCGAATACATCGCAAAAGAATGCTCGCTGGGAAGAAATTTTCGTCGCATGAAGAGGTGATCGCTGAAAACGAGGGCTATTTTGGAGCAAGGACACATCATACTACAACAAGTTAGGAAGAGCAAAGTTTATAATCGATCATTTCAAACTATTAAAGTACAACTTGCACGGATTAAAGTCAGGGAAGTACCATCAGGTGCGTAAGGCTTGTTCGTAATATGGAGTCTAAGGAGAGTTTTCTTCGATTTCAAGGTATTGGGTTCCAAATATTCGGTGCCTAGGGGCTTGAACAGGTTTTGTTGGATTTGAACAAGTTTTGGCCATAAGGTGGCATACGCAAAAGTATTTTTCGTGCAAATTTTGATTTGTATACTCGAAAAGAATTTAAAATTGTGTTATATGAAAAGTAGGTGTGGCTGTAGCCCGATTTCGCTCATCGCTACACACCAAATTTGTATGAAATCGGTCGGAATAGTCTCGAGAAATGTGTTTTCACTTAAAAGTGGGCGCTGTCGAGCCCATCCTTCAATTTTGACGCCGGCTCCATTAAAGCAGTATCACACCATCTCGCGGGTAAAATGTCTCCGATAATAGTTAGTTATAAAAATGGTATCGATATAATCAGTATATTACTCTTGAAAAAAAAGGAATTTTCTCAAAAAAAAAAAAAAATATTTTATTATGGTGGACCGCGGATTTTCAGATGATCTGTTATAGATATAATCCTACTTGTATATCTTTCTCGATTAATTTTAGATGCTGCAATGAACCGTATGATATACACGACTAAAATACTCTCTCTTTAACATGTTACGTGGGTATAAAAATATGTATTATGCTATTAAAGTATTTACATAGTTACAAAGTGCTTAATTACTTTACCTTTTGAACTCATTATTCTTAAGACATATCCGAAGAATACGTAACATAAATAATTATATAGTATTTACAGATATCCGTAACCTATTATATATATGCAATTTAGTAAGTGCTCGAATACAAAGCGCTGAAAGCGCATTTTTATTGTGGTGACGAGGGTGCTTGATAAGATTCATCGCTTCTATTTGCTATATACGATTTCATATTGACAGTTTAGTAGATTAAGCGACGCTTGAAAGTCAGGCCTGCACGCGTGTTTAGCAAGTGTTTTAGCAATTATCGAAGAAAATTGTTTTTGTGTTTCTGTGTGTTTTGTTTTTTTTATTTTTGTTTGATTGCTGTTAGTAATAAAAAATCATTGAGGTGATCATCATGTGTCAAAATTTGTTCGAAATGCGCTTAGAGAAAATGTTTGTGTTATTTATGGTTGTGCTAAGTGCGCTTGTGTCAACAATTGAGTGCAATTTAACGGTAAATTTAGAAATGAGTGAATTTGTTATTCTATAAGCTTAGTTGCTTAGTATCCAATTTAATTGCATAAAATTATATTGTAGTGCTTTTAACATTAGAAAGCGTAAATATACTCCAAAACTGATAAGGACGTTCGTGTGACGCGGTAAGCTTAAGTTCTCGCAACTTCCGTGTGCCTCGAATCATCTGTTCAGTTTCTATTTTGTTTCGTTTACGCAGTTCAAGTTGTTGTTGTTAAAATACCAATACTAATACTAATAATAACATATGTAATTTTACGTGCTTTCTTTGCCTTTGCTGATATCATCCTAGTCTGAAAGGAGGTGTAAACAAAAATACGTGACTGAGTACCCGGGCGTTTACTTTAACGAAATATGAAAGATATTTTGACTAAACCAAGAAAAAATTAACTGAAAAATATTAAAATTGGTTTAATTAATAAATTATAATTATAAACTCTATCTAAATATGAGTAAGTGAGCAAGCTTCGTAAGCCGTAACCTTAAATTAAATGTGATCTAGAAACCGCAAACAAAGTAAAATGCAAACGTTCACCTCTGAAAATATCATTAATTACTAGCAAATTATATCAGTTTGATAATAACCGATCCTATACTTAGAGCAAACTTACTTTCATTAAGTAATCTCCATTACAGTCTGATATACATATCTGTCTAATAGAAGGAGTGAGCTGAAATCTGACGCTTTTAGACCTATTGACTAACCGGTATACACTCAAGATGGAATTTCAACCAGAGTGGTCCATTTAAACTACACGCGCAACCGAATCACTAAATATGTTTCATTGGTAAAATTACTTTGGGTGAAGTTTAATCTCCATACGTCAATTTGAGTGCGTCTGGCAGCTGGTTATTTGCGATGCCAAAGGTTTGTCGTGTTTTTTATATATTGGCTCAACAGACTATTAACGCATTCGCCGAAAAGGATTTTTTAGTTTCGAAAATAAATTACTACTATGAGCAAAAAAAATGAGACTCTGTTCATAATTTTAAAATTCTGAATTTATTCTTCAAAATCTATGTCTTCACGCTAAAAGTAATCCAACTTGGCTCCAATACACTTGTGCCAAGGCTTTTTCCAATCTTCGAAACAATTATCAAAGTCAATTTCCGGAACAGCCTTCAATGCGTGAAGCGATTCACGTTTAATGCTTTCAATTGTCTTAAAACGGTTTCTCCGCAGCGGTCTTTTGAGTTAGCTGAATAGCCAGAAGTCACACGGAGCTAAATCAGGCTAATACGGTGATTTTGGCACGATACTGGTTGAAAATATGGTGAAAAACTCATAAAAAATCAATGCAATATGCGACGGTGAATTATCGTGGTGCAAAAACCAAAAGTTGTCGACCCGTAATTCTGAGCTCTTTTTAAGAATAGTTTCGCGCAAACGACGCATAAAACTCAAAGAGCATACCTTCCTGACAGTTTGGCCGGTCTGAAGGAATTCCGAATGCACCACCCCTCGATAATCGAAAAAACTTGTCAACATAACTTTGATTTTTGATTTGCTTTGACGTGGTTTTTTCGGCTACAGCACACCTTTCCCACCTATTTGGCTGATTGATCTGTGTTACCCGGTCGTAAGCATTGCTGCAAGACTCATCAACAGTTATATTGCGTCGAAGTTTGTCGAAGAAACTGAGGGATTTTGGAACAAGTCGTGCTCTCACTTTTCTTAGGCACAAATGATCTTTCAGAATAGTTATCACTGATTCTTCCGATAGTCCAACGAGGCCAGTAATATCTCTGACTGTTAATCGTTGATTCGCAAGTACCAATTCCTTCATTTTATGGACGTGTTTATCATCAGTTGATGTTGATGGCCGTCCTGAACGTGGTTTATCGTCAACGCGTTCTCGATCCTCTTTGAGTAATTTATACGGTTCAAAAACACTTGCTCGCGACAAACGCGTAAATTAAATTAAAATGTCTTTCTTTTTTGACCACACTTTTTTCGAAAAAAAATCTGTTTTCGGCAATGTTTCTTTAACTAGTTCGATGCTATCGTCTCACATGAGTCAAGTTTTCAGCGACTAGTGCCAATGCTTTTGCCAATTAAATACTTGTGTTCGTCATAAAGTAGACTACTCAAAACACTTCTGCAATATTTTCAACCATATCGAAACGTGACTCCTTTAGAAACCCAAAATTTCAAGCAAACTTTTTATTAACTTTGTTTCATGCCGCCAGACAAACCTTTCGGTTCGGAAACTAACACTTTTCAATAATTTACAAAGTAATTGACATATGTTATGGAGATAAAGCTTCAAACGAACATAAAAAGGTTTTACCAATCAAACCAAACATTTATAATCGAATCGCTTTGAGGGCGCAGTTTAAATGGACCAGACTTATTGAAGTTTGAATTTAATATCGGGCTGAATTTGAATGTGTCTCGGAACTCATAGTGCTAGGCAAATTAGGGGACTAATCACAAGTAGAATTAAGATATCTAAGCGAAATATGTTCACCAACTAGAGGAGTCCAACTAGAGAGATTGATTTGTATAGTTATATGTACATATATATACAAGGTGCGTTCCAAAGTAAGCAGGACTTAAAAAAAAAAACAGAACAAATGGTTTTTTCGGCAAAATCAGTTTATTTTATTCAAAATAGTCTCCTTCTGCTTCAATACAGCTTTTTGCACGGTCCAAAAGCATGTCGAACGAGTGTTTTAGCTCGTTAGCCGGTGTGGCCGCCAGTATGCCGGTGCAAGCCTTTTGAATGGCCGCTACGTCTGCATAACGCTTTCCTTTCATGGGCAAATGCATTTTTCCGAAAAGGAAGAAGTCGCACGGTGTCATATCAGGTGAATACGGGGAGTCGGTTAATGGTTAAAATGTGATTTTTGGTCAAATAATCGGTCACAAGCGTCGATCGAATGTTGGATTCTGAGCAATTTTTGGTCGTCAGTCAATTTGTGCGAAACAAACTGTGCACACACCTTTCGGAAGCCCCATGTTCGGAAAATGCGATGAAATCGATGTTTTGGAGATGTTTAATTCCATTTCCATGAACTTCAATGATGATTTCGGCTGAGTTTTGATGAATTCAGGCACAGTTTTGATGGAATTTCCATTGATGATGAATTTTGTTGGCTCTTTGTTCGAAGCTCATTTTCGCACCGATAACACAAACATACTGACACTTAAAATGCAATAATTTCACTTCCAATCAATGAAATGTCATGTCATTCTCACTGGATAATCGATAAAGATAGCAGATTCTAACGCATCAGTCGATATTTAGATGGCGCTACCAGGGGATGCTAGATTCAAAAAGTCCTGTTTACTTTGGAAAGCTCCTTGTATAAATTCATTATTTTTGCAATAATTAGAAAGTTGTATTAAGCTTAGTTAGAACGATCCGACTAAGGTCAAATATGCATTACTTTGGTTTATATCTTGCTGCTATTTTGAAGATACTACATAACTCCACTCTCATAGGAGCCTTGTCGCTATTGGCAAAAAAATTGGACAGAGGAAATTTTTAAGCTTCTCTTGAGGCGAATTTTTCACCAGCAAAAAAATATTGTTCCTAGACACTTCACTTTGTCGGATTCGGACTATTCATTGAATGCTTAAAAACTTCTTAACCAAGCTCCGGAGCCACTAACAACTCACTATCAATGTGTGTGGCCTGGCCAAACTACCCGATTCTGCATGATTGCTTTTAATATCCTTTGGTATAAAATGCCAAAATTCACAAAATTGTATTTTTCAGCTGACAGAAAATAACTCTTTGATATTATCTTATCTGCTGGTATTTATTTTCTTTACTTTTACTTAGTTTGCTTTTTGTAAAAGCGACTTGCATTTTCGTTCCTCCTTATAGCTAGCAGCATTTATGAAACAAACCTTTTGTTAAGAACGAAGCTGCAATCCGGCTGTTCTGCATCACTAGCAGGCTTGGACGCGTAAAATGTTAATTAGGTGCGGATGATAAGCCTAGTTCATCCGCTGTGTAAAATGCGTATGTTTACTGCTATATTTCAGTATGAAGATGATCTGGTTTCTGCAGACACTTTCAGTTCTGCATCATGTAACTTGACTTCGAAGGGGGAAAATAAAGGGTGGTAACTTAACTTTTACGTAAGCGCAGAGCTCTTTAAAAAATAATGGAAAAGATCTTAACTCCATTATGATAACAACTTTTTCTGAGGTAATATTTCTCAAAACAAATTTATGTTTATGGACTTTATTTTTGCTAAAGATCTTATATAGAACATATTCCAGCCAAGCGCTTAGATTCTGGCGAGCTTTGTTTAGAAAAAAAATTTAAATTCGAAAAAACAATTATTCCAATGATGGCACTGAACAGATCATTTTAAAAACATAACAAAATTTCACTTATTTCATAGTCTGAACGGAGTAGTCAGATATGAGGTACATTTTTTAGTTTTTTCTCGAATGTTTCGAAGCCCGGTCTTGTTAGGCCGGTCTATCGTGAACTCTATGTATCACATATCCAGACTTAACTGCCTACTGTTGAGCTTTTAAGCATGGGTAGGTTAAGGTAGATGCCTGATCGAAGATCGCAGATGAACTGGTTTATATAGTCCATAAAAGAAAGGAACTCCTGTGTTCGAACTTATAAATTCGCAAAACTCTTAGTAGCCAAACAAATTTGCACAGAATTTTAATTTAAGTCTTGACCTCACAAACGCGGGACAGTCATGTATGAAGTGTTGAGTTGTTTCCACCACATGTTCTTCCCTACAGCTTCTGCAAATGGTATATGGTAAGATTCCCAACCTTACAGCATGGGAAATTCCCACAACTAAGGAGTGGTTAGCCTTACTGAGAGCAAAGAGATCACTACATCTCTTGCTATCACTCTTGGGCTAAAAAGCGTTTGCGCCTGCGCATGTACCGATACGCGAAGCCCAGCTATCTAGAAGTTAGAACATAAGAGAATACAAGAGCACCGACCCGATCCCATTTTACCGATAGTGGTTCTATGGTGTCTTTCCCTGCTAGCTCATCAGTTTTACAATTTCCTGCGATTCTTCTATGGCCCGGCACCCATACAAGTCTTATCACAACGACACTCGATGCTATTGATAGTAAGGTTAGATACTCCTCGACCAACCGTGAACGGACTGTAAATGAGTTTAAAGCTAGTAACGCCGCTCTGTTATCTGAGTGAATGGCCACTTCTTTGAAAGAAGCTGCACTCCGAAGCAGCAGATCTACGGCTACCTTAATGGCTGCAGCCTCGGCCTGGAAGACACTGCAATAGTCAGGAACTCTGAAGGTGTAGTTGATAGAAAGCTCCTGACAGTAAACCCTTCCACCAACCTTCCCCTCTCAAGCTTTAACCCATCCGTAAAGAAGCTCACTGCCGCTCTTCTCCAACGGCTTCTTTCCACCCATAGCTCCCTCGCGGGTACATGGGTAGAGAAGGAGCTGCCACAGTTCGGTTTGGCGACTCCATGATCTAAGTGATCCGGTATGAAGTCAAAATGTGTGAGGATATTCAAGTCTTCAGATACGTGTTCTTTTAAGAACCCTGATTCTTTGAGTCTGATAGCAACTTTCGCAGCTATACATCTTTCGGTGATGGGCTTTTTTAGTTTTATTATTATTTTTTAATATGACTATGAAATTCCTTGTTCATTTGCATTACCTGTGCCAGCCTCTGAAGAATTAAGCATAAAGCTCACTAGTTTAAGAATCCAAAGAATTTGGTTTGTCTTCGATTCGTTTCACATTAGTATATTTACAAGGCCGTAGATATTACTTCCAGAATCAGATTTTAAATAAATAAATAAAGTAATCGGGAAGGATATAGCATTAAAGCAACGGAAATAATGTTAAGTCTTAAAATTGATTTGATTAATAAACAAGTTTTCCAAATTTGTGGTAGCTACTAATAATATCGTAGAAGGGGTATGTCTAAATTAATAGAATAGCTCTCTGGTTTTTGAAAGTAAACATTACAACTTTCTTCCCAAAATATTAAAATAATAAAATATTACATTCTTTAAAATTTCGTCCACAGCCCCGCAATATAGCGCTGCACAATTATCCGTTGGAAGAACATACAGTGCAAACCAGCGATGGCTACCTTCTTAGTACCTACCGTATACGAGCACTAACCGCCAAAAGGAACGGAGTCGTACTACTACAGCACGGTTTCACACTCTCTTCCGACGTTTGGCTGCTGCGTGGTCCTAAAGAAGATCTGCCCTACTTACTTGCTGACGCTGGTTACGACGTCTGGCTGGGCAATCATCGCGGCAATGAATATGGACTCAAACATAGTAACTTAGATCCAATTGCGGATAGAAAACACTTTTGGAATTTCACCTGGCACGAGATGGGCTACTATGATCTGCCGAATATAATCGATTATATACTTGAGGAAACCGGTGAAAAGTCCTTGCACTATGTGGGTTATTCACAGGGTGGCTTGGTGGCGTTGGTGCTGCTGATGACACGACCCGAATATGCCGAAAAGTTTAAGTCATTGCAATTCACGGCGCCCACTGTATATATGCGGAATCTCAATGTGCCTGTGCCTGCTTCGTGGATCGGCAAGCTGCGCAACTATTTGTCACGCTTCTTGGATTGGTGGGGCTATGGCGAAACCCTGCAATTTGCGCGTTGGAATTTACATAAACGAATGTGTAAAGCGATGTGTGCCGATGGCGCCTGGCTTAGACCGTTTTTTAAGAAAATATTTAGTATGATCGGTGGACCGGTGGCTGCAAATGAGGATTATGAGGTGAGCACAATTGCGTAAATTTATTTTTGTATCCGAAACATTGTACAACCTCTCAACTTTTAGCACATTTTAACGGAAATTTGTGGTAGTGTTCCGGTGGGCGCCTCTAGCAAGCAACTCCTTCACTATATGCAGCTATACGCCACTGGCGGTTTTACGCAATTCGACTATGGTAGTGCTGATCGTAATTTACGTCAATACGGACAAGTGCTGGCGCCCAGCTACAATGTGAGCTCCATTAAAAATTGCATCTCGATATATTACAGTGAAACTGATAAAATGTGCGGACCGGAAGATGTGCGTCAGCTCGGTAGAGATCTGCAATGTGCAGAGTTGCATCGTTTGCCTTATGCCGCATGGAATCATGGCGACTTTGTTTGGTCGCGCCATGCTCGGCATGCTCTACACGAACCCATCATAGCGAAAATGGACGCATGGCGGGATGGCATGCAAATAAGATTTGCACACTGAGACGGTAAACTCAGAAAGTTCAGGCTAACGAGTTTGTTTGTATTTTGTAAATATTATTATAATTTCTCTTGTTGAGAAGCTGGCTGATCTAAATTTAAATAATTTATTTGTTCGCAAAATTATTGTGCAATAAAGTTTTAAGAATTTATGTATTATAACTCTTCTAATACCTATAATGTTGTACCGAGCTTGCTGCATCACGGCAAACGAACAAGTGACAGATTTTAAGAATTTTTATACTCTCGCAACAATGTTGCTAAGGAGAGTATTATAGTTTTGTTCACATAACGGTTGTTTGTAAGTCCTAAAACTAAAAGAGTCAGATATAGGGTTATATATACCAAAGTGATCAGGGTGACGAGTAGAGTCGAAATCCGGATGTCTGTCTGTCCGTCCGTCTGTCCGTGCGTCCGTCCGTGCAAGCTGAAACTTGAGTAAAAATTGAGATATCATGATGAAGCTTGGTACACGTATTCCTTAGCTCCATAAGAAGGTTAAGTTCGAAGATGGGCAAAATCGGCCTACTGCTACGCCCACAAAATGGCGGAAACCGAAAACCTATAAAGTGTCATAACTAAGCCATAAATAAAGATATTAAAGTGAAATTTGGCACAAAGGAAAAGTGGGCGTGGCCCCGCCCTACTAAGTTTTTTGTACATATCTCGGAAACTACTATAGCTATGTAAACCAAACTCTACAGAGTCGTTTTTTCAAGCATTTCCATATACAGTTCAAAAATGGAAGAAATCGGATAATAACCACGCCCACCTCCCATACAAAGGTTATGTTGAAAATCACTAAAAGTGCGTTAACTGACTAACAAAAAACGTCAGAAACACCAGAAATTGCAGAAGGAAGCTGCACCCAGGCTTTTTTTACAAATTGAAAATGGGCGTGGCCTCGCCCACTTATGGACCAAAAACCATATCTCAGGAACTACTAGACCGATTTCAATGAAATTCGGTATATAATATTTTCATAACACCCTGATGACATGTACGAAATCGGTTCACATCACGCCTTCTTCCAATATAACGCTATTTTGAATTCCATCTGATGCCTTTTCTGTATAATACGAGTATATACATAAGGAACCAATGATGATAGCGGAATAAAACTTTACAAAAATACGGCATTTGAAAAATATGTAAATGACGTATAATGAAATCTCGATTATCACTTTATCATGCGAGAGTATAAAATGTTCGGTGACACCCGAACTTAGCCCTTCCTTACTTGTTTTATATCAAGATCGCACTAGTGAACGTTTAAAGTCTTGTCGTTTAATCGTCTTGTCAGATCAACAATTGGGGGTCTAGTCGATAAATTTGAATTCACAGGCACAGTATAAAATGTTCCCGTGGCAGTGAGACAAAGAAGTGCCCGTAGAGTCCAGAATATTATTGCCGCTAGCTCATCAATTGAGGAAGAACCAAATCAGTCTCTCACACGTCATTTTGAAGCGTTGGGCATCTCTGTCACGTCGTTGTGCCGAATTTTGCGAATATATCTTGGCATACATCATTACAAGATGAAATTGAATTGATGCCGCTTGACCACCAGAATCGTCGCATGTTCGTGAATTGGGCTAAGCAACAACTTGAAAATGATCCGGACATTCATCGAAAAATCATCTTTGGCGATGAGACTCATTTCTGGCTGATTGGGTTTGTCAATAAGCAAAATATGCGTTATTAGTGAGGCAGCAATCCATACGTACTCCATGAGTCACCATTGCATCCCTAAAAAATTATGGTTTGGTGCGGTTTATGGGCCGGCGGCGTCATTAGGCCGTACTTCTTCCGGGATGATCAATACTGGTACATTACTGTGAATGGGAGCGGTACCGCTCAATATAGCCGCATATATTTGGTCCGAATTGGATGATATGGACTTTTACAATATGTGGTTTCAATAGGACGGCGCCACAAGCTATACAGCGAATGTCACAATCGATTTATTGAAAAATCATTCTTCAGTAAAGTTTTGGAGAAAGTTGTTTAAGCAAGCCAATAGCATTTTTTCTCATTGAGTAAGTTTTTTTTCTGATTGCGGTATAGATATCCGATAATGCTGAAATAGTGGTTAGAGTTAGTTAGATAAACCGGCAGATCGTAGTAACAAGACACACTAAGAATCCCAGCTGAGAATTGTGATGCTAACAAATCCTAATTTTGCATCGACTATTAAAAATTATTGAGACGGCCAATATTAAAGCCCACCAATTCGCCTGTCTACCGAAATGTTCCAACCGCAGCTTAGCGAAAGCGTCTACATGGTTTCAATTCGCCCTCTTCCATATAACTTTGAGGATTTTTAGCTTCGTCGCATCATTAGCTATCGAACAGTTCCCAGCGATTTCGCTGTGGCCAGGTAACCAAACAATGCTAATACCGACCATTGACCATTTATGAGTGCACTGTCAGCGGGATCGAAGACTGCATTGAGGCTCTGCTATCGGAGTGAATGCACGCCACATATCTAAAAAGGCTTCGGAGCAATACATTTACTGCTACATTGAACGGCAGTTTGTTCTTGCGGGTTTCTAATAAAAAAATATGTAATAAATATTTATTCTACCTCAATTATAACGAAAACATATTTCCACCATCGGAGACTCTTATTTATTATACTTGTGAAATTCTGGTTCGCCTTTTTCTAAACGTTGCATTAATTAAGGAGATCAGAAACTTTTCGAGGACATCAACCAGCTGGGCAGCTGCACCAGAGCCAAAAAGTTATAAGATACCGAGGATTCAGTCAAGTTCTAAACATGGAGAGGACCTTCAAATTTTATATCCTTGGTAACAACCGATGACAGTGAACCTTACGATAGCATATTTTATAGTAAATTTATATAGGAATTAGAGCTTAAGTCTTAATAATAGGTCAGGAACGAATAACTTTTATGAAATAAGACATAATTAGTCCCTTGAGGAACCATCAGGTGCCTGGAGGAGCCGCCAGTCGTTTAAGGGTTGAGCTTCAAAATACGCTAACCCGTGCAAACAACTGTGATAACACATCCGACCAAAACCGACAAGAGGTTTGGAACATCAATCTGGAAGAGAATGTAAAATTCTAAGAATATATGGGAAAGTGTTGAAGTATTAAGTCAGATATGACTCAACATCAAAATATTTCATCATTTCCATTCACAGAAATTATCAAACCAACATGTCACATCAAAATAATCATTAGTGTTTAGCAAGCTCTTGTCTTGCTGAAGTAAAAAAGTGCCATTAAATTTAGTTTATGATATCAAATTTCTGGTGCCGAAATGTTCAGAATGTTGGAAAAGACCTTCGGTGATAATTGTTGGTCGCGAGCAATTTTTTTCGATTGATATTATACAAAGAGGGTCGAGAACGCGTTGACGACAAACCGCCATCAACATCAACTTATGATCAACGCGTGAATAAAATAATGAAATTAGTGCTGGAGGATCAACGTTCAATAGTCAGAGATCTCATTGCCATCGTTGGAATATCGGAAGGATCTGTGAAAACCATTTTGAAAGATTATTTGGCCCTAAGAACAGTGAAAGTACGATTGGTTCACTATTAATAAATCAGACTACATTCTCCCAAAGCTGGATTTCAATAGACACTTCCAGGTGAGGATACCATCTAGACGAGAATGGAGAAGAGGTTCAATGGTAGAGGAAGATACCACCTCAATCTATACCGACGGGTCCAAAATGGACTGTGGAGTAGGCACGGGGGTATTCTCCGCTGATCTAGGCATATCTCTCTCTATACGTCTACCGAACTCGGCTAGCAACTTCCAAGCAGAAGTACTAGGCATAGAAAAAGCCTGCGAAGTTCTATTAGAAAACCACGGGAATATACACAAAGCAACTATATTTACGGACAGCCAGGCGGCCCTCCTGGCATTGTCTTCACCCATGACAAATTCCAGTATAGTTCACAACTGCAAGAGAGCACTAAGCTCAATAAAAGACAAGCTCCAGCTAAACTTGATCTGGGTTCCCGGCCACAGGAACATTTTCGGTAACGAAAAAGCAGACGAGTTGGCAAAGGCAGGAGCTTTCCTGAATGAATCCATGGCGGAGCTAATACCAAGCCCGCTAGGATCGATAAAAGGAGAGATCAATAGACAATTTCAGCAAATTGCAAACAACAGGTGGAAAAACATTACAAAATGCGTCATAACTAAACAATTATGGCCAACATATGACAGGAAAAGAACCAATGACCTATTAAATAGGTCAAGAAAAAGTATTTACAGAATAACAGCTACCACAACAGGGCACTGGCCATTTGGCGAACATGCGTCCAAAATGGGATTGCCCTACAACGACATATGCCGTGGCTGCGTAGTAGCAGGGAACAAGGAAACAATCTTCCACTTTCTCTGCGAATGCCCAGCTCTAGCACAGATCCGACACAAAACACTCGGAATCCACCAAGCACCAAACCTTGAATGGATTTCCACCAAAAGCATATCAGACATAAGTAGTTTCATCGAAACCTCAAAATGGTTTGAGAGAGAAGGTGAAACGTAATAGCAGATACAGGAGGTTCTACGAATAGTGTATCAAAATGGCACATCAAGTGCTAATTGAGCCCGATAGGGCTGCACTCCTACCTACCTACCTACGATTGGTTCCAAAATCACAAAATTTTTTCGAAAAACACCATCACGTTAATGTTTGTGAAACAATACTTTCCGACAACCAGGATGCCTTGAAACATATGTATCTATTATGGAGGACACTCTGGGCTTTCAGAAAAACCATCAACCTCCTCCTCCCCTACCAGGGGTGTGACAACTATCAACAATGGAAAACTTTCGTACAAATACCGAGTATTTCTCGTGCTCGTGCATGATTATAGCCGAACGATCATCAAGCGTACATACGGAGAACTCTATTGCCACCGATCCCGATTTTTGCAAGAAAATTTTGTTCAACGACCAAGCTCACCATTGGTTGAATATGTAAGTATGTTATTAAACTATTATATTGTTGCATTTGAAGTAATGATAATACACAAGCCATTGCTGAGACGCCGTGACATCCTTAAAAAGTCACTGTTTTGTGTACGCTATAGGCAGTAAAATGAGGTTCCAATACAGTGTTACTGCAAAAAGTGGTAAAAAATTAAGTCTCTCGGCAGAATTTATTAGAGGCACCGGTGGCTCTCACTTGCCCTTACTAAATACTTGGCCATAGCAATGAAATTTTAGCATTAAATAGTACAATATTCTAATATTTTTAAGTCTTTGAAATTTAACTCAATGGTTGATTTCATCGTCTAATTTCTGCTTCTGTCTTAAAATAATTTTAATTTTCGCTAAAAGTGGTTGTCAACATGTACACGAATGTTCTACTTTATATATTTATGTAGCTACATAAGTATACGAGTATATTATATATTGCGTGCATCATCTGCACACCAAATTTTTCGAACTTTTTACGCGTCCCGTTAGTTTTTGAAAGTTCAAGTTCACAACGTGCATACAATGACAGCGACGACGATGAAAATAAATTCGAGGACTAAACTGACAGCGAAAAGCGAAAAACTAGAATAGCAAAGAGTGGACCAAAAAAAAAAAATATGAAAAAAGTCACTAGTTAAATAAAATATTTACAAATATTTGCGGATAGTACTGAATAACAAAATACAAACAAAAAGTTAGCAAGTCTGCGAAAGTAGTTCATTGTCAGCGCCATAAACTATTGTTGAAAATTTGTTCGTCTCTGTTTTCATTTTTTGTTTACTTGGAAAAATATCGTGGTTTCAGTTAGCACGCTGTGCTGAGTGTGGAAATGCTGGTGGTAAATGATGCATACATACATTTATAAATGTTTACTCTCCAACAGTATTAATACTTTGATCCTTGATAAATTGCACTGCGAAAATCGCTAATTGTTGGCTTCAATTAACCGAAGATTCAAGTAATCGTTAGGGTTTTCATTGAGCCGCTCTTGCAATTGAAGGAATTTAGACCAATTAAAGAACATAGTTGGAAGAAAATAGCTTTAGACATGAAATATTTAAAGATTTTTGAGTTACATATTTATTATGAATGGTAAGAAGATGCTGGGGTTCACAAGGGGTCTATCAGCTGGCCTCATGCATTGGTGTTATTCAGCGGTAGTGAAGCCAATTTTACTTTATGTTGATGTGGTTTGTTGGATCGCTGTCACGGAGCGGAAACAATGACTCGCTGCTCTCTGATTAACGGAAGCGCTAAGAACTACCCCAACGGCTGCTCAACCATATTCTCCATAAGAACCTTCAAGCACAGCTCAATTAGTAAGATGTTGGTGGATAAAATAGAACACATACGCTCTCGCTTTATTTTAAAAAGAAGAAAAATACCTTCAAACTAATTTACTAATTGGAGGTCTACATATTCAGTATCTTGAGGCTTGACAAGTTAGAAGAAGTTATTTCAGCCATCAAATCGTCGGTTATCACGGCGTGATAACGGTCGCCATTGACGGTTACGTTCTCACCAGCATAATTTTTCAAGAAATATGGGCCGATGATTCCACCGGTCTACAAACCACACCAAACCGTTGTTTTTCTGGATGAAATGGCAGTTCTTGAATCTATTCAGTTAGGTTTGGAAAAAAGTATTTCTACTTGTATCACCCATTAGAAACGAGTATATTAAATATAGTAAAAATAAGGGGAGGAGGAGATTTTTCCAACATCAGGATCAGTTTATTCTTTAAGGTGTTCGTGAAGGAGTAACTTAAGTTAAAACTAATTTGTATAGTTTTTAAATAATCTTGCAATAAGTTATTCCTGAAGAAGAGGCGTAGTAAGTATTTTCACGAATGGAGCGTAGCTATGGAAAAGGTTGGAGAGGAGCTTTCTGTAATGAGCTCTCCATCAATTTTAGCTTAAGGCTTCCGAGCCACCTGTAGTGTTCTTCAAGCAGAAGTAGCTGCTCTTATGATATATTGCAGTCGTATAAGGCGTAACATGATACGGTAACACCGTCGCGTTAGTTTAGAAAAAGTAATACAAATTTGAGGAACATTTGGTAGTAAAAATCCGGTTATTTTTTCCAGTCTCCGGTGCTTTGAGCTGCTTTTTGTTCGATATTAACTGGCATAAAGTTTACTCTTCAAATTAGGTACACACAAAAAGTGGTCAGGAAAATTAAAATGTATATGTAAACTTATATATCTGCGGAATGACTTCTTTTCGGAATCAGATATCATGAAAATTTTTGTGGCAGAAACTAACTAGTTTTATTGAAGTGACGCAAGCGTTCTGACTTATTGAAACGAGTAACTGCCAGGACCTTTTCATGCATTAGCCGTTAGTTAGAATTAATAGCGTGACGACAATTTAAACGAATTTTCATACCAAAGAGAAAATTACGCACCCTATACTTGAGTAGATTTTAAAATATCCTCAAAAAAATGGGAATATGATTACTATTGATTTATTATACTTATGTAAAAACTGACAAAACCTGCTAATGAATGTGATGAAATGAAAGTTAACCTTAACAAACGTGCTCAGTAATATTCTTAAATTTTCTATAACGATTAATAAATTTGACACTCCGAAAACAAAAAACAAACAAAAGAAATGCCTAAGTAGATTTTTCAGTTTCTGACATAAGTCAAGCTCATCATAAATAGCTATCGCTAATTCATTTATCAAATTTTCGGTGGCGACCTAGAAGAAGGTATTTAACTAAGCATTGCGCAAAAACATTAATCACCGAACGTTTTGCTAGCAATGAAATTACAATTTTTCCAAGCCTAAAAATAATCACTGTCACATACATACATATTTATATACATACACATACATAATTTATCTATTTTTTTGTGCCATTCCAATTTTGTAGTTGACGACGCGTTTTCGTACACATGTTTCCGTTATTTACATAATTATACACATCTTTGTTAGGTTGAGTCAAAATTAACTAGAAACAGCTTAGAGGCAAAATTACCGCCGACTAGTGTATTCTATCGCATTTTTGGGTTTAAATGACGGTTTATAACCAGTGATCTATGAAAAATTAGGCGATTTTTTGTTTGGCAGATAAAAGAAAGTACTATATTGAATGTTTCGACGTTCTGTGGACGTAGTAAAGTATATTTTTAGCTATATTAAAATTTTTTTTACAAAAATATTGGAAAATAACGGAGTTATGTGCTGTCTGCGGAAGTGCCGAGAAAAAGTGCCTCAACTGCTGCCATGATTCCCGTCGAATGAGTAGCTGAAACCATAAAATTCAAAATGTTTATTAAATTTTAATATATTTTCTATACAACGATAGGAAAATGGCGTAATTTTGAAAAAAAAAATCGTTTTTTTACGAAAAAAATGGTCGTTTTTTTAATGCTAAATTGACAATTTTCAACAAATCAAAAAGATCGTAATCCATTGTATAGCAAATATATTCAACTATACCCAGTTTTAATTTGAAGTCTATCGGTCAATTTCTCGTTGAGTTATGATGTCAGCAATTTTGAAAAATTTCGTTTCGAGAAAAACGCGTTTAAAGTTTCACTTATATATGTTTGCACCTCTGTGCGGTCGCTGTTTAGAATGCTGCCATTCAAAAACTATTCAAGATGCGACCTTGTCGATTTCACAGGATATTTTTGAATATATAAACTATCGAAAAAGCAAAAAAAAAATTTTTTTGAAAGTGTCACACTGGTATAGCCCCTTAAATGAAGGTTTATAACGGGTTATCCATGTAGAGGTACTTTTTTTCTTTGGCAGGTAACGCCTGAAACGTCTCATGCTGTCATGTTATATTTGTTCAGAATGATTCGGCACTTTATCATGGAAAGACTTACGCCTGAACAACGTTTACAAACCGCTTCCGCTTTATTACGAAAATTCACGTTCCGTAAAGAATGTGTTTCGCCCGCTCATTCAACTTATTATTATTAATGAAAATAGATTTGAACGGGTTATTTATAGTCGAAAACTCACTGAGGCCTTTTCAAATTAAACAATAATTATTTCTTCCTGTGATTTTCTCTAAATATCTACATAGTACGTTCATTTCAAACCATAAATTCGTTATTACTTTTTTGGGCTCACCTAATATATATGTTCCATATACATATATGCACATACTTATGTATATGTGTAACCTTATCTAGGCACTCTCTCCCTCATTAAAAGGTCAGTCACATTGACACGTGCTGCAAATTACTCATGCCACTGCTCCCCGCCGCCTCCTTATGCATATATAATATTTTTTTTCACCAAAGTAGACGCAAATAAATTTTGTGTCAACCACATTTATGCGTGACAAAAATACACCCTCACATGCTTACATACGCATTTGTATACATACAAATAACCCACTTTGTAATACCCAGTTAGTTGGGGTCCCTCGACATTTGCTTCGCATCGTCTTTACAGCTTCAACATGTTTTAGATGCTACATAAAGATCTTTGCATTTCCTCGTTGTTTACATTTCCGTTTCCTATCATTTTTATCTCCACGCTCATGCCCCAGTTGTTGTGATATTTTTTCGCTTGCAGCTTTGAAACGCATTGGCTGCTGCGTGCGGTTTTGTTCGACCTCAACTTATTGGCGTTTTGTTGTCGTCTAAACTTAAACCGAAGCTAGAACATGTATGTATGTTAGTGGTTTTGATTTATGGATTTGTTTAGTATTTTTCCAATTTTCATAAATATGCGAGGTTCGGTTTTGTGAAGGTTGTTTGGTTGATTGCCTTTGATTCGATATTGATTAATTTCCAAAAATATACTCAGTCATTTAATGTTTACCAGCATTTGTTGTGGCAGACGATTTTCTCTTTATCTGTCTTATAGATCCTATTCATAAGTATATAACTGATATACGTATGAAACGCTGCTGGCGTATGCTGATGATATTGATATCATTGGCCTCGACACCCGCGCAGTTAGTTCTGTTTTCTCCAGGCTGGACGAGGAAGTAAAGCAAATGGGTCCGACAGTGAACGAGGGCAAGACGAAATATATCCTGTCATCTAACAAATAGTCGTCGCACTCGCGACTTGGCTCTCACGTCACTATTGACAGTCATAACTTTGAAGTTGTAGATAATTTCGTCTATCTTGGAACTAGTATAAACGCCATCAACAATGTCAGCCTGGAAATCCATCGCAGAATAACTCTTGCTAACAGGTGCTGAGGACTGGGTAGGCAACTGAGAAGCAAAGTCCTCTCTCGACTAACAAAAACAAAACCTTAAAGTCACTCATAATTCCCGTCCTGCTATACGGTGCAGAGGTATGGACGATGACAACAACTGATGAGTCGACGTTGCGAGTTTTTGAGAGAAAGGTTCTGCGAAAGATGTATGATCCTTTGCGCGTTGGCTACGCTGAATATTGCATTCGATGGAACGATGAGCTGTATGAGATATACGACGACATTGATATAGTTCATGGAATTAAGAGACAGCGGCTTGTCCGAATGAATGAAAACACAACAGCTATTAGTATTCGACGCAGTACCCGTCGGGGTAGTAGAGGAAGAGGAAGACCTTTACTCTGTTGTTAGAACCAGTTGGAGAAGGACCTGGCTTCGCTTGGAATCTCCAATTGGCGCCACGTAGCGAAAATCTCGTAAACGGTGTCTACGCCAGTAAAGAAGAAGAAGGAGACCTCTTACAGTAAGAAATCGTACAATAAAAACTTTTCGCGTTTAGACTACTTAACATATGGCAGTACTTTACTTCTTCGAGAAAGATATAGTGTTATATATAGATACATAAAATAAAAACGATGATTATTGCCTTTTTTGATAGCCGTGGAATCGTCCACAAAGAATTCGTTGCACCGGGGAGAACTGTGAATCAAGTCTACTATTGCCAAGTACTCGAAAGATTGCGAAAACGTGCCACACCGCCCTCAGCGTGTCCCAGTATTTGGCCTCTAAAGGGATCGCCGTGTTGCAACAGCCGCCTTATTCGCCCGACATGTCACCCTGTGACGTGTTTTTGTTTCCTAAAACAAAATTGGTGGTCAAAGGAACCCATTTTGAGTCGATTACGGACATCCAGCCGGCCGTGACGAAGGTACTCGCGAACATCCCAGTCGAAGCGTTCCAGTAATGTTACGAAGCATGGAAAACGCGCTGGAATCGCTGTATAGCTGCCCAAGGGGTCTACTTTGAAGGGGATGGCAGAGTTGTAGAATAATTTTCAAATCTACGGTTTTTATGGAATCAGTCTCATTACTTAATTTTCATACCTCGTACAATTGAAACTCAGATTGAACCTTTCTAGACAATAGATATTCTGTGTATCATAAATTTAATCGAGTCAATACTTCCCTGATCCCCCATATACTTAATAATAAGATTCTCAAGTGATTTTTTACTGACGATATATGGAGTATAATTTGAGTTATATCAATGAAAATTACAGAACATGTTTCACTCATAACAGTATATGTATTTGGTTTTGATTCTAGCAAGTTGCAAGAGTATAAAATCTTCGCTTGCACCCGACCTAAGCCCTTTCTTATTTTGTTTATTAATATAAATATAGATAGAGCAGTTGTCTTACGACGTACGTAAGTCCATTGTGATACTATACGTATATAAGAACTTCATAAATATCAGTTAGGGCTTGAGAACATGTTGTGGAATCTAGAAGAAACCAGCATGGCTTTATATGCCAGTATAGAAATATTTGGTATTTGAAATTATGTTTCGAGCTTTTGTAAAACTACGACATGTACAATTAGAATACACTTAAGTTTTAGACAGCTTTATACACCATATTTTCACTTATTTGAAAGCATTCATTACAACTACAAAATTACACTAAAGTGATAAAGTGCAGAACATTTGATCCTGCGTAATAATAGTCGCCGGAGAACATGAGTTTTCGTAATATTTTTATACATTTTTATAGCGCTGTACCAAAGTAACAAGATGACATGAGAAATCTTATTGAACACACTGACAAAATTTAACACAATCCGTAACGAGCTGTTAAAATCACTTGGGTAAGTCATGATTGTTGGTCAAAAAGAGTTTGCTATATGTTTGGTGCGATGGGCAGGGCAAGCTACAATTTAGAAACAGTCAATATAATACATTTATTAAGAGACTGTATGAAGTGTTTCGAAGCGCTATAATCTCATATTCGAAAGAGCATACTTTTTGAGTAAAACTAAATTTCTTTAATGTCGCTTCCGGTTTATCTACTACGCACAAAAATGGTGTTTAAAATATTAAAAACTTCGTAACAACCTTTTATATCGTATATATGTATAATTCAAAACTAATGTTCATTTCAAAAATTATTTACCTTTCGTGAACAACAATTGAATTAAATTGTTTTGATTTTTCGTTTAAAATCATTCAGCTGTTTAACTATCTGTCAAATCTTCATTTTTATACCCTGAACAGGGTATATTAAGTTTGTCATGAAGTTTGTAACGCCCAGAAGGAAGCGTCGGAGACCCTATAAAGTATATATGTATGTATATAAATGATCAGTTTGTTGAGATGAGTCGATTTAGCCATGTCCGTCTGTCTGTCTCTCAGTTTTTAAGATATCGTTTTGAAATTTTGCAAATGTCATTTTCTCTTCAAGAAGCTGATCATTTGTCGGAACTGTCAATATCGCATCACTATAACATATAGCTGCCATACAAACTGAACGATCGGAAAAAAGTTCTTGTATGGAAAACTTTTGCATTTGACGTGGTATCTTCACGAAATTTGGTACAGATTATTTTCTAAGGCAAAAATGTAATCTCCAAAGAAATTGTTCAGATCGGTTAACTATAGCATATAGCTGCCTTACAAACTGAACACATAGTTACTAAAAGAAAGGCACCTGTGAAGGGTATATTAGCTTCGGCAGCCGAAGTTAACGTTTTTTCTTGTTTTAGGTTGACAACACCAATAAAGCTTCGACTGCAAACAGTTGAAGTACTTAATTCAACTGAGTAGAGTTGAACGCCATAACCCGTAACCAGGTTGTTTTTTAATAAAATTACCTTAATAATTAAAAAATTATTATATTATTCTCATATATTATGCTCGCTATCACCAATTTTCTATTCTTTAAATATCAGAAATGTCAATAAGCTATTTGAAGGCAAGGAGAACGCCGGCATTTGGCATCAATTTAAATCCACTCAAGGAGCTCATTTGTAGTTAAAACACATACAAGCACCTGCATATATGTTTGTTTTATATGTGTGTGACCAAATATGCAGGTGAAAGCCACCGTGGATATCCACACCCATGCACACACTTGTATATTAAGTCTAGAGAGACGTTTGTAAGTTTATGTGTGTGGCTCAAACGCTGACTAGCGTGATCGCAAGCTATAAGATTATAGCGATAACGGTATAGCGGTAAATTCAAATCCATGCATGTATGTGCAAATTGCACAGAATCAATATTAGTTATACATATATAGTCATACATTTAGGGTGTCCTTTATTTCGCAAGATGATTATTATTATCAAACGTCTCCTTAAAAATAATGAACCAACGTGAAAAATCTTTTTATTATGTCATGAACATAGGACATATAGTCCTCTCTCGGTCCGTCTTTCTGTATATATGCGAAGTAGTTCAAAAGTTTTTGAGATATACATAGATCTGAAATCGTCCTTTTCTTCCCATGTTATGTCCTTGTATGGAAAACTATTGTAAATCTTCACGAAATTTGCTTTGAATAATTTTCAAAGACAACGGTACTATTTCCGAAGAACTTTTTCAGATCGGGCCACTATAACATTTAGCTGTCATTTAAACTGACAGATCAAAAGTAATAGAAATATCGTTTTGTTCCTCTTTATGCTATAAAATATGCACCTCTGTGGAAAAAAATTAAATTTAAATAAAATTTTTTTTTTGCTCACCCTAATACTTATGTAACATACCTACATATTCATTCACTTACCAACACTCGCATGCGTTTAAGTGCCAGCGCATTTGCGGCTATGAAATGCTCTTCAAAAAGCGCCATAAATAAAATCATTTGTTTTGCGGTACCGCTGGGCTGCCACTGTCGGCGCTGCGCTGCCTCCTATGGTAGAATAGTTTTATAACAGGCACGAGATTCCATTAAAGTGTTGATGTGTGTTCGCATATGTGTGCGCGGGTGTTTATCGCGTGTTCGAAGGCAGGCAAACGTCGGTTAAGTGCGAACACCCCCTCCCTCTCCCAGATGCTGTGTCACTTTCCATCTCGCTGACGAAGGTTCGTTAAAGGTTAAGCAAAAGGCTTACGCAACTAGAAATTGGATAAACGGGCTGCGGTGGGTGGCATGTACCTGCAGCGGCAATGAAGTGTGTTTCATTGCAATAACAACGCCAACAAAGATGGTCCTCAGCGGCATCTGCTGAAATGCCTGTGCACATACTTAAGTGGTTTCGGTATAATAGTCCCTGCTGGAAAATCCTTAAAACCGTCGGTTACGTGAAAAGATGGATGTGTTTGCAAGCGCCCCCTTATTCTGATACCTCAAGCTCTTATATATTTATCATAAAAACTTTCATAAATTAATACCCTTTAATTCTATGAGGAATCTGTTGGGACGGCTATTATCTCCTTGTTCGTCGAAAGTATGACTGCCGAGTTGTTTTAACTACAGTTTTACAAAAGCTTGGCAATGAAGGGAAAATTGTTTGGGTGTTTCTACCTCTTCCAACTTCATACAAATTTCAAAATTTTCGACCCATAAGATTTTCAGTTTTACCACATGAAATCTTGATGAACTTTGCTCAGTTCAGTCGATCTTCTGTGTTCTACTCACCTCCAGAAGAATGTCGCACTCACACAGTTTTTAACCAAGACTGCTAAGATCACGTGCACTCCATCGGTCCAGCGCTAGAACGCAATAAGATAACAGAGACTAGTTAAATGTCATTCGGACAAGGGTGGCCATTCTTTCGAGCTTGTCGGCTTTCTGATGATACCCCAGCAATAACGAGGTAGCTTTATGCTATAACTATTACTACTTCTACTAGTGAGGCACACAGAAAAAGAAAGAGGCCGAAATGCATGAGTATGAAGAGCTTGACAAGCTGGCCGACAGGGGTAATGCTCGAAAATTCTACGAAAAGATACGGCGGCTAACAGAAGGTTTCAAAACCGGAGCATACTTTGTAGAAACCCCAAAGATGACCGATGGCCAAAGCATACTAAAATTATGAGGGAACACTTCTCCAGCCTGCTGAATGACAGTGACAGTACAGCGCCAGGAGAAGGCGAACCCGTTTCCCCAATCGATGACGATGGAGCAGACGTTCCATTGCCCGACCATGAATAAGTTCGAATAGCAATTACCCGCCTAAAGAACAACAAAGCGGCGGGGGCCGATGGATTGCCGGCTGAGCTATTCAAACACGGCGGCGAAGGACTAATAAGGAGCATGCATCAGCTTCTTTGTAAAATATGGTCGGACCAAAGCCTGTGCAACGATTGGAATTTAACTGTGCTCTGCCCAATCCATAAAAAAGGAGACCCCACAATCTGCGCCAACTACCGTGGGATAAGCCTCCTCAACATCGCGTATAAAGTTCTATCGAGCGTATTGTGTGAAAGCTTAAAGCCCACCGTCAATAAACTGATTGGATCATATCATCATGATATTGATATCATCGGCCTCAACACTCAAGCACATTACTTCTACTTTCTCCAGATTGGGCAAGGAAGCAAAGCAAATGGGTCTGGCAGTGAACGAGGGCAAGACGAAATATCTCCTGTCATCAAACAAATAGTCGTCGCACTCGGGACTTGGCTCTCACGTCACAGTTGACAGTCATAACTTTGAAGTCGTAGATAATTTCGTCTGTCTTGGAACTAGTATAAACACCACTAACAATGTCAGCCTGGAAATTCAACGCAGGATAACTCTTGCCAACATGTGCTACTTCGGACTGAGTAGGCAATTAAGAAGTAAAGTCCTCTCTCGACGAACAAAAACCAAACTCTATAAGTCACTTATAATTCCCGTCCTGCTATATTGTGCAGAGGCTTGGACGATGACAACAGCTGATGAGTCGACGTTGCGAGTTTTCGAAAGAAAAGTTCTGCGAACGATTTATGATCAGCATTTATAATTGGATTTATTTTTTTCATCGATGAGACCCATTTCTGGCTTAATGAAATGAAATTACCTCATTTGGAACGAAGAGCAGCCTAAAGAGATTAAAGAACTGCTATTTCATCTAGACACAACAAAGGTTTTGTGCGGTTTGTGGACCGGTGGAATCATCGGTAACCGTCAATGGTGACTGTTATCGCGCTATGATAACCGACTATTTGATGCCTAAAATTGTAGGTCGTGATCTTGTTTCAACCACTTCCCACACATCGCATCAATCAATAAATTTATTGAGAGGACTCTTCGGTGAGCAGAAATTTTCACGTTTTGGGCCGGTCATTTGTCCACCAAGATTATTTCGTCGTGTTATCTCACCGTTCGACTTTTTCTTATGGGAATATGTAAAGTCTAAAGTCCATGCAGACAATACCTCTTCGATTCAGGCCTTGTAGCAAAACAACACCCATGTCATTCGCCAGTTACCAGTTGTAATGCTCGAACGAGTAAATTTGAAATTAAATTTGAAGTTTCTACAGGGTTTGTCCGGAAAGTAATAGTACTGATTTTCTTCCGCCGCGACTGTACTTCGGAGCGTGCGCGCACCGACTGGATTCAGTAGAGGGCGTTCCTAGCTAACGAACCGCTGGTCAGTTGTCTCCGAGCATCTGGAGGGTCAGGACAAACATTTTCGCGCGACGTGTTTCTGTGAGTGGTGCAAGCCGAAAATACAGCGTTCGTTAGAGCAGAGGTTTGCGATTAAATTCTGTGTGAAACTCTGTTTGATATGATCAAGCAGGCTGACCCAGATGTTGTTTTAGCAAGAAGTTGTGTGTTTCGGTGTCACCAGGCCTTTTTGGAGGGCCGGGAAGAGGTCGCTGATAAAGACCGTGCTTGGAGACCTGCCACTTCTACAAACACCAACAATGTGACTCGTGTGCGCAAAGTTTTGAACTCAGACCGTCAACTAAGTATTCGTTTAATTTCCCAGATGTTAAATATATCAAAATCTGTGGTTCATGACATTGAAGATGCGCAAGGTTTACGCAAAGATGGTCCCAAAAGTGATTACTTTCTTGTGAACAGCTACCTAATCAAGGCCGGCATCCCAACGCTTACGTTGCCGCCCTACAGCCCAGATGTGCTCCTCCGGACTTTTTTTTATTTCCTTGCCTGAAAAGGTTGATGAAAGGCGACTGACGACAGAGGGGTTCCAAGCAGCAGAATGCCGTTCGTGACGCCTTCGATGCTTGGGAATCGTGCTGGCAGCACTGCATCGACTCGGAAGAAGCCTATTTTGAAAGTTTTCAAAGAATTGTAACGATTGATTCAATAATTTTTTTTCAATCGACTTAGTCCTATTATATTCCGTATAAATCCTGTATGGTTTTCTTTGAAATGATTACCGTGACAAGGTGAATAGATTTAGCTATGTCCGTGTGTTTGAATTTACTCGATGCAGAACCCCAGTTTTCGGGACATCAACCTGAAATTTTACACACGCCCCTCTTTACTTAAGAAACTGCTCGGCGAAATTAATGTTATCGGACCACTATTGGATATTGCTGCCATACAAACTGACAGATTAAATTTAAGTTTTGGCTTAAGCCAACGCTATAATCTTCGAACAAAGTTTTGAGATCGGATCATTTTAGAATAGAGCTGACGCGCAAACTGACCGAACAAAGGATAACAAACTGACCGAAATGAAGAATATTTTAGTTTGGATGTGGCCGATGCTAAAACCTTCTCTCATTTTAACTAATTCTAAGCCAAAAACTTTCTTTCAGTTGCACACATCTTTTGTTCACTGGGTTATTACTCATACATACATACCCACCACTATCTGCATACTCATCAAAGCATCATAGCAGCGGCTCAAAAGCAGGCTGCCATCAGTTTTACTCACATCATCAACTGCCTTTTAGCCCTTTTGCTTATTTTTATGCGGCAAATTATTTGAACTTTTTCCATTTATTTTTAGATTCAATATACTTATAATACACCTACAAATAAAACGACAACCAGCACTGGTATAACGAGTATATATGTATATACACACATGCATTTGATCTCAATCTGCGTATATATAGACTTCTGATTGCAAATTCGATGATGTGCACGCGTGCGTGTGTGAGCTGCCATCCATTATCGATTCGCCTGACAACAACAATTATCCTTTGTCTTTCTATTATTTTCTTTATTACTTATTTGTGCAGTGGAATAAAAATAGTTTGATTTTGCTGATAGCGCTTTTTAAGTGGAAATCGATGAAAGCTGCATATATATATTCTATGAAACTTATTTTGAATTATTAAGAGGAGAGTATTTTAAGATGTGTGTCACGGTTATTGCCAGATGTTCATTTTGGTAGAGAGCGCTTTTGTGTGTTGAAGTGTTTACGAATTTTTGTATTTGATATTTTTGTTTTTTTAACAGTATTTGATGACTTTTGGCAGCAAAAAAGTTAAGCAATTTTTTTTTTTGACTAAAATTTAAAAATTTGTGTGGCAACGTCGAAATTTACAGAAATACTGTAAGTACATTTTGCGCTTATTTTTTTATAGAAAATAACTTAAGCCCACTGTCAATAATTAAATCAATTTCCTGCAACGAAAATGCGTGACGAAACAAAAATCCGTCACACTTGTCAGGGCATCCATCATAGTGAGATTGTGAAGGCCGAATTGATTTCAATATATTCTTAGATTGCGTATGCAATTCTCGCATAAAAAAATTGGAAGGTTGCCATCTGTTAGCAAATTTTTAGTCAAAATATTGCTAAAAGAAATATGTATGTATATTATGTTATGAAGGTATTAAGTAGGGAAAGTTCAAGAAAGCGGACGAATAAAATAATTTTTTAAAAGAGGTAGGGTTGCCAACTGTTCAAAAATATGTTGTATATACAAATTAAAAACTTATAAATCAATTCTACTTGCATAAACATATACGAATTAGAATATGTATATTAGTAGAAAAATGAGTTCTATAAAAAAATCAATGAAGTTCGCTAAGAAATTAACAGGTCCAGGAAAATTGTATAAAGGCGTTGCCACTTTAAAAAAATATATTTCAAAAATGAAGTATTAAGTTGAACGGTACATTCTTCATTCTGCATATGAAAATAAAAGGCTTTTTAGAAATTTAAATATTAAAATAATTATTTTTTATGAGGTTTGTCACAATTTTAGGGGTTTCGGGTTGCCAACTATATAAAATATTATTTAAAATAAAATACTAATATGAACATCAAAATAAAACAAGTAAAATTTATTTATAAGCTGAAGTACATAATTATATAAAATAAAAAGAAAATATTTAGAGAAGTGTTGCCACTTAAAAACATTTTTAATTAATTTTTAGATAAACAGCATATTAACATACGTTCTGAATATCATAGTAGAACAATTTTAATTAAGTTAAATATAAAGAAATTGTTTTAAGAATGTTGCCACCATTTTAATATATTATATTTTTTATTCACTTTAATTTTTGAAATTATGCATACAAGTATATAGGAAAAGAGAAAATTTTTTTATCAAACAAAAAATTTCCTAAAAAATTGAAATCATTACATATGTATTTTTCGAAAGAGTTGCCACTCTTGAAGTTCAAATATTACAAATTGTTTACAATGAAAGTAGTTGAGTTATAATTTAGAAGAATTTTCTGTTGGGTAAAAGGTTTCTACAATAAGTCAATAAAATAATATGTGACCTGGTCGACGAAAAGGGAGCTAACGTGCGAAAACTAGTTTTCTGGGAAACAGCTGTTAAAAATAAACAACTCGTTTCGTCACTAAAATGTGAAAATTGATTTTTTGACACCTAAGCCCCCTTTCCGTAGACCAGGTCACATATAGAAATACTTTTATCAAACACAGTGATAGGGGAGTCTTTGATATATAGAGCAAATTTTTTGATAAATTAGTAGTAGCTTTTCCTGTTATACGGTTATTCAGTGTCCTAAATGTCAAAATAGTGTGGTTACTGTAAAATTTTGACATTTCAGCAAACAAAAGAAAACAAAACACATTTCTGGTTGTTGCACTCATTCTTCTTCTACTGTCGATTTTATATACTTTGTCTAAACCACTTTATTTTCTTTAACAATAATTAGAAAGCGGCATCTCTTTCATCTCAGCGAATATCGTTGAAAAGAAATGAGATAAGAATTGCCATATTTTGTTCGCTGTTTCAAAACAAATAACCAATTAGTGGCTTATGTGAGATTATATTTTAATAGCAATTAGCTATAAAGCATAACCTTCAATGAGAAGACGAAAGCTCTTCGTTGAAGACGCGCATAATAAAGATATATACTTGTATATCTGATGTGTAATTCTAAAGCTAACATTGAGCATATTTTAGTACAAGGTCAAGAATTAGGAACGGTGTTTCATTTCGTGGTTATTTAGTACCTAATTTAACTCAAAAGATGTTAGATCGGCAAAATTGCTCAGTTCCAACAGTTAGTTCCAGTTTTTGAAACTTTTGACGTTAGTAATCGAATTTTATGTTCTTTTTGGGTTAATAAATTCTTTATAGATTTTTCAAAGTCTAGAGTTTATACAGTCTAGAGAGATATACAGTTATAGTTTCTGTTAGTATTCGCATTGTTTTTCGTAAAGCATTTCAAAACGATTCTTAAGAAAAAAATCTAGAACTTTGAAACCACCATTATTACATCGGTAGTGTTTGAAATGATATTGTTTAGCCTACAAGTAAGTAAGTGAGTATGTTTGAAGCTAAATGCTTCAATGTAACAAAAACGACGTGTTTGGTATAGGAAAATAGAAAAATTTCATATCAAACAGAAATTAAACTAAAAATCTTAAATCATGACATATTTTTTAAAAGAGTTGCCAAATTTTATAAAATTTCTAAAAAAACAATTTTTGCAAATAAAAAAGGTTTTATTTTAGACATTAACTTATGATAAATCTTAGAATAGGGTTGCCACTTTGCGTAAAAGTCTACTCAAAATATTATAGAGTCTGAAGTTTTAAAAAAATGTTGTAGGCTACATGAAAATTCTTCTTTGTGAGCATTAAATTACCATAAGCTCTTGAACAGGGTTGCCACTTTTCGAAAAGCCACTAACTCAAAATAAAACAATATGTTAAACTTTAAAAGACTTTTGGTATTTATAAGAAAATTATTACTTTTAGACAATAATTGCTGACATATTTAAGAATAGAGTTGCCACTTTTCTAAAAAAAACTCAGCGTGAAAAATTACAAAATATCTAAAAGCAAGGAGTTTTTGAAAGCTTTCTGGAAAGCAGACGAAAAGCCTTGTTTTCAGGCGTACATAATTTTAAACAGTGTTGCCTACTGTAGAAAAAAAGTAAAATTATCTGAAAAAATATTCCATACGTAATCCCCTAATACAAATATATTTTCAAACCGAGCCAGACTTTTAATCAATTATGAGTTTTTCCATAAGTTTCCTTAAGGTTTTCAAGCAAATCTGTTATACACTTGTAAGGAACGAACTTTGTAGAGCAGGCAAGCCTGTTACTAACACATATGCCTAAAAGAGACATTATTGTCTCTACCGACTGATTATAGCATTTAAAATACATTATCTATGGTGTGAATCAAATCGAACAATCAAATATGACATTTCATAATAAATTTTCAACAGCGCCATCTAGCGTTTTTTTTTATTTTTTGAAAAAACACAAGCCTATGAGTGGTACAAAGCCTTCAAAGACGGTCGAGAGATCGTTTATTGACATGCCTCGTTCTGGACGACCGTCGACCTCTTCAAACAATGAAATGATTAAAAAAACAAGTAAGGAAGGGCTAAGTTCGGGTGTCACCGAACATTTTATACTCTCGCATGGTAAAGTGATAATCGAGATTTCATTATTCGTCATTTAAATATTTTTCAAATACCGTATTTTTGTAAAGTTTTATTCCGCTATCATCATTGGTTCCTAATGTTTATACTCGTATTATACAGAGAAGGCATCAGATGGAATTCAAAATAGCTTTATATTAGAAGAAGGCGTGGTTGTGAACCGATTTCACCCATATTTCGTACATGTCATCAGGGTGTTAAGAAAACATTATATACCGAATTTCATTGAAATCGGTCTAGTAGTTCCTGAGATATGGTTCTTGGTCCATAAGTGGGCGGCGCCACGCCCATTTTCAATTTTTAAAAGAAGCCTGGATGCAGCTTCCTTCTGCCACTTCTTCCGTAAAATTTAGTGTTTCTGACGTTTTTTATGAGTCGGTTAACGCATTTTTAGTGATTTTCAACATAACCTTTGTATGGGAGGTGGGCGTGGTTATTATCCGATTTCTTCCATTTTTGAACTGTATATGGAAATGCCTTAAAAAAACGGCTCTGTAGAGTTTGGTTGACATAGCTATAATAGTTTCCGAGATATGTACAAAAAACTTAGTAGGGGGCGGGGCCACGCCCACTTTTCCAAAAAAATTACTTCTAAATATGTCCCTCCCTAATGCGATCCTTTGTGCCAAATTTCACTTTAATATCTTTATTTATGGCTTAGTTATGACACTTTATAGGTTTTCGGTCTCCGCCATTTTGTGGGCGTGGCAGTGGGTCGATTTGGCCCATCTTCGAACTTAACCTTCTTATGGAGCCAAGGAATACGTGTACCAAGTTTCATCATGATATCTCAATTTTTACTCAAGTTACAGCTTGCACGGACGGACGGACAGACGGACGGACAGACAGACATCCGGATTTCGACTCTACTCGTCGCCCTGATCACTTTGGTATATATAACCCTATATCTGACTCTTTTAGTTTTAGGACTTACAAACAACCGTTATGTGAACAAAACTATAATACTCTCGTTAGCAACATTGTTGCGAGAGTATAATGAATGATATGGTGCTTTAAAATCGTCAGGCAAGTGTTAGAGATAGCAAGAGATCTCGACATCAAGTGCGAGTCCGTTCGAATGATTATGCTGGATATTTTGGGTATGAAACGCGTTTTTGCTCGACTCGTCCCAATAAAGCTTCACTTTTTTTCAAAAAGAGTGCCATAAACAGATCACTTTGAACATGCTTGATCGTGCGAACTCCGATCCCACATTCATGGAGAGCGTCATAACTGCCGATTAGACATGGGTTTAATCAAGGTGGTGTTTTTTGCTTTTTCGATATTCGTGCTTTGGTGCATCACAAATTAGTTCCGGAGGGACAAACGGTCAATAAGTTGTTTTATTTGACCGTATTGGGACAGTTGTCTGACAACTGAGAAAACGGCCGGAATTATGGATGAACAATTCATGGATAGGATGGAGCCATGTGTAGAAGTTCACGCAAATGAGGAATGTTCTCTGACCGCCATTCACTTGGGAGTGGCCTGAAACGATTCTTTTACATATGGCTCAAGCAGCTCACGAATTCCGGTCTTTGACCAAGTATGCTCTGGGTAGCCTCAGAGCATCCGTTTGAAGGCGAGCTAAAGTGAGAAGGCGAAACATCCACTGCGCAGGGTTGTGCGCTGGATTTGGGACTCGCCACGTAAAAAACGCACCCAATGAAAAAGAACAACAAGCCTCGGATGAGTGACCCCCGTTTTGATGACGACCATGGCAAACGAATTAAGGAAATGGGTAAACGAGGGCAAGACGAAATATCTCCTGTCATCAAACAAATAGTCGTCGCACTCGCGACTTGGCCACTGTTAAAAGTCATAACTTTGAAGTCGTAGATAATTTCGTCTGTCTTGGAGCACCACCAACAATGTCAGCCTGGAAATCCAACGCAGGATAACTCTTGCCAGCAGGTGCTACTTCGGACTGAGTAGGCAATTGAGAAGCAAAGTCCTCTCTCGACGAACAAAAATCAAACTCTATAAGTCACTCATAATTCCCGTCCTGCTATATGGTGCAGAGGTTTGAACGATGACAACAACTGACGAGTCGACGTTGCGAGTTTTCGAGAGTTTTCTCTGCGAAAGATTTATGGTCCTTTGCGCATTGGCCACGGCGAATATCGCATTCGATGGAACGACGTCATTGACATAGTTCAGTGAATTAAAAGACAGTGGCTACGCTGACTAGGTCATGTTGTCCGAATGGACGAAAACACTCCAGCTCTGAAAGTATTCAATGCATTACCCGCCGGAGAAAGCAGATAAAGAGGAAGACCTCCACTCCGTTGGAAGGACCAAGTGGAGAAGGACCTGGCTTCGCTTGGAATATCCAATTTGCGCCACGTAGCGAAAAGAAGAAAAGAAGAAACGACTGGTACGCTGTTGTTAACTCGGTTATAATCGCGGTGTTTACGCCAATAAAGAAGAAGAAGAATGCACCATCGCATAGAGCCCCGAGTGCGACCGAATTTAAAGCCAAACACGTTAAGAATACCATCGATCAACCACTGTATTTACTAGATTTGGCTCCTTGTGATTTTTTCTTATTCCCCAAACTGGAATTGCCGCTTCGTAGAAACTTTTTTTAATCGATCGAAGAGATAAAACAAAATTTGCTAAGTGTTTTTATGAAAAGTGTTTTGAGGGTTGGAAAATCGTTGACATAAGTGTTTTATATCTGGTGGGAATTACTTTGAAGCCGAAAAAATAAATATTAATGATTAATCAAAAATTTTGGTTTTATTTACAATTTCTGGGTACTTTTTTCACAATGCAGACCCTTTTTTGCTTTAAAAGAATGCTGCTGTAAAAGATATTATAGCTGAAGTTAGCATTATTTTTTTTGTCTTGATATTGAAGTAATTATTTTTCGGAGCTGACAACTCCTTCAAAAATCTTTCTCGAAAAGCTGTCATAAACAACTAAAATTGTAGAAATATTTATTGTGAAATTAACACTGTGCACAACTATTCTCATAGGATCATATTTATGTACTCGTGCATATGTATATATGTATGTATAACGCCACTTATGTGAGAATTTGTTAACATAAGAGCTTACAACGTTTTTTGGCAACTTTAATATATTAAAATTTATAAACTGTAATCCACACACACAAAACCAAGTCGGGTGTCTAAATGTTCCAGCTTTTGTCCTTTATTTTTATTCTTTAATTTTTATTATTTTGTTTTTGCATTATGTTTTATATTTTTTGAGTATTTTTTTTTTTTTTTGCTTTTGTTTATTGTACGTCCATCTGTGAATGACAAAAACATAAATTTTAAGCGCTCACTGACCGCAATCATACATCAGCACCCAGAGTATGGCTATGACCATCAAAATAAACTACAACAACAGCAGCAAGCATTAAGCAACAATGACGCAACGCACCGAAGCGATAGCATTAACATTGAACAATAACAATAACAAGCATAATTAATAATCGCCAGTGTTTGGGGCGAGCAGAAGCTGTAGCCTGCAACTGAAGCTCACATAAGTAGCGTGAAGGGGGTGAGACGGGTGCATGCTTTTAAGTAAGCAGCAAGTATATATCCTTGCATAAGGACAACACGCGCTAACTCATATAAACACACATACACACTTACAATAAAGCTATAACCATAAGTGCACACAACTACACACACGCACACAAAAACAACTGCTTACACACACATGCAAAATCAGACGAAATGCACATTTTGAATTGTACGCGGACTCAACTCAGCTCAGCTCAGCGTCGTCATGACATTTGTTGGCATTCGCAAGCGACTGACTTTGTATGCATGTATTGTGTGGCGCTGCTTATCTGTGTATGCGTGTATGCGTGTGTGTTTGTTTTGTTTATAGCCGTATGCATGTAACATGTCCGTTATCCGCATCAAGTGTGGGCGTGCGTGTACATGGTCACCGATGCTGAGCGGCAGCTTCCTTTACATTGAATATGAGCGTGTGCGTTTTTCATACACTATTTGTTGTTGTTGTTGCACCCATTGTTTGCGTTGTTGTTGTACGCTCTTCAGTTTGTTCGAAATTGTCATGGTCAGCCGTTTTTAGTGGGTTGACTTAAATAAAAACAAAATTAAGCAAAAAATACGAGCAATTCATTAACACATCAACAAAAACCACAAACAACAATGAAATAAAAAACAAGCAGAAATGTTCACTTCGGCTGCATCGAAGCTATAATACCCCGCACAGGTGTATGTCATATATAATAAAAGGATTTAAAAAAAACTTTAGATTGATTTTGATCGGTCAGTTTATATGACAGCTATATGGTATAGCAGCCCGATCTGCACAATTTAGTCGCAGATTGCTCCGTTGCTTTAGACTGTTATGTATGCCAAATTTCATGAAGATATCTAGCTAAATAAAAAATTTTTTCATACAAAGAGATGATTTTCGTAGTTTAACTTGTATGACAGCTATATGTTATAGTAGTCCGATCTGAACCATTTCTTCGGAGGTTGTACCATTGCTACAAACAGTAACCTATGTCGAATTTGTAGAAGATATCTTGTCAAATGCAAATTTTTCCATAGAAGAACTTAATTTTAATGGTTCCATTTGTATGGCAGCTAAATGATCTCGTGATCCGATATCGGCGGTTCACACAAATGAGCATCTTCTTGAAGAAAAATAAAGGTGTGCGAAATTTCAGAACGGCATCTCAAAATCTGAGAGACTGGTTCTCGTATGTACAGATAGAATTACAGACGAACATTTCTAAATTAACTCAGCTCGTCATGCGGATCGTTTATACTATCGTCCGTGCATCTGCACCATATAGCAAGACGGGAATGATGAGTGACTCGTAGCGTTTGATATTTTTTCGTCGAGAGAGTGCTTTACTTTTCAATTGTCTAGTCAGTTCGAAGTAGCACTCGTAGGCAAGAGTTATTCTGAGTTGTGTTTCGAGCCTGACATTGTTGTTACTGTTAATGCTGGTTCCAAGATAGACGAACTTATCTACAACCTCGAAGTTATGACTGCCAACAGTGACATGGGAGCCTAGACGCGAATGCTATGACTGTTTGTTCGATGACAGGAGATATTTCGTTTGCCCTCGTTCCCTACCAGACCCATTTGCTTCGCGTTTTTGTCCATGGTGAAGAAAGCAGAACTAAAGCGCGGTTGTTATAGCCAATGATATCGATGTCATCGGCGTAAGCAGTTGTTCAGCTCTGCAGTTCGAATTATTTGCTCCAGCAGTAGATTGAAGAAATCGCAAGATAGGGAGTCTGCTTGTCCGAAACCTCGTTTTGTATCAAATGGCTCGGAGTTTGGGGTATTGCTCAACGTCGGTTTACACAGCCATATTAGTTTTACGGGGATACCAAATTCAGACAAAGCGGTATAAAGGTAGCCCGTTTTCGTGCTGTCAAAGGCAGCGTTAAAATCGACTAAAGATGTGGAGTTTCGATAATCTTTTACGGGTGATTTTGCAGACCTGAAGCCACACTGATAAAATCCAATCAGTTTGTTGACGGTGGGCTTTAATCTTTCATACAGTACGCTCGAATAGGACCTTATATGCGATATTGAGGAGGCTTCTCCTACGTTAGTGGGTGCAGATTGTGGGGTCTATCTTTTTGTGGATTGAACAGAGCACACTTAAATTCCAATCGCCGAGCATGTTTTCGTCCAACCATATTCTACAAAGCAGCTGAGGAGCATGTATTATCATTTCTTCGAGTCCGTGTTTGAATAGCTCGGCCGACAATCAATCGGCCCCCGCCGCTTTGTTGTTCTTCAGACGGATAACTGTTATTCGAACTTCTTCATGGTCGGTTAATGGACATCGATTGGGGAATCGGGTTCTCTATCTCCTGTTTTTATGCTTTCACTGGCATTCAGCGGGCTGTAGCAATGTTTCATACATAATTTCAGTGTGATCTGGGCAAAAGTCCATAGATCCGTGCCATATTTAATATACCATATTAAGGGTATAAAATAAAATTGAAAAATAAAAAATATACTTACAACAATAACCGCAATTTATTTATTTTTTCGTCCTGCGTTGCACTTGCGTGTGATTAATAACATTGGCTTATTTTGTCAATTTTTCAGCCGCAATGCTATAAATTGCCAAACATTTCGTGCAGTTGAACCAAAAATATGCAATATTTAAATGCATTCAGGCTGTGTTTTATATTAATATTGTTGTCATAAAGTAATAATGTAACGGATAAGGTCAGCAATCAAACTGTGAATGGATCAGAAAAGTTAATTGTTATGTGGCAAGTGTTGGAAAGTGTTAAATCTGTTTGGTTTGTTCAGTTGGCAATATTTCACGCAGATTTCTTTTCATGAAATGATTTTAATAAATAGTTAGTGGTTATGAGCTTTATACATGGATGATTTAATATATGTGGGAGTAAAATAATTTTAATATATTAGGAAATTGAGGGTTTAAAAAATATTTAAATAATAGCATAATAGTTTTTTATATTATTATTTTTTTTAATTTTTCAAAATATTATTAAAGTTTATTTCATTAAATCATTTGTAATTAATAAATTCAAATAAATTTAAAGAGTTATATATGTACATAAGTAATTGTATTACAAGTATTTATTTCAATATTAATAAAAGACAAGTAAAGAAGGGTTAAGTTTGCTTCTACCCGAGTACTTTATAATTTCGTAATTTTTTTTTAGCTCAAAGGCTGTGAAATATTGACATAACTTGTCTGCTGAATTTTATTCAAATATTCCAAATATTCGCCGCTATAAACGGTTCAAAGTCAGTTGGAACTCACTCTATATCCATACGAGGTTTGTGTAAAAAGTATCGCCGGTTACGATCTTCGTTTGTTTTGTTGTTATGTTGGTACTTCCTTCGGCTGCCAGAGTCGATTATTTTGATTGCTTAGTTAATTTTTGCTCGGATGCGTTTTGGTTTGCCTTACTATTTTGTGCCAAATTCGTTCATTTTCGACCGAAAACGGCGTCGCGTTGACATTACTCAGTAAATGTTGAACTGAGTTCACGACGATTAAGATCTTCACCAGAGGCTCATAAGTAATGACGATCTCTAGGATTTATGGTTATCAAAGATCAATCATCTCACTGGAAGCTGAGCCAAGAGCGAAAAAAGCTCGCCAAGCTAGGCCTAATGTGATGCTTTTGATAATAGTTTTCTTAGATTTTAGGGGCGTCTTGCGTTTTCGAATCTAGCGCCCCCTGGTGACGCCATCTATATGTCGCCTGGTGCGTTAGAATCTGCTATCTTTATCGATTGTCCAGTGAGAATTTCATGACATTTCATTGATTGGAAGTGAAGTTATTGCGTTTTAAGTGTCAGCATGTTTGTGTTATCGGTGCGAAAAATAGCTTCCAACAAAGAGCCAACATTAAATTTTTTTTTTAAAATTGGTAAAACTTTTACCGAAACATTTCAGTTGATGAAACAAGTTTATGGCGATGATTGTCTATCCTGTAGCAGAGTGCCCGAGTGGTTTCAATGTTTTCAAAGTGATCGCGAAAAGTCTTCATACACCCCCTGTTTTCTTTGATGTGAGAGTACAAAAACTTTTTAGAAAAATGTGTTGATACAGTTTTATTCTGATCTTCTTTCTAATAACAATAAACATAAAAAAAAACATTAGGGAGAGACAGGTGTAAAAAAAAATGGCGCATCCTGGTGACATTGATCCTGACTCTCCTGGTGGTCTGAAAAAAAATCAAAAGAAATTCTTAATCAATAAGGATGCTGTCATAGTCCCTACCTCAGGGAACACGAAAAAAAAAATTTGTTTGAAAAATGGCGACTGCCTCAAAATAAAAATCATTTTTTACGCTTTTTTTTGAAATTCCTGAATTTTTTTAAAATATTAAAAACAAAAATTTTGACACGATGCTGGTAGGAACGATAAAGGATTATATAAAGAAGGTTCACACAAAATTTCAAGTAAATCGGTTGTATAGAACTTGAGACAATGCCGGTACCGTGTGGAAAAAAGTAGTTTCGAGAAAAACGCGTTTAAAAAATTCGATACGTCCGAACCGTTCTAGGTAGTGCGTCACTAAAGTAACTGTAGCTCTTAAAATAATTTTAATTTTTAAAATTCCTTTGGAGGATATGTTCTGAAGGGTCTAAACTTTAAATATATGAAAAAAAATCGAATTTTTAAAAGTCTAGAGTAGAATACCCCCTTAACAATTTGCGCCGCATGCATCGGATCGTTATTTTGTTGAAATATCCAACCGGAACCGAGCTCTAAATTAACCACCAATGGCTTCAAATTATGTTCCATCAGAGACTTATACTTATAACCGTCCATTTTACCTTTAAAAAAGGTCAACTTTTCAACTCCAGAGGCTGCAACAGCTCCCCAAACTATTACGCTGCCGCTACCGAGCTTCACAATTGACACTACGTCCTTCGGTTCAAGCGTAGCGTTAGTTTTCCTCCGAACTTTAGCCCTTTCATCGCTACCAAAAAGGCTAAAAATAAAAATTTTTTCCAAAAATCCATCTGCTTTTCTTTGAGTTTTTTGGCGAACTTTAAATGAAGTTTCAGGTTTTTTCAGAAATAAAAGGTTTCTTCCGTGGTGATCTACGGCGGAATCCGTTATCGTTTGGAGTTTTTTTTATTGTTCTTGGATGGATACTCTATTGTGACGTAATTGCATATGTGTTCGGCTAAATTTGGAGCATTTACTTTTGGATTTTTGTCTACTTCTTTGAAAATCAGGCTGACGTCTCTACGAGATAGTTTTTTTTGGCCGTCCACTGCGCGGTTTATTTTCGTTGGAACCATTATTTTTAAAGTTTTTACAATTGTCTGTACTGTTGCTCGACTCAAGTTTAAAATTTTAGAAATTTCACCATATGATTTTTTTATTTTCTTTGTTTTATCACCAAATTTCTTACATCAATTGATATTTCATTTTGCGGAGCCATTATAGCTATTGAAGTGTTTAAACCACAACTAAATTCAATAAATGTCAAACAATAAACATATCGAAATAAAAGGAAAAGGATGATGGTACCTTACTGTTATCATAACAATGTACAAAGTATGAGCTTCGAACTATATGTAGACTTTTGTCAAAGCAATTTTTGAGTTTTTCTTCCATAAATTTGTTGTTTTATGTTAAATAATGGATTTTTTAGTTAATTGTTATTAGAATAAATATTAGAATAAAACTGTATAAATAAAGTTTTCTAAAAACTTTCTGTACTCTCATATCAACGAAAATAGGGGATGTATGTAGACTTTTGTCCGCCACTGTAAATGACGATCAACATGTGGGCCAATCAAAATCCGTTACCGCCGGAAATTCCACCGAAACTGTGAATGAATTCATCAAAAATCAGTCAAAATCATCATTGAAATTCATGGAAATGGAATTGAACATCTCCAAAACATCGATTTATCGCATTTTGACCGAACATTCGACGTGTTCGGCCCGAATATCACGAAGATGAATATTGGCGTTTGTTGCACGATATTGCGCCTTTTCGGAAAAATGCATTTGCCCATGAAAGGAAAGCGTTATGCAGACGTAAAGGGCATTCAAAAGGCTTGCACTGGCATACTGGCGGCCATACCGACTAACGAGCTAAAACACTCCTTCAACATGCTTTTGGAACGTGCAAAAAGCTGAATTGAAGCAGAAGGAGACTATTTTGAATAAAATAAATTGATTTTGTCGAAAAACCCATTTGTTCTGTGTTTTTTTTTAAGTCCTGTTTACTTTGGAACACTCTTGTAGTTCTTTCCAAAGCATCGTACGGTAAATAAAGCATATTATGTGGGCGAATATTTGCCCAAAAACGATACATTAATGGTGTCGCAGCCACCGTGTTTCCCGGACCTGGCCGCCTGTAACTTTTTTTGTTCCCAAAACTGAAGAGGCCCATGAAAAGGCGCTGAGATTGAGGGATTGAGAGCAGAAAGATAGACTTTTAGAAGTCCTTTAAGAATTGGATAAGACGCTGACAGAAGTGCAATATATGTAGGGGTGATTACTTTGAAGGAGGAAATACAAGTATGGGTATTCATAAAAAATAAACACTTCCTTAGGAAATACAAATTCGCGATGCTTTTTGAATTTTTAATAAGGTATATGTGGCTAAGGGAAGTAGTAACCCTATTTTTGACAGACTGGTATACCACATTATATATTTGCCAGATTTACCGATATTTTTCGTAAAAAGTTAGACTTAAGCATTGGGGTCCACATTTTCAGTATATGGAGGCTTGATAAGTTATGATTCGGTTTCGACCGCCGTTTCGAGAAGTGAGGTTTCATATCTTAAGACCACCATATATGCAAAGTTTTATTCTATTAACTTCATTTATATTCGATTTGTACAAGTGTACTGTACAGTGAAAGGATCAGATGGAATGTAAACTGCCCACCAGAGAACTGCAACGAGTATAATTAAGTCAGATCAAACACTTGTGCCGAAAACAAAATCAAATCGATTCGGCTGATTATACTTAACATTGTTGATTGACACAATATTCTTGATCGCGTCAAGTACCGACAAGAGTCAACTGATTTGGTGCAACATGAACAGTCTATTCTTCGACAATCACGATCGACTAAACGGTATAGCCGACTTCAATCGAATCGATCAAATACTCGAGTAATGCGAATGAAGGATTTCGTTCTTCAATGGGTCCAATAACGCTATGTATAAGACGCTGTTGATAATCCTTTCTTCTTCAAGATCGACAATATAAATTATTCCCTGAGCATTCCAAAATACAGATGATATATCAGGTTGTCAATAAGTTTTATCGTTTGGTAAGAGAGGGCTTTGCAACTAGCCAAACAGAAGAAAATGAAATTAGAATAGTAGAAAGATGGTTTGCTGAATTTAAATGTGGTCGTACATGCCTTGTAGACGATCCACGCGAAGGACATCCAAGAGGCACATCAACACCAGAAATCATAGTCAAAATACAGGATATGGTTTTCAAAGATCGTCGATTGACTGAGAGAGATTTATTAGAGGCTCTACATATCTTATTTGGCAGTGTGAGCCAAATTTTAAGTTAAATTTTGGTTTTAGAAAGCTGTGTGTACAATGGCTTTCTCAGCAACATTTGGAGCGTTTTAAAAAGTTTAAAGTGAATTGAAGTCAATTCATCACTATGGATGAGACCTGGGTCTATCACCATGATCCTGAATCAAAAGAAGAGGCTAAAAAGGGGTGTGCATCTGGTTGTTTGGCATCGTGAGAGAATTTTGACAATGGCTAAAATTCATGAACTAAAGCTCAAATTGTTGGAGCATCCACGTATTCATCAGGCCCCCAGCGACTTCCATTTGTTTCCAGAGCTCAAAAAATTTATCCGTGGCAAGCGTTTTTCATCAAATGAAGAGGTCATAACGGCTGTTGAAGCGTATTTGGCAGACCTTCCGGATTCTCACTTCAGGGATGGGTTCCACATATTGGAGGATCGTTGGAGTAAGTGTATTAATGTTCAGGGAGATTATACTGAATAATAAAGTGTATTTTGAATCATAAAATTGTGTTTTTCTTATCAAACGACAAAACTTATTGAACAACCTGCCAGCCGTGCATCGTGTGCAGTTCACTCGGATGAATGTCGATTGGATTTCGAAGCGAAATAATGAAACCATTTTCCATCCATTGTCACATAGCGACGCTGACAAAGGTTGTGTTATGATTTAAGCTTTCCAAGAACAGCAAAGAGCTACTTCGAACCCAAATTCGTGAATGATATGATGTTCTGGTTCAGTTGATAACTTTAGGGTGACTATTTCGAACAACTTTACTTTAAGGCTATCTAATTTATTGTGGAATTTGCTGATGTTTTTGTCGGCAACAGCCTCTTTTGAGCGTCCACACCATTTCACCACGTCTAAACTCAGCATACAATTTTTGTTGGTTAATTTTCCTTGTGTTTTGTCCGGAAACTCGTCATCAAGTCAAGTTTTTGCTTAAACTGCATTTTTTCGTTCAAAAAGCAATATTTTATCAACACGCGAAATTTTTTTTATCCATACACGCGCCAGTTGAAGTTTAGGGCTAACTAAAGTCCAAAATCTCTAACTAGTTGCGCCATCTATGTGTCAGGGGGACTTTTCAATTCATTTGCTATCAACCTGCATAGCGCATTGGAGGTGCTTTCATGGAAATGCTTCACATAATTAATTTTGGTCATCGAAGTTTGGAATGTGATACTATTGGAGCGGACAATAGAAGTTACTTGATAGTATAAATAATAATGCTCATATATGACAATTTAGAAGACCTCGACACATAGTCCGCCATAAAAAATTTACGATATCTTAAAACAGCATGATAACTTACTTAGGCAATAAAATTAAAGACCATAAAAGATAACTAAAGTTTATTGCCTTCAGTTGATTGAAGGACTTACGCTGTTGCCAAGCATTTGGAGAATTGTGTACGAGTAATGGCCAAAAAATATTTTATGTAAATAACTACAAAAGGGATGGTCACTAATGTGAGCTATTCGCAAAAGGATGCCAGACAGAAGCTTTGTCGCACAGCAACTTGAGCAAAAAAAGTGAAGAGGAAAGCAAAATTGTGAGCAATGTTTTGTCAAGCATGTAAGTGGAGGACATTTGTTGCCATGACATAGATGGGACATTGAAATTTTATTGTATATTTTCGTAGGAAAAAAATCAACTATACGTACAAGGGATATGGGTGCTTAGAAACAAGCTCACTGGATTTAGTAGAAGCATGAGAGCATGATAAGTGAACTAAGTAGGTGGTAAGAAGAGCGATTTAAAGTGAGCAGCATAAACGACTTGTGGTTGCCTTTTTTGGTTCCAACTTTGTGCTCAAAGTTAGGTTATTGTAGTGGCTCAGTTTTCAAGTGAGAGTTGGATGTGTGACTCAATTGGTAAACGCTTCTGTTTTCTTTACATTGAAAAGCAGATATGGAATCAAAAATATTTATAATGCATTATGTTTATGGGTAAAAATGGAAAATATGATATATTTTATTTATTCACTAGATGGCGCTGCAGTAGAAATGTTTTTAGCATCTCCGTCTATATCCCCCGTATAAACAATATCCGTTATTTGTGATTAATGATATTTAGCAATGGCGAAGTGGTGGAAATTTTTGGAGGCGGAGTGCCACATGTTTTTGAATAACATAAATTTCATATTGTCTTCAGCATTGTTAGCCTGTTTAATTTTGGTTGGTGAGAGATTTCAAACCTACACCTTTTTTAGAATATGTCGAAGCATTGCCAGGATCATTTGTTAATCCATTTAGCTATTGGCATATTTCTCACATTCTTTTTTTGATTAATACAGTTATTATTTGATGATAAGTATTTATATCCTTATGATCTGTTTTAGAAGATTAGGATCGAGGATTGGGGTCATCTTATACACGATTCTTTGGTAACTAATGGCAAAAGCTTATTATTGCCGGCAAAGTAGGTTAGGTTAGCTCAGGTCAAAAGGGCGATCGTAACAGCGATCTCGCCTATACAGCTTAGAACGCCGGCGCGTTTTGGCACCTACAGCTCCAATATAATTGATCAAAAACTCTCACAAATCGACAAAGCGCTTTGACCCAAGCACCAATTTTTTGAGATGTCTATTGTCTGTTTCACCTATGTCTCTTGGTTTGCGAAGGTAAGACTGTCGAAATGTTTTAAACTCAGCTTTACAAAAGCTGAACAATGGTGTAAAAAGTTCTCGGATGTTTCTAGCTCAACCTTCTTTATACAACTTTGACAAGATTTCTAGCAGTAAAAAGTAGTACAGTAGATCTATTGCGTTCTGTTCTAGGTCAAAATCTTGCACTCGTACAAGAGCGAGTCGGCGACTAGTGCCTGATAAGGGCACGCCAGGTCCAGAGCTAGAATCCAAGATGCCAATAGAGATCCAACTGGTTCCCATTCCGACGTGAGCGGGGCAAGAGTGCCACCTCTAGCTAGATCATCGGCTTTGCAGTTGCCAGCGATTTCGCTATGACTGAGCAACCAAACCACTCTGTTGAGGAGGGCTGACAAGTAATAGTAATATTTCTCATTACTGATTGGTTCACTTCACAAATAAAAAATTTGCGTTTAAGGAGAGGTAAAAGTAAATTTTGGTATACTCCAATTCGTGAAATAGCAAACGGATCGAACGATTTCAGTGAGCACTATTTGCTACAATATATTAAAATGACCGAAAAACTCGAACTTATGGTACACGAACATATGATAACCTAACATTCAAGGTTTCAAAGGTATGCTTCGATTTTTTATTTTAACAGTGGGTCTCTAAACTTTCGATACAAAAATGCCAAAAGAAGTGTCTTTAAAGCGAGTTAGAGGACATTTTTGGTAAAACTCCAACTAAACCCGGTGAGCAATGTTTAGTACGAAGTATGCAAATAACTGATAAAATCGAGTTAACTGAAGGTCGAAATCTACGCTTGAACCACTTCCTTACTTGTCTTTAGTGCTAGTCGAGTTGCGACAGTTCTGCAGCAATACATCTTATGTCCGTTGAGCGTGCGTACTGACCTCATACATCAACCTAATCCATCAACATTCAACCAACGGTTTGTTTATAGAAATGTAATACCACATTTAAATGCTCTTAGGCTATTAGCTTAGAGAAGCAGCACTGCAAAAAATAATCGAGGCAAGCCAGTTAAAGTGCGATGAAAACGAATGGCATGCCTAAGAAAAAGGGACAAATAAAACTACAAAAAAAAAAAATAAACAAAAAATGTGTGCATACTCGTACAACTCAGTGAAAAGATAAAAATTGCGAAAGTAATAGTAACAATTAAAATAGTGGCAAATAATGCAGAGGCACATGCAGCAAGGCATAGAGTAACGCAAGCAGTGGAGGGAAGGAGTGGAGCTGGAGACTGTGGTATGTATGTATATATTAGGGTGTTCGTTATTTATTAATTTTTTTTTTTCAAATGCCCCCTGCACCTTCAGTTTTTGCATTAATAAACGAATGGAAAGCAAACAAGCTCTTCATTTTTACTATTTAGCATGGTGTTTTTAATCCTTTGGCTTTAATTGTTTACCTCCAAAGCAAAAAAATCTACAACTTTGAAAATATTATCATATACTCGAATACGAAATTTTCCGCTTTGCAAAAGGACTCTGCAACATTTTTCCGGAAAACCAATCCTTTAAAAGTTATACGCAGTTGAAGTCATGCATGATGGATGAAGTAATTGTACTGTTTTCATATAGTACACCATGCCGTATGAGCAACACAAAATATAAATCAATTTTATGAAGGCTCAGGTCATTTGATGTATAACATTAACTGGCTATAACTTGTAAACGAATTGGTTTTTAGAAAAAACATTTTAAGAACTTCTTCTTATTCCTTCTGTTTGATTGACAGCTATAAATTATGGTGGTCCGAATGCGGTAAATTTCTTTAGATATTTTAGCATTGCCTTGGGCAATATTCGCTGACAACAAATTTCGGCAAATAAAAAAGTTTTTCATGCAAGACTTTGATTTTGATTGCTCGGCTTATATGGCAGCTATATACTATAACGGTGCGATATAAAAAATTTCTGCAGATATTGTAGTGCTGCCTTAGAGTATATTCTGTGCCGAATCTCGTGTGGATATCTTTTCAAATAAAAAAGTTTTTCATACAAGTATCTTATTTCGATGCCAAAGATTTCTGGCTAAGCTTTGCCGCACGACGATAGAACCATCCACCTTATTGTTGAAGAAAACCTTGGCTGAAGTGTCACCAAGAGGAACCGGCATCATCATCGGTTCCGAAGCCAACTCGCGGCATGCAATTTGGGGCAGCTTAGATATTATAACATTGGAGCGACTCACCTCTTCTAATTTCATTGTTAGCGAAAACCTGTTCATTTGTTAACAGGGGAAACTCTCCTACATTCACGAATGCGGGCAGGGAAGATGTTCTTGACCTCAATGGAGGGCTCTTGACGATCACTCCTTCTTTGATCACAAGTATATCGGGTTAAGTTTAGCCGGAGATCGACCGCCTAGAAAGTTTTTTTAGAAATCCTAGAATTACGACCTGAAAAATGTACCACAAGAGGTTCCGACAAGCTCTCCGACGCGCACCAGGGGTGGACTCATTGGTCACCGCTGACACGGTGGACGAGTGAATCGAGGTCTTCAAATCGGCACTACACTGGAGAGCTCCTGTCCACTGAAAACACCGAAGGACCGAAAAAAACCTCTCTGTTGGACTATGGAACTCTCGGAAATCAGGACGTCTTGCAGACAATTATTAAACAAGGTCCTCAGGAGTGTGTCAACTGTCGACTGAGCATTGTATAAAACGGGATTTGCAATATACAAGCCCGAGTTAAAGAAGGCTAAAGGAACATGGAATATTCGATTTATGAAAAATTGGAGGGCTGTTATGAGTCTTCTAGGTTTACGCGTATCCTCGCAAAGAACTCCGTCTCCTTGGGTTATCTTAAGGACGCGAATGGGTAGGTGACCTAAGCAGTGAAGATACACATCAGATGCTCCTTAATACTTACTTCCCGAGCAATACGTCCTTTGGGGGGGTATTTCTCAGAGTACTGCAAGAGTATTGCGCAGACCTTCTGTTCGACCTTCTGGATGAACAGCACTTGACTTGTGCGAACAATTCGTTCAAGCCTTTCTTGTCCCCAGGACCGAATGGCATCATACCAGTGTAGTAGACTGTTAAGTTGTCATACAACTGGTTAGTATCTATATATGCGAACTGCATAAGACTGGGATACATCCCGGGAGCCTGGCGACGAGTCAGAGTTACGTTCATCCCGCAGGCTGGTAAAGACTCCCAGGTTATGGCCAACAATTTCAGGCCCAACAGTCTCTCCTTCTTCTTACTAAAAACTCTGGGGAGACTAATGGACTAGTACATAACGAGACGCATTCCGAGGAACCATTCATCAAGAGCGCAACATGTTTATTGTAAAGATAGATCAGTAGATATTGCCCTGCATAATACCGTGTCATAGCTTGAGAAAGCCATTAGGGTAAAGAAATTCGCTGTTGGTACCTTCTTTCATATTGAGGAAGCTTTCAATAACGTCATGTCGGAAAGAATCGTAACTGCTCTGTATGGTCAAACGTCAAACGCCTCATTTTCAGTCTTCTGTGCGGAGGAGGCATTGTAATGGAATAGGGAAACGCACGTGCTCGACGAAATGTGAGTAGAGGAACCCTACAAGATGGAACGTTATCAGCATGTGTCAACTCCAACCATGACACTTAACGTCATCTTTCACATAGTGCCCTAGACATCGTCCAAAGGTGTATGGCTGCGGTAGTTGTTATCAGACTCACAGAATTTGGGTTCTTAAAAGAACACGTGTCTGAAAAATGGGAAATTCTCACTACACTTTGACATCATATCAGATCACTTGGATCATGGAGTCGCCAAGCCGAACTCTGGCGACTACCTATCTACTCATATAACGACGGCGACGGAGTTATGAGTTGGAAGAAGCCGTTGGAGAAGAGAGGCAGTGAGATTCTTTACGGATGGTTCAAAGTTCGGTGGAAAGGGTATACTGTCTATAGCTCTCTATCAACTCCAGCTTCAGACTTCCTGACTATTGCAGTGTTTTTCAAGCCAGATATCCCACCGATCTGGCGGGAATGGAAATTAAACGCCTGTGCAAATTTGTATTGGCTAATTTATAAGTTATAACACAGTAGTTCTTCTTTTCTATGTCTTCTCAAAGGAAGCTGTCTAACCTAACCTCACTTGAATTTGAATCGTTCAGTTTTTATAGCAGTTATATGTTATAGTGTTCTAGTATTGAAGGTTCCGACATATGTGTCGTCTCCGATGTTTTCTTATGTGTTGCAAACTTCGTTGCAAATAACGAATACCCTAATACATATATAAGTGCATATACACGTCTGTATGTACACTCTTAGTAAAAACAATCGTTGTGTGGGCGTAAACAAAGCTGACAGCTGAGTGCTGAAGACTAAGTGCTTCGCATGCACACATACGAATGCGTTTATTCATGCAGGTGAGTGCGTGTGTGTGAATCAGTCGCATTCCATTTGCATGAGTGTGTGTGTCTGTGGCGCTGCTCGTCAGACAAGTTGTGCTTTCTTATGGCGTTGCTGTTATTTGTTAGCCTGCGCTTTTGTTAGTAATTTCATATTTCTACCATCTTTGCTGTTGTTGTTGTTGTCACAGCAATTGCTTTATTGTTGTTTGATATATTTGCCTACCACACACATATCCATATATATTTGTGTGTGAGTGTGTCCTGTGTGCGCTTACAATTGCTTATGCATATGTGTTGGTGAGTGCTCAAATACACACACACACATGGACATACATGCATTTTGTGCTTTACTCTATGGCTTTTATAGCTGTCAGCGCTCGCGTAATTAAAATGACGTTTATAAATGTCGACATGTACTTGCTGACTTGCATTTTGCCTTTTCTGTTTATTTCTTCCATATTTTTATTTGTTTTTCCATTTTTCCATTTTTTCGTTTTTTTTCCAATTTTTTCATGTTTTTGTTGTTGTTGTTGTTTCTTGTGTGCAGTGGCTTTTGTGCTGTGCCGCTGTGTTGCGCTGCGTTACTTTTTCAAGGACACACTGTGCCAACATCAGCACATGGCAACAACAACAACTACATGTACGTGTATTCACAAGTATAAATACATATGTTGCATTTGTATGTGTGTATGTGGAAAAATTGTGCCAACAACAGCTGTGGCGCATAACGAAAAATAACATATATTAACAACAATAACAAATGTGTCAGCTATATGGCAGTAAAGTGTGCACTTTAAGTGGCAACGCCGTCAACCTCAAACAGCACTTACAACTAATGCGTGAAAAATATTTAGATTGTAACACCAAACAGCCATTGAAGTGCATGTCATATACAGACGCACATACATATGTATGCCTACATATATGTATGTGTGTGTGTTTCTTCTTTGTAGAAGGCTCTTTGCTTTATTGTGTTAGTTGCTTTTTGTTGTATTGAAATTCTTAATGAAAACATATCTCACATGCAAGCGTTCAAGTTACACGCTGCAGTGATATTAGATATATGTATATTAGATTCTGTAAAATAAGTTAGGTTGAAAGAACCTTGCCAACATGCTTTTAGGACTAATATACTGTTATCATAACACAGATCATGTTAGCGCCATAGAAACAGTTATCATGAACTGTGTAACACTGTACAAGTATTTCAACGGTTCTTATATTTTCTGGCTTATTTCTTATATCTTTTAAGAGCATAGAAATATCAGAGTTGGTGTACTATAAACTCCTAATTGCCTAATTGCGGAAATCGAATCGCATATTTTCCTCTAAACGTCAATTAGTTAGTTAGACTAAAGAAAAAACAATAAACAACGAATTTGCTTAAAATTTTGTCTTTCCAATGAAATCACGGCTACGTAGTAAAGGGTGATCCATTTCGAGGTAACCTAATTTCTTGAAGAAACAAGAAAAAACATTAACTTCGGCTGCACCGAAGCTAATACAAGGTCTGTCGCAAAAGAAACAGAACTTTTTAAATATAACTGTTGAAATAAAAAGTTTGATCTCTTGTTGACATTTCGTAAAAATTTTAAGACAATTGGATAACTACAATCGATGTTATCGATCAAAAAGTGACAGCAGCTTTTGGCCATCGGTCGTAAAATGCAAAGAGCAAATATTAATTTTGTTTTAAACTTGGGAAAACGTTTACTGAAACATTTCAAATGATGAAAAAAGTTTATGGTGATCAGTGCCTATCCCGTAGTAATGTGCATGAGTGGTTTAAGCGATTCCAAGAAGGTCGTGAGGACCTCTGTGACGATCAGAAATCGGTCGTGTTCAGAAGTCAAAAATAAAGACAATGCTGATTTGTTTTTACGATTCCGAGGGTATTGTACACCGAGAGTTCGGCCCACCTGGCCAAACGATTAATGCCGTGTTTTACCTTGTTGTTATGAAGCGTCTTTTGTCACGCATTTGTTGTGCTCGACCACAATACCGTGAGGCAGGGTCCTGGCGCCTGTTGCAAGATAATGCGCCGTGTCATCGGTCGACGCTTGTCACTGATTTTTTGACAAAAAATTCCATATTAACCATTAATCACTCACCCTACTCACCTGATCTGGCACCCTGTGATTTTTACCTATTTGGAAAACTTCATTTGCCCATGAAAGGACACTGGTTTCAGGACATTTCAGCTATCCAAAAGGCGATGACCGATATTCTCAAGAGCATTCCGAAAAATGACCTTAAACACTAATTTGAAATGCTAATTGACCGGGGTAAACGCTGTATCGATGCACAAGGAAACTACTTTGAATAAAAAGATATAAATAAAAATATTAATTTTTTTTTTTTTTTTTTTTTTTAACAGTCCTGTTTCTTTTGCGACAGACCTTGTATACCCTTCACAGGTATATTCTTTTAGTAACTATGTGTCCAGTTTGTATGGAAGCTATAGGCTATAGTAATCCGATCTAAACAAATTTTTCGGAGATTATGTTATTACCTTAAGCAGTAATCCATGTCAAATTTTATGAAGATACCACGTCAAATTTGCTTCCGATCGTTCGGTTCGTATGGCTGCTATATGCTATAGTGAGCCGATCTGAACAATTTCTTTCGACAATATCATTATTTCTATAAACAATAACAATACGTTTCCCATGCTCAAATGCTTCCGATCATTCAATCAGTTTGTATGGCAGCTATATGCTATAGTTAACTGATCTGAACAGTTTCTTCGGAGATTACATTGTTGCCTTAGAAAATAACCTGTGCAAACTTTTGTGAAGATACATTGTCAAATGTGAAATTTTCTATACAGTAGAATCCGTTTATTATGACTCCGCCTATATTGACCAACTGGTTATTATGACGAAATTACACTACGAAGTTTGGTTTTCATATAAAATTCTTTATAAAAAAGTCGGATATAATGACTTCGCTTACAATGACATGTCGCTTATTATGACCCATTTTTAATATTCCGGTTAGAATGACTAACCTGATTCTTTACACCTCCGGCAATGTTCGTTGTTTCCCGACGCCGTTCGGCACGTGGCTCGTTTTTGTTTTGAGTCTCAGTGAGTAATTGACGCTTGAAGGTTACGCATTGTTTTTTGTTTGTTACTGTGAAAAAATGTCATCACAACGACGTAAAGCATTTACAATTGAGGAGAAAGGTGCCATAATATGCAGATTAGAAAATGGAGAATCTAACTCATGTCTCGCAAAGGAATTTGGCGTGGGTCATTCGACAATCTCAATGATTTTTAAAAACAAGAACCGCATTGAGCAATCGTTCAATTCAAATGTTTTGAAACCGAAGAGGCTTCGAAAATCACGACAAGAAAATGTTGATCAAGCGTTAATTCAGTGGTTTAAAAACATGAGAAACAAAGGAATACTTGTCAGCGGCCCTATGCTACAGGAAAAGGCAAATGGTTTTGCGTTTTGGTATTCTCGACTTCAATTGTTCTGCAAGCTGGATCAGTCGTTTTAAAGTTCGACATAACATTGTGGCGGGAAAAATTGTCGGTGAATCTTCGTCTGTTGATCAAAATTCAACAACAAACTGGTTGATATCTGTGTGGCCGAATTTACGAAGACAATTTTCTGATGATGAGATATTTAATGCTGATGAAACTGGACTTTTTTATAAATTAATGCCGGATAAAACTTTAAAATTTAAAGGTGAAAATTGTAGTGGAGGTAAGTTGTCGAAAGATAGAATAACTGTCATGGTAGCAGCTAATATGAGTGGCACAGAGAAAAAGAAATTGCTCATTATTGGAAAGTCACAAAAACCAAGATATTTTACAAGTGTCAAATCATTACCTGTCGATTATGCTAACAATTGTAAAGCTTGGATGACGTCAGAACTTTTTGAAAAATGGCTTCGTGATTGGGATCGTGATTTGGTGAAGAAGAAGAAAAAGATTCTTTTGCTGGTTGATAACAATGTTACTGATTTAAAGTCCATAACACTTGCTTTCCTTCCGCCGAATACAACATCAGTACTACAGCCATTGGATCAGGGAATAATACGATCACTCAAAACGAATTTTAGGAAGAATCTTGTGCTCAAAATGATTAACTGTCTTGATGCTAATGAAAACAACTCTTCTACAAAAATAACGGTGCTAGATGCAATTCTGATGGTTAATGATGCCTGGAATAAAATGTCACAAAGTACCATTCGTAACTGTTTCAAACATGCAGGATTCATTGAAAGCCACGACGGTTTACCTATTCAAATATCAGAACATGAATTCGATGAAGAAGATGACATTCCTTTATCTTTGTGGTCACGAAACCTAAATTCAGATTCTTTAGCAGCACCGGAAATGTGGGAAGATTATGTTTACGTCGATAGCGCTCTCCTCACATCCGAAGAACCCACCCACCGATGAAAATATCGTACTGAACATTAGTGCTAAGAAACAACTCGAAAGTGATGGGGAAGAGCAGCTCTGGAATCTCGAAAGGTTGCTCTTGGTCCCAAATGCGCCAATTTTGCTTGTTTACATGCCAATTGAGCCAGAAATGGGCCTCATTGCTGAACAAATTTTGGCTCTAGAACGTCGGATCTTCTGGGAACTTTTCAAGAGCCCACTGAGCGAAACGATGTCGCTTGGAAAGGTCGAGCGGATTCAGTTCGTGCACAAGCTGTATTTCTTTCAGTTTAAAACCTCGACGTAAAATGCGCCAAGTCGTTTCATTCGTCAGTCCGAGTTACTGCGAACGGCGCCGAATCGACTATCCACGGTCTTCGTGTACACTCCCAGCTAGGGCTGCTATATTTTCTGCACTGCGTGCTAGGTGTGGTCTATTCGTTCGAATATTATCCAATAATGAATGCTGGTTCTCTCAAGATGGGTGATGGTGTTGCAAATAGTACGCTCGGTAGACCTATTATGTTGACCATAAATTGTGCGAAGCTCGTGAAACATATTCTTTACAAAACGTGATTTTTCGTAATAAAGTTTAATGATTTGTTAGCATTGTTCAGGCGTAAATTTTTCCATGATGAAATGCCAAACTGCAATACTGAACAAAAATAATATAACAGCTTAACACGACTCACGCTTGATTGGTCAAAAAACGCTGTGGAAAAAAGTACTTCTATTTGGATCACTTGTTAATTGAAAACACTGCAGAATTTTCTTATGAAAATAATGTTTATGCACAAAACATTCAGTGAAGTTCTTAAAGTCATCAAATACTTGGGTAATGAAAATGGTATATCCAACCATTTTATTGACGACAACAACGAAAAAGGTAGAGAAACAATCTTCTCTTATTCGACAAATTTTTAATAATGATTTAGATATTAAAGTCTAAAGCCTCTCAAGCAGGTTTCCCTCTTAAATAGCTCTCGCTTCCGGACATGTGCTCTGCGACATCCTTTTAACAAAAACTAAAGGAGAACACGGCTCGTTTTTTTTCAAGATTCCGATGTTATTGCAAAAGTAGTTCTTGTTTAGTACATGTCGTAGTAATTTCGAAAGAGCCTCTGAGAAACTATTTCAATTACTTGATTTCACCTTTTGAAAATTCCCTTGTTGAAAGGTTACTAGCATTTTTGCTGTCACAAAAATTTCAAAGAGAATTGTGTGAACTCTACTCTATGCTCAGTGTTTGGTTGGAAGAAGGCATGGCTTACACTTCGAAGCATTTTCAAAGACTTATGGAGAAGCTATTTTTCGAAGCTTCAATCTGGTGTTATGTGGAAATATGTTCTAAGGAATAAGACAAGAAAGGCAACTGTACTGTTACGGAGAAGAAAAATACTTTGTATTTCTTAAACCGAGATTTCGAAGATGTTTCATTAATTGTTGAGAGGAGACGCACCGAAAAGCGGCTGAGCCTGGCTTGTAGCTTTGTGTAGGAGATAGTGGTCCACAGTTATTTGGTGGTTTTGCCAAAGATCTAAGCGCTAGTGGAAAAAAATATGGGCACTATATTATCTCTAAAATTCCACATAGTCATCGCCTTAAAAAGCTAAGAATTGCAAAGAAAACGTATCTCATTCGATTTAAGTTTCTATAATTTTATTTCTCCACACCTATGAAGGACACTGGCAGACTGCGCGCAATTTTTTTTATAATAACTAGTACATTTCAAACACTTGCCGTGCTACTAATTAAAAGGCACATATATGTACGTATATATCTATGTGTCTATGTATGCGGGTAGTACCTTAAAGAAGCTCCGGCGAACATTCTCTTTTTTGTTTTTGATTTTTGAATTTTTGCGTTACGACTATGCTGCTGTTCTGCGCACTTGTGCTCTTCTTCTTGGTGTTGCTGTTGTTGCTTCCGTCTTGTAATGCATTTGAGACTAAGAAACGGAAATACTTGAAACTATATAGACAAATATATATCTACAAACCCTTGAGTGCTTGTGTGTACTACGTGATAATGCAACCCTGTAGCCAAACTTTGAAGTATAATTATATTAGTCGTTCCAGCGACTACAACCGCGTATATACGCCAATGAAGAAGAAGTAATTCCAAATCTTATTGGATCTTTATTTTATCTTATTATACCCTGAACAGGGTATATTAAGTTTGTCACGAAGTTTGTAACACCCAGAAGGAAGCGTCGGAGATCCTATAAAGTATATATATAAATGATCAGTATGTTGAGCTGAGTCGATTTAGTCATGCCCGTTTGTCTGTCTGTTCTTCCGTCCGTCTGTCTGTATATATGCGAACTAGTCCCTCAGTTTTTAAAATATCGTTTTGAAAATTTGCAAACGTCATTTTCTCTTCAAGAAGCTGCTCATTTGTCGGAACGGTCGATATCGGACCACTATAACATATAGCTGTCATACAAACTGAACGATCGGAATCAAGCTCTTGTATGGAAAACTTTCACATTTGACAAAATATATTCACGAAATTTGGTATAAATAACTTTCTAAAGTAGCAATGTAATCTCCGAAAAAATTGTTCAGATCGATCAAGGGAAAACTTTCGCATTTGACGTGGTATCTTCACGAAATTTGACATGGATTACTGCTTAATGTAATAATAGAATCTCCAAAAGAATTGTTCAGATCGGATTACTATAGCATATAGCTTCCATATAAACAGAACACATAGTTACTAAAAGAAATGCAGCTGTGAAGGATATATCAGCTTCAGTGCAGCCGAAGTTAACGTTTTTTTCTTGTTTTATTTAAAAATAAGAATAGTTAACTTCGAAACAAAAAATTGTGGAATAGTCTTTTATTGTGCGTGCTTTTCGTTGGGGGTGCTTTTTTACGTAGAACGTCCGTAACCCACAACTCTGGGGCGGAAGGATTCGCTTTCAAACGGATGCTTTTGACCACACCGAGGATACTTGGTGTAAGGCTAGAAGTGGTGAGCTGCTTGAGTCATATGTAAAAGTATCTTTTCTGAACACTTCCTAGATCTCTAGAAAGATCTCGCTGTCGCATAGTTGCTGGTTCCTAACTAGCGCATAATGAATTCGCATCAGTTTCACAAAACCAAGGTCAGACCAGCGAAGCATCGACTCATCCCCAGCTCGCAGAGAGTTGAATAAGGTATCTAGTGAGCTCATCACTACTGCAGTTTGCACCGGCTGCACTATGATCGGGCATTCAAGCCTTTCTGATAACGAAGTAACTTAATGCTATTGCTTGTGAGGTCAGACCTTCTTGGACTAATCTAGCGCTCAAGTCCAGCACTGCAATCTGAAGTGAATGTAAACTTTCGAAAGAAAACTCTTCCTCCAACCTTTCCCTCGAGGTTCAAACCAACCGCATAAAAACTAGTGTACTCAAAGGACAAGGCCGCTAAAGTCGCATAACTTGCTGCATCAAAAGTTCACATAAATCACTACGTAGTCATTAGCAAAGACAACTTTGGATGACTCTAGCGGTATTTTAGAGTATATACTTGCAAATACTTATAAACAGCGATCTTAATTTCCATAAAGGTTCTCCAAATTTGAAGGAACCGGTTGGCGGTATTAGAGAAACGATCAGAGATTTGTTTTAATTTTCTGTTTCGGATCAAGAAGAAGAAGTATTATTTGTAGCGTTATTGTATCTCAAAAAAATACCTTCTAATGTTGGCGCTAGACGGTCTTTCCACCAGATTGAATTTTCACAGCATTTACGCTAATACACACATAGGTATAAATACATGCTCACACACGCAACTTGTCTGTCAGATGTTGTTAAGTATGCGACGCTTGAAGGCCCTACCAGCCCTGCATGTTCCATATGTTGTGTAGCGTATATGTGTAAGTGTGTGTTCGCCCTTGTTCGCTTGCATGTGTTTACCAATTGTGACACGTGAGGCGTGTGAAACAGCGCAGCAAACGTTTTAAAAGAATATGTGCTTACAATCTCTTGGCGACATGTTGGCAGCGCCAATCACGATACAAACATGGTGGCAACAACAACAACAACAGCACACAATTTTTGCACATCCGCAGGAGCTTAAAAATACACACACACACTCACACAAGGACACACACACTTACAAACATATTAACATATGTGTTCAACACAAAGCCAGCAAGACATGCCTCAATTACGGCAGCACCGCTGCTGGTAGCACTGGTGGCGAATGCAACTTGACATTGCAATACTTAAATTAGCGCAAAAGAAAGTAAGAAAATCATCTGAAATAGTAAAAGAAACAAAACTGCAAAGAAAGGCACAAATTACGTTGTGAAGAAACGTGTTTTCTCGGCGTGATTGTTGAGCGTTATGCATTGTTGGTATAGTTAATATACACAAATACATAGCTTTTTGTTTTTGTTGTAGTAGAAAACATTCGCTAAATAAGTTTGGAGATATACTGCTTAACTAATAGCCGGTTACTGGAACCCGTCTGTTGTGCGAATCGTAACTACAGGTACTCTTTTCTTCTCCAGATTTAGTTTTATCTCCAAAAAAATTATTGAAAAAATATTCTTTGTACAATATATATGCAAATGATAAACGTGACGAGCTGAGTCGATTGAAATATATCCGTCTATTTGTCCATCTGTATATTTACAAATACGACTGTGTTAGTTGACGTTGAGCAATACCAAAAGCTCCGTCAACCAAACGAGGTTTCAGACAAGGCGACTGCCTATCGTGCGACTTCTTCAATCTGCTGCTGGAGAAAATAGTTCGAGCTGCAGAAGAGCAAGTACAATATTATATAAGAGTGTACAGCTGCTGGCATACACCGATGTTATTGATATCATTGCCCTCAACAGCCGCGTCGTTAGTTTTGCTTTCTCCAGACTGCATAAGGAAGCAAAGCAAATGGGACTGGTGGTGGATGAGCGAAAGTCGAAATATCTCCTGTCATCAAACAAACAGTATTCGCACTCGATGTAGATCAGAAATTTTGCACACCTACTTTTTTCCCGAAGAAACTGTACATTTGTCGGAATCGCGGATATGGAATCTATAGCAGATAACTACATAAACAGAGCTTCCCAAGCCAGTAAGATGTAAGGTGACTACCGAAGCTAAAATAATCCACATAACACAATCATTCTGTCTCTTAGATCACAGTGACGGCTACTGCGGGCATCTGTTTTGGAACAAGCGGCTCGAGTTAGAAACGCTTATTTTTATGGCCGGTTCGTAAGACAACGTAGCAGGCCAACCACCGAACTAGGAAATTTGGGCTAATAAGCCATCATGCTGCTGATACTTGATTATTGATACCAAAAATCTATTTTCTCCTTTCTTAACCATGCCGTGCTTCTGATGAATTTTATCAGTACGAAAAGTTTTATCTGTGCAACCTCCGATAAGTACATAGTTAAGAAATCCTCAATCGATAGTTGCGACTCTTGCCCTATATAAAACCATGCATTCTCCTAGCAGATACTTTATAGTCTCCTGTTCTTCTGACAGCTTCTTCATAAGTCATTATAATGCACTCTTAGTCTGTTGCCATGTCTGCCAATTTGTCAGTGACCTGTTTACACTACTAATACGAGGGCTGCTATATATATTTCTGGCCTAATAATGAAAATAAGAATATTTATCAACGAAAATGGTTTTATTGTTTTTCAAAATATTCTCCATCAAGATTTATACACTTTTGCATGCGCTCAAACCAATTTTCGAAGCGCTTTTTCCACTCCGATTGAGACACCTCCAAAACATGGTTTTTGAATGCTTCAACAGCATCTTCTGGCGACGAAAATCGTTGACCACGCATTATTTTCTTGATGTGTGGGAATAAAAAGAAGTCATTGGGTGCCAAGTCAGATTTGTACGGCCGGTCAAAAAGGCGCTGGTTTGAGTCGATGTGTGAGAGCTCGCATTGTCATGGTGCACAATGATTCGTCTTCTCTTCTTCGTTTTTCGAATTTTTCCGAAGACTTCAGGCAAACAAAGGGTGGTGCACCACTGAGAATTGACCGTCCTACGTTGCTCAAGGGTAACAGTCGCCACATGACTAGTTTTGCCGAAGAAACAGGCGACCATTTGCTTCGAAGTGCTTCTTCCACGAACAACTTTCGTTGGATTTGGCTCGTCTTGGAAGACCCACACGGTCGATTGCTGTTTTGTTTCGGGTTCAAACGCATATACGTGACAATCTTATAAACTCCTTTTGAAGCACCGCGATCGTATTTTTTCAGCATTTCTTTACACCAATCCACACGAGCCTTTTTTTGAGCGATTGTCAAATTGTGCGGGATCCAACGAGAACAAACCTTTTTTACGGCCAGGTGTTCATGCAATATCGAATGTATGCTGGTGGGAAAAATGCATAGGCATGCCTCTATCTGAAGGTATGTTACATGACGGTCTTGCATTATCAGTTCACGATCGGCCACGATTGAATTCGTTGTACCAGTTTTTCACAGTGCTATAGGATGGTGCTTCATAGCCATACAAAGATTTTAGTTCATCGATGCACTCTTGTCGTGATAATCCACGTCGAATGTTGTGAAAAATGATCGCACGAAAATGTTCACGAGTTAATTCCATTTTTTGGCCGAGATGAATTTTTTAATTCCCTGTAAATAAAACAATTCACGATTAAATGACAAAACGTTTTGAGTGATGTTGTGCTAAAAAATGTCAAACTTTCTCGTATGATTCTTATTTCATTTCCTTTAAGTTTTAATAGTCAGTAGTGCAGTCCATATTCCATTCATGCCACAATTGCCTGCTTGTTGAGCAAATCAGAGATTGATTCCATCGAGACTCAGTGGTATTTATAACATGTTTGTCGATTAAGTATCCTAAAGCTAATGGAGTTGGATAAAAGTTATTATATTATATTAATATATTATGCGCAGCCTTAGTCGGCTACTTATCACAGTTCTTGATACCAAATGAAGCTAAGAACTTCTTCACTAATTTTTCTCGTTACAGAAGAAAGCTCCCTCTAATTTTTATACTTCTTATGGCACTGAGATGAAACTTCATCAATTCTTTGAGCCATATTTTGTGTCTTTTGCCTAAAAATAGAAACTTTTTGGTGTGCGCACCATCAACACTAACTCAAAATCCTTTTGTGGTATACAAGGAGCGTTTCAAAGTAAACAGGACTTCAAAAAACAGAACAAATAGTTTTTTTCGGCAAAATCAATTTATTTTATTCAAAATAGTTTCCTTCTGCTTCAATACAGCTTTTTGCACGTTCCAAAAGCATGTCGAACGAGTGTTTTAGCTCGTTGGCCGGTATGGCCGCCAGTATGCCGGTGCAAGCCTTTTGAATGGCCTCTATGTCTACATAACGCTTTCTTTTCAAGGGCAAATGCACTTTTCCGAAAAGGAAGAAGTCGCACGCTGCCATATCAGGTGAATAATGGGAATGGTTAAAATGTGATTTTTGGTCAAATAATCGCCCTTCGAATGTTGGATTTTGAGCAATTTTTGGTCGTCAGTCAATTTGTGCGGAACAAACCGTGCACACCTTTCGTAAGCCCAAATGTTCGGTCAAAATGTGATAAATCGATGTTTTGGAGATGTTCAATTCCATTTCCATGAATTTCAATGATGATTTCGGCTGATTTTTGATGAATTCACGCACAGTTTTGATGGAATTTCCGGTGATCACGGATTTTGTTTGGTCCACATGTTGATCGTCAATTATGTCCTCACAAACGAAAACGTTGAAACTACTCGTTGAAACTACTCGTGTGCTCTGCTACGGTATAGGCAATCATCGCCATAAACTTGTTTCATCAATTGAAATGTTTCGGTGAAAGTTTTACCAATTTTAAAACAAAATTTAATATTGGCTCTTTGTTCGAAGCTCATTTTCGCACCGATAACACAAACATACTGACACTTAAAACGCAATAACTTTACTTCCAATTGAAATGTCATAAAATTCTCACTGGACAATCGATAAAGATAGCAAATTCTAGATTCAAGAGTCCTGTTTACTTGTTATGGTTCTTGTATTCTTTGTTGCTAATGCTTCGAGGTCTGAAGTTTTGCTTTACAGTCCATTTCTTCAAGCAACTCTTAGAGAAGCTAAATGTTCTAGGGCTGTTTAAGACAATTGTGTTTCTGCCTGTCACCGAGTGGACCTCCGCGTCTGCCTCTTCATTTTCTGCTATTCCTATAAATTTATATGACAACATACGCAGTAGATTTTACTGAGTTTTCCACTGAGATACTAGTTACTAACTCCTTGCATAATCTAAAGCAGTGAGACTTAACTTTAACGCTTGATTAAATACTAGAAGGTTAATGCATTTGCTGGTTAGAGCAAAAGATCACTTAACACTTGCTGTTATACTAAAAGACTGAATTGCAGTAATTTAATTTGAAGCCACATTATGTGTATGGATTGCCACAGAGCTATCCCGCTCCTATTCCTATTTGATCCTTTAACCATCGGTGAATTATAATAGATTTCGATATTGGAACTGTCGATCACAGAACTATTGGTTCATTCTTCTCCAGAGAGAAAAAAAAAACGTTGGGTCCGTTTTCCAATGGATTTTCAGCAAGGCAATGAGTTATTGTTTATATTTCGGTTGTTATATATAAATCGATGAAGTTAGTTTAGGAAATTATTTTTAGTGTCTTTTTTGAATTCCTTTGTATTTGGGAAATAAGGACGATTTCTTTTTTATATATAAATGTTCTTGACAAACTTATATCTAGAGATATCATATTTAAGAAAGGCATGTAACTTTTACAAATATATTATTTAATATATCACTAATAGATATCAGCAGTTGCTTTTATTCTAAAATTACTTTTCATAAATTTGTGAACCACTTTGATGACTGGTGCTAATAGTTTAAGAGCAATTTTAATCTTCTGTATTTTTTAAGATATGAGGAACTGCTTTTCGGACATTTTCGACGCCTTTAAACTCATTTTTCTCAAAACTGCATTTTAAAAATTGCCCGAGTGACTACAAGGTCTATGGCCTACCACTTCTTTATTTTATGAAAAAATGAATGCTGGTAGAACAAAAACTAAAAACCAAAATTCTAGTTAAAATTGAAATTTTTCGAACTGAAAAATTTTAAAAATCATTTACTACGGGAAAATATTGCTTTTTATCACATTGCCACACTAAAGGCGCTTTCTTTCCTCACAGTAATCGAAATAAGCTTTGCTTTAGTACTAAATTTTTATAAATGCGTTAAAAAACAATACTCGCGCCATAAATACAAAAAAAACGGAAAATAGTAAAGTGAAATGTCGTTCGTGAAAAAACAGTTATATAATATTTAAATCCAAACAATAATAATATTACAATGCAGACACAGTGCTTTCTCTTTGCATATCTATTTTTTTATAATTTCGTCTCACGCTTAAGTGGAAAAAATACAATTTCTTCGCTGCATACGCTCGGCTTTCACGTAATGCACTTTTGTTTGCTTCTATTTCAAGTATACTTTTACATTATTTGCACAAATTAAGAATCACACACACATACACATAGCATGTATGCACACAGATATATGTATATTTAATGTTGCACACACATACACAAAGCATGCATGTATATACTTGTGAGTATTTGTGCATTTTTACGGGTTTATATTTGTATGCGCGACTTTTGCCTGCACTCCACGGCGTATGCGTGACATTGAAATTGTATTGCATTGCGCGTTCATGATTTTTACTTTACTTCGCTTATTTCTTCTTACGACAAATTGCACTCTTGCATAATAAATACGAGAATGGTGGCGCGTGCCGTTGCTAAGTAATTGCGGCAGTTTTGCGGCTAAATAGACAATAAAGGCAAACAAACATATTTGCAACTGTCAAGGCAAATCGCGCGTACGAATGCGAGCCGGGTGCGACATGGCGTATGAGCAGCGCTCATTTTGGAGATTTTAATTTTTATTTAATTTGATAGTTTTGGTTTAGTTTAATAGCATGTTCGTGTAAAATAAAATTAAAATAAACCAAATGTGCAAAGCTGGTACAGGTAATTTTCTATTGCTTAATAAAAGCAACCACTACTATGACAGGAAGTTAATGGTTATTAAGATGGTATTCTTGTCTAGGATTTTGAAAAAATCGATTTTTTTGCATATCTTGAAAGTTTAGACTTTCAAATGGAAGGATTTTTCAAAATTCGATTTATTTTCAGAGATACAGACGATTTTGTGACGCGGCGTCCGTGTTCACTAGAATTGTCTCCTAAACTTTAAACGCGTTTTTCTCAAAACTGACTTTATCGGAACGATACCCACGATTTCTCAAGTTCTACTGGACCGATTTACTTCAAATTTTTATAGAGTCTTCTTTATAGGCTTATCTATTGTTGGAACTAGCCCCATCCCTAAATTTTTATTTTCATTATTTTTAAAATATTCGAAATAGTCAGTAAAAGTGATCCAAAAAAACTTTTTTTTCAGGCAGTCGCCATTTTGTGAAAAAAATTTTTCCCACTTTTCCGTAGTTTCGGCCATTGCGACATTATTCTAGATTAAAATCTTTTTTTTTTTTTGGTTTCAGATAACTAGGAGGGTTGAAATCATGGGTATGGTCACGTGGAAATTTTTAGAGACCCCCCACTTCGTCAGCTCATAATGTTTGAAATTTTTTACTTTTTTAGTTTTTAATTTTTTTCTGTACTCTTCTAAAATTAACAAATAACTAATAAAAAAAATGGATAGTAAAAATATTAATTGCCTTTTTTTACGACACTTTAAAAATTACCTGAAATTCATGCTTCTAGACCAGAATACCCCCTTAAGCCAAGATTATTGTACCTGAAATTCATGCTTCTAGAAGAATATAAATAAAATAATTTTGCCGTTTTTATAATTTTTCAGAATTTTTTCAATTTTTATTAAAATACTTTATATGTGCCTACACCGATTAACTTTTAAAGCGAACAAGCTTTAAGAACACGAGCGACGAATACGGTGACTCTCATTTCATATTTGGTTTTAAGTCTATGCTGATCATGCTAGAATGTGACGCCGAATAAATGTGGTGAAAAATCTGTATTTTTTCACAAATCACATAGACGGCTCAAAGCGATCATGTGGCATTCCTTGTTGACCATTTCACCCTTTGGAATGAGTTCAGGGTAAGACACATTCACGGTAGTCAAGGAATGCTCATCGCCTTATTTTCTGACCTACTGTGACGGGTTGTTTTTCAGTTTCAGCTCATTTTTGGAACTCCATTTGTTGTACGATTTCGTCTCCATGATGAAACCTTTTCAAATGGGTTGAGGCTGATCGACTTCACATGGGCTGAAATGTGGTTGTCTGTAGTACTAGATTCTAGTACCAGAAAATTCATAGGTTACTTCGTAAGTACGTAAGCATATCGATCATGTTGTGATAAATGGACGGCACGTCTCCAGTGTCCTTGACATACGTATGCTTCAATGATCTAACATCGACTCGGACACTATCTTGTTGCAGCGAAGATGCTCCCGCCTCTGCACAGCCAAAGCACGCCCGTCAACAAACACAGGTAAGACTCGACGTCGACTACTATCACAATCGCAAGCGAAACGATTTTCTACTCGACTTTCGCTCTTGCTGTCTGAGAGCACCCATCAGCAACTCGTTATATGGGAAGTGTTGGCGGCATTCCAAGCCCCTTACATACAGCTGCAATCGAAAGCATTGATTTTTGGCAAAGAAAGAAAGGAGCATGCATCAGCTTCTTTACAAAATATGGTTGGATGAAAGCATACCCGACGAATCGAATTTAAGTGTGCTCTGCCCAATTCATAAAAATGGGATCTGCGCCAATTACCGTGGGCTAAGCCTCCTTAATATCGCAACAAACCGATTGGACCTTATCAGTGTGTCTTCAGACCATGCGCCAAATCTTGGAAAGTACCCGTAAAAGGAACATCGATACACACCTCTTTTTTTTGTTTAAAGCTGACTTCGATAGCACGAAAAGGAACTACCTCTATGCCATTATGTCTGAACTTGGTATCCCCGCAAAGCTAATACGGCTGTAGAAGCTGCCGTTGAGTAACACCAGAAGCTTCGTCGGATCGTGAAGGACCTCTCCGAGCCAGCTGGTACCAATCGAGGTTTCAGACAAGGCGACTCATTGAAGAGATCAGGTGGAGAAGGACCCGGCTGTCCTAGGAATCTTTACGCCAGTAAAGAAGAAGAACCACTGAAACATGCGTACATTTGACTAAGCTACTTAAGAAAAGTTACGGCTTTTTATGTTCAAAAATCTTTAAGTTTCGTCATTTATGATGATTAAAGTGTGCGCAAAAATCGACATCTAAAGAAAGAGAAGAAAAGCAAAAGACTTCATGATTTCTTTGTGGAGCTAAAGAACTACGTGCTGAGCGGCCGTTGCACTTACAAAAAATAAAGTGCAAACTACTTCACACGTACATCCCTGTATACTAATTTTCCTTCACTGAAAATCTACACATTCGTCATGCAATTTCCAATTCATGCATATTTATAGGCGTATCAACTTCGAACATATAAACCACAACTGATAGTCTACCATATCCATATACACATACAAGTATATATCTCGTGTGCATGTATATTTATGTATATGCGAAGTGCCATTAAATCATCTCCTCGTCCGCACCGTCTGTCATGTGATCTCACGATCAAATTGATTATGTCTTTATTGTGACTCTCTGACAGCAATAAAATAACAAAAGCCTTTCTGCTGCTGTTGCAAAGGCGCAGATTCCTCGCCATTAATTATCGACCAATTTCATGGCAATTTTCATACTTCGCCAACACCAACAACAATAACAGTACGTACAGAAAGAACACCAAACGCAGCAGCGGCATCAAAGTGAGTGCAAATTTCTCAGTTTCACGCTGCGTTGCGGTCGACTTGTGTGAAGTTTGGTTTATTTTTTGCTTTTATGTTGTCCTCTCTTTCGGATATCCCACTCAATTTCAATCATTATTACCTCCACTTGCCACACGCTACTGATGCGTGCTATCATAATGACTTGGACGCCTGACAATTTAAGCCAAGAACATCTATATTATGTGTCGCCTTGTGGCTTTTCGCTTGCCTTCACACATTTTTCCTCTATTTTTCGCTTTATTTCACTATGCACTTTTGTTTTAGCACGTGAGTGGGGGTATGGGTGTGTGTGTGTGTGTGTGTGCATGTCTTTTGCTCGTGTACATGTGCGTGTTCGTCGTTTTTGTCTGACTTTCGGTTATTAATTAATTGCGGTTTGGGTTTTATAGCCTGCCAAGCGGAAGCAAATTTATGGCATACACAAGAAAACGTACTATATATTTATATACATATATATGTATATATAGTATACTATATATCTATAAAATGTATGCACATACGACTTGCTGTACGTATATAAATATAAACTATACTAAAACACACATCTGCTAACCGCATGGTGGCTATGTGGTAGACCAAACTACCTAAATCTTTTACCATATTTAATACTTTTTGAAACTGTTACAACCACTGACAAATAATGAGAAACGGAACAGATGCGTTAAGATATATATATCTAACTTTATATAAATCACAAAGAACTCAATATTGGTATATATAGTGTCTAGACTAAGCTTGATTTAAATCGATTACTCCAATATTCCAAAGAAGTGTTGGAAACATACCGTGCCTGTGCTTTATTTTCAGTTTATGTTATCCATTTTAACTTTTGTCACTTAAATATCTCAAACTGATATATCTGAAAAGTATTTTTGAGAATACTTCTGCTTCACTACTTTAATATGAAGAAACACTAAGCCGAAAAACATCCTAATTTGTTGTGGAAATCATGCTATAGTCGACCGAACGTAAGAAAAGTGGTGACTGTTCCTTGGAAGAACAACCTAGACGACCAGAAAAGTTTGAAGATAAAGAACTGTGCTCAAAGAAAATTGATGCCAAACATAAGAAAAGTTCGTAGGATCTTTGAGAGTCCCTCTAGTATTTATTTCAAAATATTTAAAGCAGCCGGACTCATTGAAAAGCAAATTGGATACAGTAAGTATAGAAGCCAAGAGCCGTTGAAACACGGGTTTTCATGTCGTGTTTAGCTGCTTAAATGCAGCAAAAGGAAATAGTTTTTGTATCAGATTGTGATTGATGGTGAAAAGTGGATCCAATGCGACAACTTTATAAGCAAAAAATCATGTGTGAAACCCCTCCAACCAGCCATATCAAAGGGTAACTCAATTATCCAAGGCGAGGTAAAGCTCTGTATTTGGTGAGATCAGAAGGCCGTTCTCAATTATGAGCTTCTAAAACCGATTGAAATCACTAATATAGCACTCAACCAACAATAGCTCATCGAATCAAATAAAGCAATTGCTGGAAAACGCTTGGTATTTCGGACAATAAGTTTCCATCCTGACAACGGTCGCCTCATGTGGCTAGACCGCTTAAGAACTATGTGAAAAACCTCGGCTAAGAAATTTTATTTCATCCGCTTTATAGGTCAGATCTTTCACTTCTAGCAACAATTTGGTTTAGTCGACGCCGAACGCCTTTACTGACATGCCATTCACATTAGAAAAGAGTGTTAAAAATTGACTTGATTCTTTGAAATCACAATTGCCAGAAATGAACTGATTTACATACAATTTTCTTCCATATCTAGTTACCTATGGTATTCAGATTTATCTCCTACTTCTTCTTTCGCTCTGAAAATATTCTTTTTGCGTTCTGACTATGATTTCTTGTATTAATTTAGACATTTAAAGAGTGTTTACTCTAGAGAAAATTTCGGTGGTCTGAGATCCACTTTTATATTGATTAGCCCATGAGTGTTCTGACTAAGTCCTGGAACTTCGACACGCGACAAATTTCTAAAACTTAACTAACTTCAGACATGCGCTGACCGTCATTCACAGTGGAGCCATAAACAACTTCACCGACTCTTTTTCAGCGAATGACGTACTTGGAGTCAAACCATTACCCATTTTAGAAGACAAACTCGAGTTCCAACGAGAATCAAAAGTGGCCCTCGCCCAGCTTTATTCTGGATACTGGATAGACATAGACATAGACATAGACATAGACATAGACATAGACATAGACATAGACATAGACATAGACATAGACATAGACATAGACATAGACATAGACATAGACATAGACATAGACATAGACATAGACATAGACATAGACATAGACATAGACATAGACATAGACATAGACATAGACATAGACATAGACATAGACATAGACATAGACATAGACATAGACATAGACATAGACATAGACATAGACATAGACATAGACATAGACATAGACATAGACATAGACATAGACATAGACATAGACATAGACATAGACATAGACATAGACATAGACATAGACATAGACATAGACATAGACATAGACATAGACATAGACATAGACATAGACATAGACATAGACATAGACATAGACATAGACATAGACATAGACATAGACATAGACATAGACATAGACATAGACATAGACATAGACATAGACATAGACATAGGCATAGACATAGACATAGACATAGACATAGACATAGACATAGACATAGACATAGACATAGACATAGACATAGACATAGACATAGACATAGACATAGACATAGACATAGACATAGACATAGACATAGACATAGGCATAGGCATAGACTTTGTGGAGCACTTTACGAATCAAAAAAAAAAATATATTCGTTAAATCTCTGATCTATGGAGTGCTTCTAATACTTTGACCGTTTCTGTACAAGTACGTTTAAGTTTAATATATGTGTATATACATACATACTTTGGTTATTGATGCGCCTGTCTAGTATTTTTTGTATATAAAAGGAATACTATATATCTGTGTCACTGCCTGAGCTTTTGCTACAAACGATATGGTCACTTTCTATTGTTTGACTAAATGACTTTATTTGTCTATTTTCTCATTTTCTCACTTCTTATCAATATACTAGCCTTTTTTGCCCACTTTGTTACTATTTTTTCTTCTATATATTTATATTTATTTAATTCAATGCGTTCGCTTTTGTTGCTGTGCATCTTTAGTGTGTGCATTGAAGTGCTAATTTTAGTGGTATAAATAAGTGAAAATTAATTATAACATTAAGCATTGTCAGTGAAATCTTCCTAATGACGTCAAATTGCTATAAATACACGCAGATGCTAAGCAGTGAGTTTAGTAAATCGTTCGATGAAGAACTCGGGTGGTGAACTCGGTAAATACATGTGTCAAAGACTGTCTTTGGAGTTAGTTAGCACCGAAGGGACTACTATTAATGTTACTGAGATTTTCTTGTTAAATTATTCAGTTAATTATATAGATGAAAGGTAATTTGGTGAAATGAAATCGATTGCTTCTACAAAAATTACAATAACGATATGTTTGAAGATAAGTGCAATTGGCAACTGTTTAACTCAGATGGAATGTATTAGTGTTTTGTTGGTACACTCTTCATATCAACGTATGCGAAGTTTCATTTCAGTCTATCGGTTCATTCTTTGTTTACAAGCTATTTAGTGTCGCCGTGTCACAGTATTTTTTTGAAATGGAAAAAATTGAATAACGTGCAGTGATAAAATTCTTATTTTTGGAAAGTGTAGCACCAAAAGAAATTCACGAACGAATGTTAAAAGTGTATGGAGATTGTTCACCTACAATTAGAATAGCATAAAGATGGTTTGCTGAATTTAAACGCGGTCGTACAAGCCTTGAAGACGATCCAAGTGAAGGACGTCCAAAAAGCGCATCAACACCAGAAATCAAAGCCAAAGTACAGGATATGGTTTCCAAAGATCGTCGATTGACTGAGAGCGACTTAGTAGAGGATCTACACATCTCATTAGGCAGTGTGAGCCATATTTTAAGTGAAATTTTGGATTTTGGAGAGCTGTGTGTACAATAGGTGCCGCATTTGTTAACAATGGTATAGAAACACATTTGAAACATTTAAAGCGTTTTAAAAAGTTTAAAGTGGATTTTGTGCGTCGATTCATTACTATAGATGAGACTTGGGTCTATCACCATGATTTTGAATGACTGGTGTGAACCTGACTGTTCGGCTTCGAAACGAGTTCGTTCAGCCAAGAAGGTTATGACATCAGTGTTTTGCGATGCGACAGGAATTTTGTTTGTGGATTATTTGCAAACTGGTAAAACAATTAAAACTGAATTTATTGCCTTTTGGACCAGTTGAAGAAAAAAGTTTGTGAAAAAAGACCCGGTTTGCAGAAGAAAAAAACACTTTTTCATCAGGAAATTGCACCGCGTCACAAGAGCATTTTGACAATGGCTAAAATCCATGAATTAAAGTTCAAATTGTTGGAGCATCGACCGTATTCACCAGGTTTAGCCCCCAGTAACTTCCGTTTATTTCCAGAACTCAAAAAATTTATGCGTGGCAAGCATTTTTCATCAAATGAAGAGGTTATAACGGCTGTTGAAGCATATTTTGCAGACCTTCCAGATTCTCACTTCAGGGATGGGATCCACAGGTTGGAGGATCATTATAGCAATGTAATGTTCAGGGATATACTGAATAATAAAGTGTGTTTTGAATCATAACTAATCATAATCATTTCCTTATCAAAAGACAAAACAACCTGGTGTGGCCTTAACGATATGACACTGACACTGTCAACGAATGGCACTCAAAAAATGAGAATTCAAAACCGTTTAAAGACCTGAAATCCGTCCGAGACGAGTCTTATAAAGGGTATATAGAAAATTGTTTTAAGCAATGGCATGATTGTATTGGCTCAGGAGTCTCATTTGAAAATAAGGACTTGGATTAAGTTATGTCTCTTTTTTTCTGAACTACAGCAATGTGGAATGACGGCATATACTACGTATGTAGACGATGATAGGGTGATAGTATAGATATAATCTTATTAAAATATAGTAGTGTTAAGACCCAAGTTAGTGGTAGAAAATTCGATTAAAGTTAAAAACAATTTCGTTCTGATTTTTGAAAGATTTCTAGCCTAAATTTTTGTTTTTTATTAAGACTATAAACTGGGTATTGGACAAAGGAAAAAAGTGAAAAGTGTATTTTTGGCGGAGTTTTTAAAAGAAAACATTAAGTTTGGTGAGCTTTTCTCACGGTTTTGTTTGTTTTTAAATATTTATATATAGTAACGAGGACCTGTGGAAAATCTTGACCACCAACAGTGGCAACAAAGTTTCGAGAAAAATGCGTTTCAAGTTTTTGAATGCCCTCTAGAGCACAAATTCCCAAGACTATATTGCCAGAGATATTACTCGGATCAATTTAGGCACTAAGGATAACATTCTGGAGATGTTACAGAATTAGATACGAAAGTAAAAAACTGGATTTTTTTAAGACGTGAAGCTGCGAAGCCGTGAAACTCATGTAACCCCTTACAAACTTAATTATAGAGTCGGAAGAGGCAAGACTGACTATTTTCATATTATCACAGCTTGTTGCACATAGCATTCAAAACGTACCATAGCTTTTCAAACCCGGAGAGGTTCTGAGTGCCTACCGTTGACTTTATACTAAAAATTTCGGCGAAATCGTAAGTTATTTTAATCAAATCAGGCAGATATCTTATGCTGATAAAAAACGAATGTGGTTTAGTGCAATACTAATCTAAGTAGAGATACTTCTTTCAATAGCCTTTATTTAACAGGTACGCGTGTGAAGTGTCAATCTGCCAAGTTACTTTTGTTAAATATTGTTTGGCATTTCATCAAAAAAAGACTTACGCCTGAAGAACATTTACAAATCGTTCAACTTTATTACGAAACTTCACGTTCTGCAAAGAATGTGTTTTGCGCGCTTTACTCAACAAACTATGGTCAACATAATCGGCCTACTGAGCGTACTATTCGCAACACCACCACCCATCTTGAGAGCCAGCATTCGTTATTGGATAATATTCGACCAAATGGACCACGTTCAGTACGCAGAGAAGGAAATATAGCAGCCGTAGCTGGGGGTGTTCACAAAGACCGTGGAGAGTCAATTCGGCGCCGTTCGCAGTAACTCGACCTGACGTTTGGAACGACTTGGCGTATTTTACGTGAAGATCATAAACTGAAAGTATACAAAATATAGGTGAAGCGATATCGCTTTGTTCTATGAGCTCTTAAGACGTTCCAAGAAGATCCGACGTTTTCGAGCCAAATTTTGTTCAGCGATGAGACCCATTTTTGGCTCAATGTTTAAATTTAAGAGCTACCATGTTATCCAGGAAAAACAACGGTTTGGTGTAGTTTGTGGCCCGGTGGAACAATCGGCCCATATTTCTTCAAAAATGATGCCGGTGTGCGACCGTTGTCACTTCATGATAACCGACTATTTGATGCCTGAAATTGAAGCTCGTGATCTCGGCGACATTTGGTTCCAACAAGACGGCGCTACTTCCCACACATCGCTTCAATCAATCGATTGATTGAGAGATCACATCGGTGAACAGATTATTTTACATTTTGGGCCGGTTGATTGGCCACCAAGATCGTGTTATATCACACGGCTAGACTCTTTCCTGTGAGGATATGTAAATACTGAAGTCTATGCGGGCAATCCCGCATCGATTCAAGCCTTGGAGCAAAAAATCAGGCTTGTGAATCACCAGTTACCAGTCGAAATGCTCGAACGAGTCGAGTTCAGGACCACCTTCTATCTCAACTATGGCCTTGAGACGGTCAAAAAACGAATTGCAAGCTGCCCGAATGTGACTTGCCGGTATTTTGGCCCACTCACGGACAATGGCTTTCTTCAGCATCTCGAGACTGGTGTATTTTTTACTTCGGACCTTGCTCTCCAAAATGGCTCAGAGAGAATAATCCATTGGATTCGCATCTGGTGAATTCGAGAGCTATTGTGTGGTCGTAATGAAGTTCGGAGCGTTGTTTTTCAGCCATTCTTGGTTCACCCACGCTTTGTGTGGCGGTGCTGAGTCTTGCTGAAACGTACATGGTTTGCGACCGAAATGTTTGTTTGCCCACGGCTTCAAAGCAGCCTCCAGAACACTTTCCCGATAATATGTCGCATTTACTTTGACGCCAGGCTCGATGAAAACAATTGAAGAGCGCCCATCTGCGGTGACAGCGGCCCAAACCATTATTTGTGGATGGTGCTGCCTCCTGGAGTCCAACCGCTGACTTAGATTCTCGTATGAACGGTCGGTCAAGTAAACCCTATCGTTTTGAGAGTATACGAATTGCTCAATTGGAAAAATTTTTTCGTCAGAAAACGCAATGTTCGGAATTTGACCGCTTTCTGCCAAGCGAAGCAAATGCTTCGCTCTCTCAAGCCTTACTTGTTGCTGCTTCGGTGTGAGATCATGGGCCTTTTGGAACTTGTAAGGCTTGACCTTGAGCTCATTTTTCAATATGCGTCGGATGCTGCGGTCGGATATTTTCAGTTCTTTAGCCATTTGATTGACACTTCGTCGTGGATTTCGCTCAAGTCACTTCTTCACTTTTCAAACCATCTCATATATATTTAAGATGTCTACATGTGACATGATTTAATGACATGTGCACAGGTGGCCCTTTGTATTTCATTTAGTTTCCTAATAATATGTTAGTACTCCATGAAGCAATTAATGTTCAATTTTTATGTGCTGCCTGTGATCTTTGCAAAGTGCGAAATTTAAAAATGTTCAGTTGAACCCGAAATTAGTGCTTTCTTACTTCTTCAATTAATTTTGCTCTAAGCATATACTCTAAATTCCTTTCAAATATATCATTTAGATGTAAATATTTTGATAGTTTTTAAGAAACGCATATTCAACGCGTGTCGTAAATTCATTTTTGATTTAGGAGAGGGTATACCTCATATTTTGCAGCAAGCGCTGATTTAGTCCAACCCACTTTTTTGCTCTTTTTCAAAAGTCTTTCGCTTACCTTATTACCACTGGAATACGCGCACTCTCCTACGATCACACACACACTTACAAGCATATAAATTACTTACACTATTCACTCACATTTGCACTATTTTTTAGATTTTTTTGTTTTTGCTTTTGCGGTTTCTACTCGCGGCACACGTTTAGTGCTCAGCTTTTTCTAGCACCGTTAGCTTTTCTGCAATTTATGTTCTTCTTCTTTACTCTTGCCATATAACATACTTGAGTATGTTTGTGCGTGTGTGTTTGCTCCAAGTATATTGTAGCCGGAAACTCTCGGCCGACGAAAGTGTGTTTGTGAGTTATAGCTAAAAAGCAAGAAAAATCGTGTACAAAAACAAATAGCGCGAGTACACAACAGTTTGCATGTAAACAAATGATTTAGTATTCGTACGCTCTGAAATCCTTAAAATTGTTCAATAAACTGTCTTACACCGAACGGCCGAAGAGCTACTACTAGTGCGGCACCGTCATAGCTCTACACATGCACAAGCATACTCCCCGGCGCAGGTTTGTTGGGAGGGATGAGAGCGCATTGCACTCGCACATCCAAATGAGCACGACAGCTCTTTCTACTATAATCGCAAGTGAGCGACACTCGTAAGTCTCTAAAATCTTGTCGCGCCGCAATTTGTGCGCAGAAAAGTGGAATATTTTTGAATTTAGTCAGAGAGTTCAATATTTGCGTGACAGAACGATGATTGCTCAAGTTTGAAGTCACTCAAATTCTATAGAAAACTCAAAATGGAATTACTCAGATAATGAAAGGTACTCACTCAAAATTGAAACATATTTTTATTTTTGCAATATATGTAGAGTTTTTTTGCTTCACAATAATTAAATTAATAATATTTTGGATTCATCTGATTGCATTTCCAGACATGGCACTGACTAAGTACTAACCACAGCCGACGCTGCTTAATTTCCGTGATCAGATCCGTAGTTCATAGAGTCGCAAGTATTGTGTGAGTAGGAAACTTTATTTAGTATATTAGGAAGGTCAGAATTCGGATGAAAACTAACATTCTATACTCTCTTCGAAAAGTTCAAAGTCGGGGAAATACTTTTAGGAGTTGGCAAAAATTTTTACTAGTTGGTCGATTGGTTGAAATAAGAGGCGGAGCGGTAACCAATTAAGCCTCATCCAGCAGCTTATAAAATCCTGACTTTTTTCCATCCCAACTGCGCGTTGTCTCTTAAGTTGGAGCATTGAGAAGCGTGAAATAAACCCGATCCCATCCGGCCGTTGGTGAAATCTTAGCAGTAGTTGCCCTGTGATGACGCATAGATTGTGACTGAGTTGCCTTTTGTTCAAAGGCAGAAGCTTTTTGACTGTCCACTATCAGCTGCCATAAAGTACCTTAATACCCTGTTTTAATATTAATTGTGTTCCAAGATCTGTACTTGTATAGTCTCGAGCGTGGACACTTATCTGCCGTTCTATTCTTATAGGTATGTCTGGGCACGCAGATGATTTCCAACTGAGGGTATAGTCATTCACTCCTTACTTAGTATAGACGCTACTGGTAGTGAATGAATTTCCTTCTTGCGAGAAGATATTCTTCTATTTTCGCCGAATTAACCTTTGACGTACACATGCTACCTGAAGTCCAAACGGTTGTGTACGATTTTTATACTTTGATAATCTTGTGGCAGATGCTTTTCATTATTTTTAGGAAGAAGTATGTAAACTGATGGATCTACAAAATTTTGGCAAGAAGCAGTTTTCCTTTCTGGTTTCGGTATGAAGAAAAGATTGGCCTCCTCCCACCTACTTGACATACAGTAGACAGTAGATCTGTACTATTTTGCGGTAGAGACACCAGAAAAAGGTAAAATTCTATATATTATTAAAATTATTGCCACGTCGGAAGACCGAAAACCTATAAAGAATTGACGCTGTAATATCATTTGAAATTTGCTTACTTATTCATTCGGAAGGGTTAGCCATATTTTGATCGTAATTTTTTTTGAGGTTAATTTTCATGCATTAAGTATTTGACAGATCGCGGAAACTACATAGCTATGTCAACCAAAAGATGTCAGTATGCTTTGGACATTTCCATATACAGTTCAAAAATGGAAGAAATCGGATAATAACCACGCCCACCTCCCATCAAAGGAATGTTGAAAATCACTAAAATCGTTAATCGACTAACAAAATGTGTTTCAGAAACACTTTTTACGTCCGATTTACTTTTGTTCAGAATGAGGCTCATTTCTGGTTTTACGTAAATAAGCAAAATTGGCCTCGTCCATTATGGACTAAAAAACCAGATCTCAGGAACTACCCATGCCGATTTCAAAAATTCACTGTTTGGTGTGGTTTTAACACTGGTGGAATCATTGGACCGTAAATTTTTTCAAAGATGCTTTGGATATAACGTTATTTTGAATTTTATCGATGCTATCGTCTCTGTATAATATATACATTAGGAACCAATGATGATAGAATAAAACTTTACACAAATACGGTATTTGAAAAATATGTAAATGACGTACATGAAATCTCGATTATCATTTATCATTTGAGGTATAAACTTCGGAGACAATTCATCTCAAGAAATTACCCTTCCTTACTTGTTTAACGCCTTTAGATAATCTTGTGGGGCTTTTCATTAAAGTTTTAGAAAAGTATGTTTAACTATTCTACAAAATTTGGCAAGAAACAGTTTTCCTTCTGGTTTCGGTATGAAGAAAACATTGGCCTCCTCCCACCTACTTGGCATACAGTAGACAGTAGATCTGTACTATTTTGCGGTAGAGACACCAGAAAAACTAAAATTCTATATATTATTATTTATAGCCGTCGGAAGACGAAAGTTTATAGAATTGACGCTGTAATATCATTTGTAAAATTGCTTACTTATTCAGTGTTTTCGCGAAACTGGGGCAGATCGGAAGGGTTAGCCATATTTTGTATAAGCCGCCATTTTGTAAAATTTTGATTTTTTACACCGTAGATCATTGTACGAACAACATCTTCTAGTCGAGGTTTGTTTTAGCTTTTAGGTTATAAATACATATATGAGATTAGGTTAGTCTAGAAGGCCAATGAGACACACATAGAACAGTTTTGATCCTTTGTGATACCAGTTGGAGTTCAGTTGCTAGCTCCATGAACAGTAGTCATCCTTTAGGATACCTGCGCTTGACTCGTATTTTAACCGAACTTTTGCCTTCACTATCGATACCTCTTCCATTGTATCATACCGTGGAAACCCCAGATGCTTACAGCGTAGTCTTGCCAATGCGGGATGCTCCATTGTTTTCCTGGTGGCCTGCTCTAGACATTTCATGCAGTTTTTTCGATCTGACAGCTCCATCCTGCGGGCGCGTGGCGCCACCATACAGTGACCAGTTAGTATTTCATCATGTTCCTGCAGTCTCTATTATCAAGTGCCAATTGGAATTTACATCCGATCTACCGTCTCACGCCTGACTTTTGCAGTTTTGCATCTAGGTACCTCGTTACATCGGGTTTTGACTTTCTTTACCACGCTGTTTAGATCTTCGTATGGACAATGCATGGGTTTTTCAATGCTGATTACATTTTCGAGTGTTAGCCTTACACCGTTCTTGGCAATTTCCTCGCGCTCGATACCTTTGCGACCTGGCACCCTGTAGAAGTGAAGTTGCTTGCTTTTAGCAACATTTTCCACTGCTGCCCTGCTTCCCACAACACTTCTGACCGATATGCGATATCGGTCCTTGAGAGAGAGTTGTGTCCCATTTATCGAAGGCAACCTCCATAGAGGATTTTTGTGCATCCTTGTGAACACAAGAAGATCCGCTTTTTCCGGGTTCAGAATCAACCGGGTTCTGTACTGTATTGAGAGTGGTGGTCATAATACTGCTAATGATCTGTAGATACTTACCCGACATTAAAATGGCAATGTTGGCTACATATGTCACTACCTTAGGGGCTTTGGCGTTTTGATCCTTAAGGGTTTATTCACCCCTATTTTCCATAGAAGCAGAGATAGCAGTGCACCTTGCGGTGTACCCCTACAGACTTGCTTGGTTATTCCAGCGGCATTCCATACTGCTCTTATCCTTCTAGAGGTCAAGGCTTCTGTTCCAACGTTGTATAGCAGGATCAACACCTACTGACTGGGTACTATTCAGAATAGATTCCGTAGAGATGTTGTTGAACGCTCCAGAAATGTTCAGAAATGCTCCATTTTCCTTATATTCAAGAACCCATGGATATGGATATACGACTTAAATAGAATTTGGAAAAAAATTAGTTTAGCCAAATTTATTCTAAGAAATATTTATATCCTGAACAGGGTATATTAAGTTTGTCACGAAGTTTGTAACACCAAAAAGGAAGCGTAAAGTATATTTGTATATATATGAGTCGATTTAGCCATGACCGTCTGTATATATACGAACTAGTCCCTCAGTTTTTAAGATATCGTTTTGAAATTTTGCAAACGTCATTTTCTCTTCAAGAAGCTGCTCATTTGTCGGAACTGCCGATATCGGACCACTATAACATATAGCTGCCATACAAATCGAACGATCGGAAAAAAGTTCTTGTATGGAAAACTTTCACATTTGACAATGTATCTTCACAAAAGTTGGCACATACTATTTTCTAAGATAATAATGTAATCTCCGAAGAAATTGTTCAGATCGGCTAACTATAGCATATAGCTGCCATACAAACTGAACGATCGGAATCTAGTGCTAGTATGGAAAACTTTCGCATTTGACGTGGTATCTTCACGAAATTTGAGATGAATTACTGCTTAAGGTAATAATATGTAGAATATCCGAAAAAATTTTTCAGAACGAATTACTATAGCATATAGCTTCCATACAAGCTGAACACATTTTTACTAAAAGAAATGCACCTGTGGAGGGTATATTAGCTTCGGTGCAGCCGAAGTTAATGTTTTTTCTTGTTTTTACTATTATCTTGTATACAATTTTAAGTTTTAAAAAGCTGCTGTTGAGTTACTCAATAGATGCACTCCAAACTCTTACCAACTTTATGCTCCAATTGCAACAAAAACTCACTCAACTGGTTAACAGTTGGTAATTCTCTCCAATTTGCAACTCCTTTTCACTTTCCTTTCACTTTCAAAATAGACGCACTCACTTATTTACCGTTGAGCTTTCAGCAGCTTTTGCGTAGTTGTAAAAGCTTGCAACATATCATGTGCACGGACACGAAACGTCAACCGACTAACCGACTGGCCGATTAATGTGCCGACAAACCCACACTCCCAGTTTTTTGCCGCATTCGCTGCCACGCTTTATTGTGTTGCAAAGCCGACGTATTTCGAATTTCTACTTTCGATTTTCCTTTTTTTCCATACACGCCAATTCTCTTTTGCTGGCGCTGCGCTGTGTGCGCTGTCGGATTTTTGTTGTTGTCTACATTTCTATTGCTTGCTAGCGAAAGGTATGCGCTGCCTTGCTAGGTTGCGACACTCGTGCCGAGTAACAGTCTCGTGCGTTGCGGAGAAACAAGTTGCGGGCCACCGCAGCAGCAGCTTGTAACGCGGACTACTCTGTAGAATAATGGCCAAACGGCGTTGGGCTAAAAGTGTAGATACTTGATAAAGAAAGAATATAATTGCAAGAGAAATTAAGTAATTTCTGCACAGTGCGGTGACTACTAGAAAATTTTCTAAGATTTTATTGAATTTCTTTTTGTTTTTGTGCAAGCGCATTCGTTTTTTGGTGAGAAAATCGGTGTGCGGTGCTTGAAGAAAATAACATTTTGTGGAAAATTTTGTGAAAGAGCCGCTTTGCAGGCGTATTTCGGTCAAAAACTAACAATAGCATGAAAAAGTAAGCAAAATATTTTATTGCTATTAGTGTTATTGTTGTTGTAGAGCGAAATTTTTAAGCAAAAATGGTTTTTCGCTAAAGAAATGCTTGTCTTGAAAAGTTTAAACAGAATTTTTTATATAATCATGTAATAAAGTAGGCAAAACAAAAACAATGCCAGCAGCGGCAAAAACAAGAAATGCTATAACAACAACAAAAATGGTAAAGGAAAAACAACAATAAAGCGCGCAAGCAAAACGAGTCACCAAAAACACATTTTTGGGTGTGTGAAAAGGATATTAACGAGGCACACCAATACACTCAAAACCGACACACACACACACACAACACACAAATACATAGACTTATGTGTATGTGTGTTCGCTTTTAACACAACACAACTACAATGACACCAACACGCTTGCCGCACGCAACGTCAAGTGCGCGGGTGTGTTTTACAGCCAGCCTCGTAGCGGTCACCGGGGCGTATGAGTAACAAAACTGAATATCTGCTTTATTCCCACAGCCAATGTGTGCCAGTATCAAATTTATATATGCATGCAGCAAAGTGCTTGCGCGTGTTTGTGAAAATGTCCAGGTGGAGTTAATGGTCAGCACCTAAAGTGTGTAAAAGTGTTGTTGTTGTTGTTGTATATCTCTCGTGCATACTTAGCTGGGCGGTGTAGAGCCCGTAGCTGCCGGAATGTTTGTTGGTGGAGAAGGTTGCGCTCACTTAATAGCGCAGACGATACCAGCGATGAGTTCGGGCGTATATTAGTGTGTGTATGTGTGTGTGTGTGTGAGTGGCTTGTGAAAGGTTAGCGTAAAGGAAACGCGCAAGAAAAGTGGTAAAATAAAATGGTTCAATTGTTCGATTAGCTGATAAGGAGTAAAGGATTTTATGTGGCTGGAATGTTAAGTAGTAAAAACTGACGTCGGAAAATTGATAGCGAAAAGAAAAAAGCGAAATAACCCAAAAATTCTTGAGCGTATACTTGCCAGTTGAACATTTTTTTCTCGCATGTTACTTTCAAATTTTGCGTTTTCTTCACTTGCACTTACTTATCTACAGCGCTTAGATATAATAATAGCGCGAATATGGTGCCAAAGCGCATAGACGAAGGAGAGCCAACGCAATTTAGTAAAAAAATGTGGATGCAGAGTTTAGTGTTGGTTGGCTGGAGGTGGTTAGTTGTGTGTCATGTGGCGTAGTGTGAGAGAAATATTGTAGACAAACAGCGCTGAATGTAACGACTGCAAAGATAATAAAAATAAAAATCGTTAAATGCAACTTTACTAATTACTTTTTTTTTAGATAAGAAAGTGCAATTTATGTGGTGCTATACAATATTATAATATTTAAATAAGTAATAACTATATTTTCATATTTATATATCTTTGTATTTAATATTTCAAAAATTTATAATTTTTTTTTTTAATTTTTAATATTTTAAAAAATTTTTAAAACATTGTTTTTATTTGATATTTACAAAATTTATAACTTTCTTAGGTTTTTTAATATGAAATTTTTTTTTTTTAATTTGTTTTTTCAACATTTAACATATTATTATCAAAATTTATTATTTTCCTTTTTAGTTTTTAATATTATCAAAATTGTTTTTAAATTTTTTTTATATTACACATTTAATATTTTTAAAAATTTATAATTTGTTTTGAATTTAAATATAATTTTTTTTTAACTTTTTGTATTTAAAATTTAATATTTTCAAAATTTATAATGTTTTTAGTTTTTAATATTTTGCAAATTTTTTTTAATTTTGTTTATTTAAAATTTTCAAAATTTTGTCAAAAAAGTTGTTTTTAATATTTTTTAATTACATATTTTTTAAATTATTTATGTAATATTTTACTTTTGTGTTATACAAATACATAAATCCTTTGCTAGTGCTAGCGATTCCGCCGCCTTTGAAGATTCTACCCATCTCGCTTGCCGGTGGATTTCCATCGGCTTCCCCGATCCTATTGCTCGTAGAATGGCCTGATGTAGAACTTCCTACTGGAATTTCTGTCTTATTCCTGCATTTTGGTCGCCCACCCGGCACAGATCTGGGCATCAGATTCGACATCAATTTGCCTTTGTCACCTTTCCGTCAACGTTTGCGTTTTTCTTTTTGTCCATGAGCCGCTGTCCGTCCCCCTGAAAGGTAGTCACCTTCGATGATCCCAAGGTTGTCTCAGTTGTCTCAGTAATGAAGCAAAGGCAAGGATTGACTCACGCCCTTATGAGCTGATACGTTCAGAGCTGACCAGCGCAAAGAAGTAGTCGTCTCAACTTACACCTACCGCCAACTTAACAACGAAGGGGGAGAACGTACTCTGAAACCTGTCCGGGTTTTAACGGGACGGAGGCGGTTGCGACATTAGCCCGTCAGCCTTTTCTAATGAGTGTTACCCCATCATAGGGTCTATCGAAATCCTATTCAAAATCCAGTTCCAAAGCTAAAGTCGTCTAGGAGCTGAAAGGCCGGGAAGGCCGCATGTCATTTAGCATCACCCAGGATGCACGAACTTGAAGGCGACCTGCACTATTTTTGAATGGATAATGATTAATATTTGTTATTATTACATATTATTTTTTATACACTAACTTTGTTTCTATATAATATATACTCTGCATCATGAAGTTATTCTATAAAAACCACCTAATTTATTGAAAGAAGCTATATGGGATAAACTATATGTATGTAGACTCAAACAAAGAACATTTTGGATATAAGGGAAAGAACTTGGAGACGAGGATACTATTATATTAGGAGTTGGGGCTTACACCGATTCTATTCATAATCACCTAGTGAGTTAACATTGTGTTCTTTGCGAGGAAAAGGGTGGAAAATGCCTTCCGAAGTATCAGTCCTTATCCAGTAATTGTAACGGAATCTATCATTTGCAGGTCACTAAAATCCAGGCTGCAAATTTCTGGATAATCCCCCGGTTGTTTCATTCTCCAACATTACACTGATTAAATTGTCCGTACTTATTGGGCCAACCAGGTCTTCTACGGCTGTGCGTTCTCGTTGCCATCGCATACATTCAAAGAATGTGTGTTCAGCGTAGTCTTTTGTGTAGCCGTAACGGCTCTTCTACTTTTCCCATTCAAAGGATGTACTTTCGCAAGTATCCGTGACCGAACAATAGCTAGGTTGTGTGAAAATCGACTTCTCCAAATGTACGGCTTGTCCATAAGTTTAGGTCTTTTAATTGTCTGGCCGTCCATCTGCCGCGACTATTATTCCCCATCTTCATTGTCATGTTGCTATTGTGTCTTTCTTTATTTGTCCTATTGCGCTCTTGTTAATTTCGAATGTTTTCTTTAGCTCCCACAGCTTTTTCCTTTCGCATGCCAGAAGATTAATTGTGGTATTACCGCTTATAACTATTTTTGCATCGTGTGAGATTGTTCGGTAGGCTGATGCAACTCTGAGAGCTGCTGTGTGGTGCACTCTGTTCACTATCTTCCGCCGGTTTTCAGCAAATAGTTTGCAACACATATTTCTCTCTTTTTGAATATGACAAACCATAGCTTTCTGGTATTTTTCAAAAAGCCTCAACCTTTAGCTCTGATTCCATTTGTTACTTATAATTATATTGCGATTGCTTTTTGTATATTCATGTAGCCTAACAGAAAGTCTGTACATATGCTCTTGTTTATGAGTGTGTGTGGATTTATAGGCACTTGTGGGTAAATTTGCGTGCGAAAAGTTTGAGAGCATGTGACAAATTGTGTAGACCTATGCGTGGGGGCAAGAGTCTAGGCTTATTAAAGCATAATATGCCACAGATTCATAGTGTCACATATATACAAGTATACAAACACACATTCACCGTTATGCACACAAACACACCTACCTGAAAGAAGCATATAGGCATACTGCATAGAAATGCTGACAGTAGCAATCACATTGACAATTACTTGACAACTTTGCCATGCCAACTACTTGGGATTGCAACAAACTTATGCAGCAGCCATCGTCGTTGTTATTGTTGTAAATGTTGTCGCCATTGCAACATTGTCGGTGATTTCTCAAGTGCTCATTGAGCGCTTGACTGCAAAATGGCGCATGAAAAATGCATGAAATGAGCCTACGGCTACAAAATGACCAATATCTTAAATTCAAGCACAACAACAGCAACAATTACAACAAGTGAAGATGGTTACGCTGTGATACGAATACATTGATTATGCACACACGGTTACAGTCGCTGAATGGCAGAAAAATGTGTGAATAGGTACTTATTGAATTGCCAGCGAAACTGTGGTTAGGGTGAAGGAGAAACTAACGGTAAATTGACTTAAATGTCTTAAAAGTGCAAAACTCTTTAATTCATTGTGAACTATATATTTAAGAAACAACTATATTATATTTAGCGCAAATATCTTGCTGTTATCCCTATTTAAGAGGTCTGCGAGTTCGAAAATCTCTCCGTGGTTCTGAAGAAGATATGCAACTGTAACGAAATTACGTTATATAACAAAATTTTGCACGCTCGCAGTGCATAAAACGCTACCAAAGTGGAGTCACTAACGTTTTGACTATTTTTCTAGATTGCTGGATGTAATGTTCGACTCATTTTAAACAAAAAAATATTAAAATGTTGCCTCCTGTTGGTTATTTGTAATAAAGCAAAAGTAAAAAGAAGCCTTAAAAATATTTATCAAAATCAAAGTTTTCAAGAATATATAAACATAAGTGAAACAAGTGAAACAACCAAACATATTATTCTCTTGCAACTTGCATGAATCAATGCCAGGGAAAAACGTTAAGGTGTAAAACCAATCATATAGAGTAAAGTCAGCTGGATGTTCGAAAATCCTGATATTAGTTATTTATGGGATAGGTCAAGTTTTCGCTCAAATTTATTTATTTTAGGCACAAAGATAGACTGTTATGAACAAAATACACTTTCTTATTTTCATTGGGATAATTCACATATTGGGCGATATATGCAGTACAAAGTCACCCGGAAGTTCGAAATTTCTTACCGGGTCCGGCACACGAAGTGTAACCAATTAAAAGAACCATACATTCGGTTTGGAATATTATTTTTATTTATTTTAAAGTACAAAATGTGTGAAAATAATCATAGATTCAGGACCAATTGACTTCTGCTCGATATGACTACCTTTTGCCTTAACTATGGCTTTGAGACGGTCAAAAAACGAATCGCAAGCTGGCCGAAAGTGACTTGCCGGTATTGTGGCTCACTCACGGACAATGGCTTTCTTCAGCATCTCGAAACTGATGTATTTTTTAACTCAACCTTGCTCTCCAAAATAGCCAAGAGAAAATAATCCATTGGATTCGCATCTGGTGAATTCGAGAGCCATTGTGTGGTCGTAATGAAGTTCGGAACGTTGTTTTTCAGCCATTCTTGGTTCACTCGCGTTTTGTGAGGCGGTCCACGGTTTGCGACCGAAATGTTTGTTTGCCCACGGCTTCAAAGCAGTCTCCAGAAAACTTTCCGGATAACATGTCGCATTTACTTTGACGCCAGGCTCAATGAAAACAATTGGCAGGTGGTGCCTCCTGGTGGCCAACGGATGGCTTAGATTCTCGTATAAACGGTCGGTCAAGTAAACCCTATCGTTTTGAGAGTTTACGAATTGCTTAATTGGAAAACATTTTTCGTCAGAAAACACAATGTTCGGAATTTGACCGCTTTCTGCCAAGCGAAGCAAAGGCTTCGCTCTCTCAAGCCTTACTTGTTGCTGCCTCGGTGTGAGATCATGGGCCTTTTGGAACTTGTAAGGCTTGACCTTGAGCTCATTTTTCAATATGCGTCGGATGCTGCGGTCGGATATTTTCAGCTCTTTAGCCATTTGATTGGCACTTCGTCGTGGATTTCGCTCAAGTCGCTTCTTCAATTTCCGAACCATCTCACGTGACGTTGCAGTCTTTGGTTGACCACCTCCATGGCGTTTTGCGATGCTACCAGTATCATTGTAATGAGTGATGGTGCGATAAACAAAAACTTTATTCACATTAAGGTGTTTGAGCTCACGAACAATTGCTGGCTGTGATTTTCCAACTAAATACATATAAAGCAATCACACTATTACGTTTGAATTCCATTGCTGATCACTTTTTTTGCGTTCACTTTTGGCAAAACGCTTATGTACACTTGTGAACAATACTCCGAACTGTCATTCAGCAAATTTATAAACAGCTGATTCCAGTGCGACAGTTGCGCGAACGGTCTGAAGTTGGTTACACTTCGAGTGCCGGACCCTGGTTTGAATCAAGTAATTTTGACACACTAACATACCATTATAACCGAAGGATTATCCCTTAATTCCAGTTATATATATCACACATTGACATCCATTTTCGATCAAAAGTTAACTATAGGTACTGGCGTTCGGTACCTAGCAGCGTAAACAGGTTTCGTTGGATTTGAACAATTTTTTGTCACAAGGTGGCATATACTAAAAGCATTATTAGTGCTGAGTTCTATACCGTTATATTAATTGCTTCTTGTTTTGTGTACTGGAAAGTAAAAGAGTTAAGTGCAATTTAAAATTGTACTTTATGGGAGTTAGGCGCAGTTATTGTCCGATTTCTCTTATATTCACAAATTTTGTCGAAATTGGTTAGTCGGGTCCTGAGATGTGGGATTTCATCACAAAGTGGGTGGTGCCATGCCCATCGTCCAATTTTTACCACGGCCCCTAAAAAGCTTTGTCGTACTATCCCGTCGGCAAATTGGTGAATCTGCTCTATCAAAAACGCGCACTTACGAGTGATACAGAGCATTCAAGGAAGTCGGGAGGCCGTCGAAGACATGCCAATTCGGATCCCACCAATCATCCGAATCGCTGGCCAAAGGCGCGCCAAAATCGAAAAACCACACCAAAGCCGTTCGAAAGTGAAAATTATGCTCATTGTTTTCTTCGATATTCGTGTGTCGTCCACTGTGAATACATTCCAACTGGTCAAGCCGTCAACAAAGAGTATTATCTTGGTATTATGAGCCGCTTACGAGACGCTATTCGTCGTAAACGTCTGACTTTGTGGGCCAACCATTCGTGGACTCTTCATCATGATAACGCACCATCGCACAAAGCCATCATTGTGAATGAATTTTTGGCCAAACACTCAACAAATATCATTAGCAAGCACTGTATTCACCAGATTTTTTCCTATTCTCCATACTGAAATATCCACTTCGCGGAACACGCTTCGACTTAATTGAAGACATCAAAACAAATTCCAGGCGAGAGCTGAAGGCCATCCCGGAAAGTGCCTATAAAAAATGTTTTGACGATTGGAAGAAGCGTTGGCACATGTGCATCGCTTTAAATGGATGTTATTTTGAAGGCGATATAAATAAATTTGGATGATGATTGAAAAATTTTCGTTTTATTTATAAATTCCCGCTGCTTTCTTTTCTAAATTTCGTGTTTCAATTAATAAAAAAAGAAAATAAAATATTAATTTCAATTATTATGTAAACAAAATTAAATTAAAACAATAAAATATATAATTTTTTCATCGCATGTCAGTCTCTTACATTTCGAGTTCATTTTGTAAAGCTCACTATCTTTCAATTGATTTGTATATTATTGTAACTGAATCTTTTTCGTTTTTAACTTTTAATATTTTTGATTAATAACATGCCATTAACTTATTTTTAAATAAAAAATTTCTATACCGCAAAAAGTATCGCTATAAAGTGTAGTCAAACATGCACAACACTTGAAAATTTTGAGTGGTAAGGTTTGCGTGGCCACGAGTGTACAACTTGTCATATAATAAAATTGACAAGGTAAAATAAATGAGGTCAAAAATTGAAGAAAAAATTAAAAATTAAGGTTGCCACCTTTTGGAAAAATTTAAGTTTGCAAAAAACTGATAACAAAGTAACCTCCCAATGTGAGTGTTGCCAAATTCTCAGAAAATTTTAAGCAAATAAAAAATTGGTTTGATTGATAGAAATATACCACTGTTGACAAAAATAATAGAGGTTGCCACCTTTTAGAAAAATTTAAGTTTGCAAAAAACTGATAATAAAGTAACCGCTCAATGTGAGTGTTGTCAAATTTTCAGAAAATTTTAAGTAAAAAAAAACTTACTAATTGATAGAAATGTTCACTGTGGGAAAAGTTTGAGGAATGTTTAATAGTGTTTATATATTTGCAGGATGTTGCCACTTTTTTAATATTTTCATGCAATAGTATTTAGGTGGTAAACCAATTAAAACAGTATAAGTGCTATACAACTTAAACAATATGAGAAATCCAACATTTAAAAAATTTGTGAAAAGAGTTGCCAGATGTATAGTTTTGTAAAGCATTAAATTGATAAATACATATGCGGGAAGTTGCAATAATCCATTTATTAAATATACTTGAGAAAAATTTCTCTGCGTCATTTTTTTAATGAGTTGCCACCTGCTTGTAATTCTAAAAGTAGATAAAATTGAATCAAATAATCATATTGATGAGAAAATTGAGGCTTATCTGCCAAAGTAGCGTTATATTAGAAGGTTTATCGGTGAAGTTAATTTTAAGCAGCGTTGCCACCTGTTAATTTTTTATGTAACTTGAGTTCATAAATGGATTGTTGCAAAATTGCCGCTTAAACATTCTTCGTGAAAACCTTCTGTCGCAAATATGAAATTTTGAGAAGTGTTGCCACCTGTTTGGAGTTCATAAAAGTAGATCAAAGCCAATAAACAATCATATCGTTGACTACTAAAATGAATTTGAGGCTAATCCAACAAAGCGAGACTTATCTAACAACTTAGCGAGATTTCTAGTTGAAGATAATTTTAAGAAATGTTGCCAATCTGTTATTTTTTTAACTATGATTGGTTGTTTTTTTTTCAACTTTGATTGAATAAATGAATTATTGCAATATTGGCATTAAAATAATCATGTTTGAGAAAGATTTCATTCAGCCAGGTTTTTGAGTTGAGTTCCCACACGTTTGGAATTTTTAAAAAGGTTTTTCGAAGAGTTGCCATCTATTTTAAATTCAAACTAATATGTCAATCTCAAACAAATAACAATATTATTAAGAAATGTTAGCTGTATTCGAGATCACTGCTGATTTTCAAAATGCTGTGCTACCAAAAGGCAGACTCAAGGAATTTACGATAAAAACAAACTCACATGTATTAGTAAAAGAGTAAATACATATGCGAGTATAACAGCTGATGCTTTTCCGCCGCTGAAAAATTACACAAATAGCGGATACTACTAACACACAATTTTCAAAAGAACATAACACGTGTGCTATTTTGGAGCGGCGTAGCAAGCTGAGCGAAACCCCCACCAGAGAGAGCGTTTTAAACCAGTCGTACATATGCACATACAGCAGCGAGCAAACTTTAGAATTTCGCCACCCCAACAAAGTTACGCAATCTCAGCTAACCACTGACGAATACAACTAAAATAGCATACCCATTAACAACAACAACTATAGCTATATTAAGTAGAAAGCCGCAATAAAAACAAATATAGACATGCGTATTGAAAAGTAGAGAAGCACACATGGAAAAATACACACAAGCAAATAGAGGTATGAAGAAGAGGAAGCAGAAAAAGAAGAGGGTGTAGTAAATATGCAATTCGAATTAATTGTTTTTGTGGGAGAGAGCGCAAAAATGAAAATGGGACAATTTTGAAAAAGAATTCAAGCAGCTACTTGAAATTAAAAAAAACAACAATAATTCAAATTAAAAAAAAAACAACAATAATTCAAATTTAAAAAAAACAACAACAACAATTTAAATTAAAAACAACAACAGTAAAGGGTAATTTTGTGGCGCACTGCTGCGAGTTTGCACCGGATTGTAGCAAGCGCACGCACATCCTGAGGAAATTCGCAGCGTTTACGCACACATATATTAATAAAGTGCATATATATACAAATACATATGCATACACCCACACATAAACACATATTATATAGACAATTCTACAAAGCGACATACACTTGAACACATCCGCGTTGGGCCGAAGGTGTCTGACAGGGTCTGGTTGCTTTTCGCAGGCAGGAAACTCAGGTGTGTGTGTGAATGATAAGCGGAACTTGATGATAGGAAAGGTGAGAAAAACTGTAACTTAAAAGTGATAATAAACGTTTGTGTAGATAAAAAGAAAAATTAGTTTGACGATATAAACAATTTTGATGGCATTGGAGTGGTTTTTTACAGCAAATTTACAGCCGTAATAAAATGTTGTTAAATAAAGGGTGTGAATAATGAAAAACCAGAAGTGATATATTGAACATTTAGCGGAATATGAGCATAAAATATATACGAAATCAGAATAATATGTGTATATATTTATACATATGTTACTGATACTTAATACTATGGAGGCAGAAAAGAAGTTTTTTTCGCAGTAATATCTCCAAACAATGGTCATATGTAAGAATTTTTGGAAAAAAAAGAAAACATGTTAATTTTGACTGCACCGAAGCTATATGTAATACCTAGACAAGTTAAACTTTTATAGCATAAAAATGTATACACTGATCTTTATCTTAAGTTTGCTCGTTCAGTTTGTATGGCAGTTACATGCTATAGTAGGCCATCCTAAATAATTCCTGCGGGGATTGTGGTGTTACTTTAGGTAATAACTCATGGAAAACTTCGTGAAAATAGCTTGCTAAAAAAAACAGTTTTTCGTATAAGAGCAGTCAGTTTGAGTGACAGCTACATGATATAATGTTTCGTTATCAGTGATTCTAATGACGAAGCAGTACCTTGGGGAGAAAAGCGCGTGTGCAAAATTTCAGATCGATTTCCCAAAAACTAGTTTCTATATGTACAGACAGGTTGCCCGGCCGACGGCTAAATCGATTCAGCTCGTCACGTTAATCGTTAATGACGTTTATATACAAGTACATACTATACTGTATAGGGCCCCCCTTTCACAATATAAAAAACTCCTTACATTTTTAAAGAAAAAACTCAAAAATTTCAAATTTAATGGTGAATGCTTATAATCTTTCGAAAAACATGCTTTCGCCTTTACTTTTTGAAGATTATCTCTTTCAAAACTTGGCCTCGGCAACGTCGCTGATGGCCCATCCGTAGAGTTTAATTTTCGATGATTCGTTCGAGCATGTCGATTGGTAACTGGCGAATGACAAGCGTGATGTTTTGCTCTAAAGCCTGAATCGAAGCGGGATTGTACGCATAGACTTCAAACTTTAAAATCCCCACAGAAAAATGTCTAACGGTGTGCTATCACACGATCTTGGTGGCCAATCGACCGACCCAAAACGTGAAATTATCTGCTCACCAAAGTGTTCTCCCATAAATCCATAGCTTGAAGCAATGTGTGTTTAGTGGAGCCTTCTTGTTGAAACCAAATGTCGTCGAGGTCACAAACTTCAATTTCAGTCATCAAATGGTCTGCTATCATGGGGCGATAACGGTGTTGTTGTTGTTGTAGCGGCAGAGTTCTGCCGAATTGACAGTCCTTGGCTGGATAAAAATCCGGGTCCGTTCCGGTTACGTAGACCCGACTGTCGTGGGAACGGGGGGCGATAACGGTCGCCATTGACGGTTACGTTCTTATCGCCATCATTTTTAAAGAAATATGGTCCAATGATTCCACTGGTCCACAAACCAAATCAAGCCTTTGTTGTTTTCTGGATGCGATAGCAGCTCTTGAATCTCTTCAGGTTGCTCTTCGCCCCAATTGCCGCAATTTTGCTTGTGTACATACCCATAGAACCAGAAATGGGTCTCATCGCTGAAAAAAATTTGTCACGAAAACGTCGGATCTTCAAGAGCCCATAGAGCCAATTGTTATTAACAGATTAAGCCATATGCATTGGTTTAAACTTTTAGGTTTATTAAAATCTGCACTAACTTTTACTTCCGAAAAATCTGCACTAAAAGTTCCATTTCGGCATAGGTTTAACTAACGTTTCTTACTATATTCGCTTGAATCATTCAACACTTTACTATGTTTTGAGTTTCTTTTTGATTCTTAACTAGTAAGGAAGGGCTAAGTTCGGGTGTCACCGAACACTTTATACTCTCGCATGATAAAGTGATAATCGAGATTTCATTATCCGTCATTTACATATTTTTTTTATTTTGCTGTAAAATTAATTAGATTAGATCAATTTGTGTACTTAGAGTATTGAATTATATTTTCATTTCCTAATATATATGCGAGTATTATACAGAGAGCATCAGATGGAATTCAAAATAGCGTTATATTGGAAGAAGGCGTGGTTGTTAACTGATTTCACCCATATTTCGTACATGTCATCAGGGTGTTAAGAAAATATTATATACCGAATTTCATTGAAATCGGTTGAGTAGTTCCTGAGATATGGTTTTTGGTCCATAAGTGGGCGACGCCACGCCCATTTTCAATTTTTAAAAAGCCTGGGTGCAGCTTCCTTCTGCCATTTCTTCCGTAAAATTTAGTGTTTCTGACGTTTTTTGTTAGTCGGTTAACGCACTTTTAGTGATTTTCAACATAACCTTTGTATGGGCGGTGGGCGTGGTTATTATCCGATTTCTTCCATTTTTGAACTGTATATGGAAATGCCTGAAAAAAACGACTGTGTAGAGTTTGGTTGACATAGCTATAGTAGTTTCCGAGATATGTACAAAAAACTTAGTAGGGGGCGGGGCCACGCACACTTTTCCAAAAAAATTAGGGCCAAATATGTCCCTCTCTAATGCGAACCTTTGTGCCAAATTTCACTTTAATATCTTTATTTATGGCTTAGTTATGACACTTTATAGGTTTGCGGTTTTCGCCATTTTGTGGGCGTGGCAGTAGGCCGATTTTGCCCATCTTCGAACTTAACCTTCTTATGGAGCTAAGAAATACGTGTACCAACTTTCATCATGATATCTCAATTTTTACTCAAGTTACAGCTTGCACGGACGGACGGACGGACGGACGGACAGACATCCGGATTTCAACTCTACTCGTCACCCTGATCACTTTGATATATATAACCCTATATCTGACTCTTTTAGTTTTAGGACTTACAAACAATCGTTATGTGAACAAAACTATAATACTCTCCTTAGCAACTTTGTTGCGAGAGCATAAAAATTTCAATAACTTCAGTATCACCATATGATATCACATCAAATCAAAAATCAAATATTTGTAAAATATATCATTTTATTGGTCTTATACATACATATATATATTCACAAAATAGTGGCTGAGTAGTAAAAAATTACCAAAGAAGTAGGAATAATACTTTAATTATAAATTTATCATAAAATTTTTTCTGAAGGATTTAAAAGAACTCAAGGACTCTTCCTTTGTCTTCAGTAAAAGTTAACATAACACATGACCCATGTTTTTAATCATTAGATATAAATGGTAAATCAATTCATAAAAAGCAAATAAATATCACATGTTCTTCATCACGTGATATTGTTATATACGAGTATCTATGATTTAAAATCACTTGTGATTCGCAACCAAAATTCACCGTATAGTATGATAACTAACAATACCACTCTCTGGCAATGACTATTCGCGAAAGAAATATTTCAAAAAAAGTCCACAAATGTTAACCGAAGCACACAGACATGAAATACTACGGAAAAGACTCTCCTTTGCGATATTAAGAACGATATTGCGAACTTGAGTGGTATTTGCATAAATGAAGCGAAAGTGCTGCAGTTAATGCAAGAAACCACCAATAACTCTCAAAGACATAGGTCAGAAAGCAACGCCACGCACATTCTTAGTGGTTAAGACAGTGAGGAATGAAGTGGAAATGAACCAAAAAGCTTTTCTGAAGGGTTGAGTTACATTAACTAGTACTAGTTATGGATGGGTGGAGATGTTGTGGGTGGAAATACACAGTTATGCACATATTTTGAGATGTACATACATATCTACAAACAGATATACATATGTTAAAGTAAAAATATATTTTTTTCCTTCAATTGAAGTTTGTTGGAAAGCTTTGAACGTGAAACAGCTGAGCGAAGCGTTGAATAGGAGTGACAAAGAATTAGTACAAATTAGGATGTTGCTCATATACTGATGAGGAAGAGTAAAATAGAGCGTAAAATTGAAATTGAGAGTATTTGTTGTAAAATACAAAATGTAGAGGAACTTTCTTTTATAATTGGTAATTATAATGGGTAATACTTAACAATGTACTTGAAAAATATTGGTAATAAAAATCAAGCATTATCTTTTCAAAGTTAATAATTAGATCTATGTTAATGTTATCAACATTATCCAAAACAAAATCACATATACTTTAGAAGGCTAAAACTTGCATTAGAAGCATTGATTAAAGTTTAAAAAAAAATTGAGTTAAGAAACTTAGGGATTCAACTAAAATTTTATTTGGTGGACTACAAGCTTTGTGATAGTTTTTCTTCTATTCTAGATACCCTTAACCTTATAGTCTTTTCGTACAGGAGTTATTTGTTCAATAAACCAGCTTTTGCTCGGATTTAAAACTATTTAGCATTCGAAGATATAGTTTTAGTATTATTTAGCTATTGATGGAACTTTTTTGTTTCAAAGAGTTTACTCTAACACCATAACGTGGAATTAGTTAATTTTGCCCCATTTGATCTTATTTGACCCCGACTTACAAAATCACTAAATTTTCACGTTTTTAAATAAAATCAATATTTATTTTAAAATCAATCTTATTTTCTATACACTTATTATAAGCCTTTGTATTTTTTAATTTTCGCGAGTCTAGCAATGACACGCTGAGAGATTTGTATTTTTATCAACGAAAATCGTTTTTTTTTTTTTTGGTCGATTGCTGTTTTGTTTCGAACTCATAGATCCATGATTCGTCACCTGTGATTTTGAACGTACGAGTATTTTTTCAGCATTTCTTTAGCGATTGTCATGACATCCAACGAGAACAAACCTTTTTTACGGTCATGTTCATGCAATATCGAAAATGCAGAAATTAAGTACTCTCTATCTGAAATTTGGTCTTGCATTATCAGTTCGATTTTTCTTTAAAGAGATGTTGAGATCTTCTATCTGTAAAAATGTCAAACGATATCATTATGGCGACTTTAAATTGCTGATTGTTGAACTTTTTTGGTGTCATTGTTATTAACTGAGGTGGATAGGCGACTCGCTTGAGGCAAGCTTTTGATAACTTCACAACCTTCACTGAATGCCTTGTGCTACACATTTTTATTCGTAAATATCTCAGCTTTATCTGAGAAAAGAAGAGATCATCTGCTCTAATAAAGCTATCTGAAAAGTTTTCAGCACTTTATTATAATATTTGATGTTATATCTAAGCTCGTAACAATGACTCAATTATTAGTAGAATCAGTTTTAGTTTCAACGGTTGGTAACACCGTGAAAATCTGAGTAGTGTACATTATACTAAAGTGCCGATATATTACGATCGGTTTGACCGAGCAGTTAGTTAAGTATCATTCAATTAATCATATGTGATGTCTAAGTTTTTCTACAGGGAAGAGCACAGAAAACCTTGTGGTTCTCAGAATCTTCAAGGTAGGAAGGAAGGTCTACTTACTGGCCAGATCGTTCAGGCCTATAAGTCTTACTTCCTTCATGCTAAGAGGGATGGAAAATATCAAAATTACAGTGAAATAGACATGTGGAATTAACACTGTCCAAAGCCACTCATGATATGTAGATGATGATATGGGGCTGCAAGACAGGTATCATCAAGTGGCTGTACTGCACTTCTGCACTTGCTCTACCGCAGCACTTGAAGTCATGTTGGAGCTCACATCGCTCCATCTAGTGATTGAGCATGCAGCGAAGCATGCCATGCTGCTCACGGCAGCAGAGGGATATGATAAAGGCAGGATAATTTCGCCTCAACAAATGAAGCCATTAGTGGGGGACATACCACTGACGCTTCTTCCAAGAGGCAATGTTACGAAGGGGGTAAATTTCACAAAGAAGTTTAAAGTTAACCTCGGCAATAAGGGGGGTGCAGTGATTTCACACTCCTCCTACTACTGAGGGGCAGCATTATCCAGTAATATCCTGACGGGTCGAAAACACCGGCAGGCATTGGAGCGGGCATTGCGGGACCGCATATTAAGCTATCCATACCATATTTTCTGGGCATTTTTAAAGTAGGAGAATTTGCTATAAGTCAGTGTGCAGAAGTTAATCTCCAACTCCACTTTCGCAACTGGCGCATTGTTATACTCAGCGATAGTCAAGCGGCACTAAAAGCGATGTCAGCTTGTGAAGTCAAATTATTAGTATAGGAGTGTATAGGAAGACTGAACCGTCTATCAAAATACAACCGTGTACACTAATCTGGTTACCGGGGCATAAAGTGGTAGCCGGCAATGAGTTGATTGACGAATTCCCGTTCTAACCTTTTGTGTAAACTGCCGGTTTCGCGACATGGAACCGGAAATTTCAGAACACCTGATTCTAGATTGCCCAAAAATTTGTGGAAGCAGACTCGAGGCCTTTGGTTCCATCTAAGCGGACAGAGATCATATTATCTCCATCGCACCCAGCAAGCTCCTGGAATTTTTCAGAGTACTGGACCTTTGTGATCATATGTGATGTAGGAGAGGGCACATTAGACCATAGTTCGCAGTGCAAAACCTCAATTAATTTCTATCTAACTTCTACTGAGTAGAACACAGAGTTTCTATACTTTACTTCTTTGGTTAAAACTTTTAAGAAGAGTGAGAGAAATTTTATTAAAAAGAAGGCCTGTTACACTTTTCTAAGCTACTGCGGACACATGAAGAATATGCTTGATTTCTATTCCAGTATATATTAGGTATATTCAATTAAGTTCAGGATAAATGCCTTTAGCAACTATGGTAGAACGGAGAGAATAAATGAACGATTCGTAACCCTAAAGAAGCCGTGGTTTAAACAAGCTACTTATTTCAAAACCTATGGCTGTTACACAGCACCCAGTGAGTTGTGAGTTCGATTCATAGCAGCCACGCTACTCATAAAAGTTGTTAAAATAAAAAATTCTCAGAAAACCAAAAATTACCCATGTGACCAAACCACGGTTAGAGCTAGAATTAAGTATTAAAATTAATTTGCAATACAAATTAAATTTATTTTTTTCAATATTAAAATGAAATATTTCTTTTTCATATATACAATACTCTTTTATTTAATTTCAGTTAACCTATTTTGAGGATACTTGAAATCTAACGATTTTACCCAAACAACTGAGTTGTCACCAATGCACTCAGTCACTTCCCCAGCTTCGTGAGCACCATATTGAGTACGAAACACTATGCAACGAATAAACCGTCGATATCACTCAACCAGCCGAGAGCAGAGCTGCCATGCCAAGCCTTCCAGTGAAAAGCTCCCATAAAAAGCTACGGCCGGTACGAACAAAACAACAAAAACAACAGCTGTAACAAAAAAATAAACAAACAAACAACGAAGTGATGCCGAGCCTCCCACCCGACGCAGACGCGCCAAACGCCATATAGCAGAATAACTGCGTGAGAGAGTACACACCTGCATGCGCCGCATCAGCTGCGCCGTAAACTATGCTATAATAAACGAACATTGCACACGCCAGCAGCAGCAGCCAACGACAGTGCTGAGCGCCGAACGCCGCGACACTACAATATGAGTACGCGAACAGTGTGGAACGTCTAAACGGGCAAGCCGCGCACAGCAGCGTGCTGGTGAAAAAAATGTTGCAAGTATAATAAATAGTGCAAACCAAACAAAAACCAGAAAAGGAAAAAATAATTTGCAGAAATATAAAAAAAAAAGATTTTCTGCAAGTAGAAAATGCTTTTAAGGTGAATTTCTTGTGGAAGAAAACGCAAACAAATTGTGCAAAGTGCTGCAACTATAAATAAAACAAAGCAGTAACAGTGTGTGTTGTATGCGCGTGTGTATGTGTGCTTTTGCATAACGCCTAAAAGTGTGCTAAAGGCTGAGGCGTAAGCCAGAAAATTTTGTAACCAAAAAGGCGAAAAGTCCAAGTAAAATTGTGCAAAGAAAATGTGGCAAAAGTGAAGTGAAATTTTTTTCTTCTGAGCTGCTGCTCAGTGTGTATGTGTATGTGGCGTGCGTGTGTGTGTGTGTCTGCACGCTGACAGTGCAGCACCGCGACATTAAGCGCGGCGGGTGGCCAGTGTACGCCGTGCGCTGTCTACGCGTGTAAACGCCACGCAACAAGAAAATAAGGTAAAAATAGCTGCAAATTATGCAGCATACTTTGTAGATGGGCTGCAGAAATACTGCTGCTTAGTCTGCGCGTAAGTGTCGTTGTGCATTAGTAGTCTTGTAAGAAAACACTTAGCTACGCTATGCTGACTTTGGCTACAAGACGTAACATGTTTTAGTGGCTACAAGTATTTAGTGAAAAAAAGTATTCAAATATAAGGTGCACAGCGCCCAAATATATGCAACCATATTATGCATAAGTTTGTGTGTTATAAATGTTAACAATGAGGATTTTGTTAAAACGTTGTATGATTAACGCTTGTTGTAGAAAAATTTATTAAATATAGACGCCTGAAAGTATATTAATTTTAAAGCAATGAGCAGAATATAAGTTTTCTAGTATACATTCAGGCTACTACTGAAATAAGCTGCTTTTGTTTCGGTAATTAAATTTTTTTTCCGTCAAAAATAGTTGAAATTCCAAAAATAAACCAGTCAGTGGTTAACTAAAGTGCATAAAGCAACACATAATAATATAAAAACATAATATAAAGACAAAAAAATCCGCAAGAAACTTTCAAACTTTAATTTCACACGACAAAATATCATTATTTGGGAGAAGAAAGTGTAATTACTATTAAGCATAATTATAACCAAAATGAAAAACAATAAAAAAATTAAAAGTTAAAATAACATAACTATAAATAAGTAAAAATTCTAAAATACTAAAATAAATATTTATTTTAAATGTATTTAATATAACTTAAGAATAAATACGATAAAAGATTATTATTTGAGAGAAAAAAATTTAATTGCTTTTAAGCATAATTATAACCAAAATGGAAAACAATAAAAAAATTAAAAGCTTAAACGTACTTAAAAATAAATAAAAATTCTAAAAAACTAAATAAATTATATTTGTATAATATTTAAAATGTATTTAATATATTTTAAAAATAAACAAATACACTTTTTTTATAATAATTAGTTAAAAATAACAATTAAATGTGGTTTAATTCTTTTAATTATAATTGTATTGAGTTCAGTTTTTATTCTTTTTTAAAAAATATTTATTCTAAATTAAAAAAAAAAATCATATTTTAATATTAAAATATAAATATTGAGAAAAAAAGCATGAAGAAGACTTTATTTTTGTTAAAAAGTATAAAAAAACTAAAGCTCAAATCATTTATTTTAAATATACGGAAAAATTTAAAACAAATTCATATTAAAATAAAAACTAAAAAAAAAAAAAATATTAAAATTAAATTCATATAATTGAAAAATATACAAAACCATTTTGAATTAACATAAATTTAAATACAAGAATTTAAAATTTTTTCCTTTTGAAAAATATTTATGTAACTTGAGTGAAATTATATGCAGTAAAAATAAAAAATTTAATTAAATGATGTTTAATTTTTTTAACCAAAATAGAAGAATCGAAATCTAAATTTTTTATTAAAAAACTACATCCTTTAATTCAAATAATATATAAACTAAAATATAATACAATCAATTAATATCGGTCGGTAACAAAAAAGTACCCGAAATATGTAAATAAAATGATAAACAATTTTTATTTTGTCGTCTTCAAAGGACTCCCCACCAGATGTAATACACTTTTTTCATAAGCATTACTGTAGTCTGGTAACTTGTGTTAAAAAAATCGAAATTTTTTTTGCTTAATTTGAAAGTACAATGTCTTTAGAATATACTTTGAAAATTTCGGACAGAAATTCGAAATATTTCGGGAGTTATAACGAGTTTCCTAGAGCGCCTCGGAGTCCTCTCTCTCGGAGTTGTTGAACTTTAAACGCGTTTTTCTCAAAACATTGTTTTTCTGGTCGTCCCGGTTCCCAACTTTTTTTCTACTGAACCGATAGGTTTAAAATTTTAGCAGGCTGTTCTATACACTTGTAGTTCTCGTCGGTACTAACGAGCATTTTTTTCACCTCTGCCGTTTTATTTTACAACCCTTTCTTTGCTAAAATAAAAGGATTTTTTTTTTCAAAGTCCGCCATTTTGTTATTTACCCTTGAAATTTAACTTCAATAGTTCCGACCAGAATGACATGTCTATAGATTAAGAATAATCAAGAATATTTGATTTCAGATAACATCAAGAGCCAAAATCACCCGGGCCACCCACGTGCATTTTGTTTTTGAGGTTCCAACTTCGAGTGACAATAATAATAGTAATAAAGTATTAAATTTTTTTAAATAATTTTTTTTTTTTTATATTTTCAATATGTAAATAAAAACACTCTAAATATTCAAGATAATTCATTTTTATTTTCCTATAAAAAACTACCCTCCAAAGAAGTCATGAAAATAGGCATAAGTTACCAGACTACTACTTTAAGCTCCTTCAGCGAAATTTGTTTAGAAATACAAATTTGAGACCAATTCCTTCTTCGATATTTTTATCCATTGTAAAAATCGCAACGCACTACTGAAAAGCTGCTGTAAAAAAACTGGTTGACAGATCGCGCTCATATTTAGCTTAGTAATTAAGGACAGTCCTACCAACTGAGAAAAATACCTTTTTTTGAAATATCATGTACCCGGGTAATTTCTGTTTGTATTTTTGTTCAATAAAGAAGATATCGTAACAAAAGATTTGAGAACATACTGGAATATATTGCATATACCATATTATAGTTTTAGACCGAAAACAAGTGAATTAGGTAATTCGTTTACCAATTTCCATATATCTCATATAATGATTTTTATTTTTCTAGCAAACTTTATGCCGAATATGTCGGTCGGTTTTTGAGTTGTATATTGAAATTACTTGCAAATATATGCTCGGGTATATTTGAGCAGTGACAAAAGTTAATACAATCAGCCCATACCTTTTTCTGTTCCAATATACTTTACATATATACATACGTATAATGAGGTCCGACTGATCTCGAACTTTGTCCAAATCTCATGTAAGGAATTCTGGTTAAATTTTTTCATTAAATATTAAATTCAGCTGCTTCCGTTGTGTTTATTTCAAATTTGAGAAAATTTAATATGTATAAATTTCACTGACGCGAAGTAAATTATATTAAACACTTTGAACTTCAGGCATAAGCTAATAAGATACCAAATTTAAGGGTAATTCATGCATAATTTCGTCGAAAAATGAATGCTGCATTCTTTCGAAATATTTTTTAACATGAAGTTTTGGCAACAGCTTAAAGTATTTGCCTGGTTTTGATACTCACAAGTTGGGAGAGTAGAAAATGTTGTTTTTCAACCGAACTTAGTGAAGAAAGGGTTTCTTTTTAATTATAACATTTATTTTTGGAAGAAAAGAGTAGAAAATGAAAAAGAGAATAAAAGCTCATAAAATATTTAAAAGTGTTAAATTTTAAAATATAAATGATAAAATGAATAAAAATAAATAATAACTTGCACTAAAAATAAGTTTGACAAAGGCTAAACAATTAACAAAATTAAGCCTTTAAATAAAAACTAAATTTTTATAAAAAGTATTTGCTAAAATTATCATTTGATATAGTGTGCTAAAAGTTTTGGTTAGAAACTTTATTGTAAAAAGTACCCGAAAATTTAAAATAAAACGCAAAATCCTCAATATATATTTTTTCGCTTTCAAAGTCATCCCCTCCAGAATATCATTACAATTTCCGGGTGCTTTTTTCACAATGGGTGTTGAAAACGAAACCACTAACACAGAGGCACAATGAAATCTGACAAATATTTTTGTTTATTTAATTGTTTTCGTTTGCGTTTTTAATTTCGTGTAAAAAAATAATCAGAAATAAAGTAGTTCCGTTGAACGAGTTGGCTACAAAAGTTTGCTACTAAAGGATTAGTGCAAAGCCAATGAAATGTTGCAAAATCCTTCTTTTTTTTTGTAATACTAACAAGCTGCAATAAGTTTTTGCATAAATAATAAATAAAAAAATTTCAAAAATTAAAAAAAAAATATAATAAAAATTTTGAAGAATAAAATAAAAAATTAAAAAATAAGAAGAAATATACAAAAATAATAAAAAATAAATAAATTTTAATAAAAGTTTTTTGAAATATTACTAAAATGAAACAAACAATATAAACTTTGTTAGGGAAAAAATAAAAAATACACAAAACTTTAAAAGAAATACAAACTCAGAAGCATTCTTTGAATGAAACAATTGAAAAACAAACCGAAAATTTAAATTTTGTGAATAAAATAATACATATATAAATACATATTGCATGGAGTCTATATAAAAAAACTATAAAGAAATAAAAAATTTAAAAAAATATGAAAATTAAAATAAAAAATTAAAATAATATGAAAGAATATTAAAAAATAAAATAAAAAAATAAAATAAAAAATAAAATAAAAAAATTAAAAACAAAATAAAGAACATGCATTTTAATAATAAAAAAGTATAAAACAATTGAAAAAATACAAAAAAAATATAAATTTTGTGAATAAAAGAATTTTAAAAAATTTTTAAAACAAAAGAAAAAAAATAACTTTTTGTCAGTATTTGCATAAAATGTAAATATAAGAATTATAAATAATTAAAAAAAAAATATTTAAAAAGCTATGAACAATAAAATAAGAAATTATGAAAATAAGAATTAATATAAAAAAAATATTGAAAAATAAAATAAAAAATTGAAAAACCAAAAACTCATATAAATCTTTTGAAAAAAAAAAATTAAAAACAAAACAATGCACAAAAAAAATTGAATATTCATTAACATTTGTGAATAAAAAAATATGAAACAATTGAAAAAAATACGAAGAATATAAATTTTAGGAATCAAAAAATTATACATATATAAAACATAGAAAAAAACACATTAACTTTTTTGAATAAAAAATTATAAAACAATTGTAAAATAAAGATAAACATTTTGTGAAGTGAAATTTTTAATTTAATTTTTTCAATTTTAAGTCATAAAATGAACTAATTTTTAATTATCTTGTAATATGAGTGTTAAATAATAAACTAGATATTTATTGATATATTTGTTTTACAAGCAGAAACCCCTCAGCGCTTTGGAAAGCAGAACTTACCAAAAAAAATCTTGAAGGAGTATACATAAAAGTATAGAAAATAAAATATAAAAAAAAAATATAAAATAAGTGAAGTTAAGAAATAAACAAACTAGACGCAAAAAATACGTTGTTTACAAAAAAGCTGGAAATAATAAATAAATAGGAAATAAAAGTAATTAATTTGAATAAAAGTAATTAAGTGAAATTATATGCAACAAAGTATTAAGCAAATTAAAAAAGCAACAAAAAATTAAGAAGCAAATTTAATAATAAAAAATAAGGAAACTGTAAGTAAATATATATTCATAATAAATAAATATTTGAAGTAGTGAAATGACTAAGAAAAATTTCGCTTTATCTACAAAATATTAAACGAGCGTTATAAAACACTTTTTTACACGCAAACACAGTGTATGAAAGTTGCAAATCAAGCTAAAATTTCAAAATTAAATAAATAATTTAAACAATTAAAGTTTGAAAAAAATATTCAACTGCTGCTGCTGAAAATTTACCGAAGCTACTTTAAATGCAAAACCTAACAATAATTTCGAAAATCACAGCATACTTTTCGGCTGCGCAACCACTCAAATTACCGCTACTTATAGGAAAAAGCCAGAAATGGAATTCAAACGCTATTTAAAACAAGAAAATTCGAAATGAAGTAATAACTGAAAAATTTCTGCTAAAGTTATTTGTTTTAGGAAGAATTTGCAACAAAAAGCACGCCAAAAAATTTGAAAAAAAAAACAAAAAATAACATTAGACACACATTCAAAGAGCAACGATTATAACGGTTTATCAGCAACTTAGTATACATATTAAATTAAAATCAATTAAAATAACATAAAAAGATTTTAAAGAAAATTAAAGTATTACACAAAATCAGCGAGAAGCATAAGTAATATACATATATACATATACATACGCATCCAAAGAGAAATATATATAAATATATATAAAATATTCAAAAATTAACTAAGCAACCTAGTGAAATTCAAACAAAAAAAAACCAAAAACACACAAGTTCATGCCACTAGCAGTTGTATCAATGTTGCAGCAACAAAAATGTTTAGAAACATTGGACGAGCAGCAGCAGCAAAAAAATCAAGCAACAGCGGTAGCTGAAGTAGGCAGCACTCAGCGTCTGTACGCAGAAACACGGCTTATAAACGCCGCTTTCGACGCCACTTGTAAGCAGGAACAACGCACAGCTTGGCAACATGTTACCGCAACAAAACAACAACCCCAACAGCAAGTTAGTAGCGAAAAAAGCTTACGCGATACTACTAATCTACACAATGTTGGGATAACAGATAAATGCATGCTAAATGCGGCCGCACGCCAACAGACACATGTGGCCAGCAACATTACACACACCACAAACACAAACGTAGCAACATTGGTTGAGCACACCGAAGCCAATGTGGCATTAGAAAAAGTATTAAATAAATCAAAACAACAAACAGAAACGCTCCATGTGGCAAATAGCATTGGCAATAAAGTGCTTAGCAACATGTTGCCGCAACATACAACGCTGGCGCGTTTGAAGACGAAACGTGCGCGCCACCAAAGTGTTGCTGCGGTGCAAAGTGCTGAGAAGCGTGCAAAAATTGCCAACGCCAAAGCGAAGGCAACAAAATTAAATACAACAACAATAATAACAACAACAACAAATCAAAGCACACAAAGTGCAGCTATGTGCGAAATAGCCGCGCCTACGGGTGAGCCGTCGGTCAAGCAACAACGCCAACACCAACACCATAACACCGAAAAGACGATAGATTTCAATAGTCGACGGCGACGCGGACGCCTAAGGGCTGCCAATGTGCATAACGCTGTCTGTGGTAATGGTCTAACGGCCAGCGTGTGTCGCGCGCTGATGTGGCTGGCCAGATATTTGGAAAAGGTTGCGCACAATCGTGCTAGCGCCGGCTACGATCAAAGTGATCCCTTGCTATACTTGTTATCGGTGTTGTTATCGTTAATCGTTGTTAATGTAAATAGAGTTGCCAGTTTAGTGAATGAATACAAATGTGAAGTGAATAGCAATGCGTTGGCAAACACTAATAATAAAGTAAACAACACCAACCAACAACACCACCAACACACCAAACACCAACAGCGCTAAAAATAATAAAATCTCCAAATCATTACCAATCAGACCATTGAGTTGGTTAGCGAGTCTACCGAAGATGCTGGCAGTGCTGCTGAGTTGTTGCAATTGCCGGAAATTGGCGACGTCAACGAGGAGGTGGAGGAGGATAAAACCTCCGTAGACGCGCTTGAGTCTGAGTCCGAGTCCGAGCAAGTGGCTAAAGCGAAAAACAATAACAAAATAAACGCACAAAATACAGTTATGACGCTTGACCGCAACGCGTTGGCGCTCACCGAACGCGCCGGCTTAATGACCGCAAGAAGTGCAACGAAGCGTGGCAAGTCCAATTGCGCAGCAAACGCGCATGCCAGCGCCACAACAACAACAACAAAACCAACAGCAGGCGGCACAAGCAAAACATTTGTGGCCATGCAAATGCAGTTACTCTTCTATGCCTTCATCTTATGCACATCCATATTACTTCCAAGCGGCAATAATTTGGTGGCCGCAGCCAAGCCGAAATCCGCTACGCAATTGCAGCAACAAAAGCTATTGCAACAACAACAGTTGCTATTACAGCAGCAGCAACAACAGCAGCAACAGTATGAGCATCAGCATGGTCATCAGGCTCATCAACCGGCTGCCGGTCCGAATGGTGGTTTCGGTACGCTTGGCGGTTATGCTAGTGCCGGCATACCCGTCGCTTCCGGCGGCACGGCTGGTGCCGATTTGACACCGCCAACCTATCAGGTCGTTTCATCGCGCGCATCGAATGAGCAGGCGGAATTCATATTCCCCGCTGATCAATCGGACGAGCAAGTCTTCGATCAGGAGAATTTGAATGTGGTGGAATTGGATGATGACGACGATGATGAGGAGGAGGCGGGCCTGAAGAAAACGTACGGATTGCATGACAACGGTAAGTCAGTTATAATATCCTGCTAATAAATACAAAATTTAAGGCAGAAGAACAAAGGAAAGTGTGTAACATTTAGGGTGGTGATGTCAATCAAAGTATCCAAAAAATAATTGTAATAAATGAAGTGTGGGATAAACTATGAAATAATCCTCTTAAAGCACGTTCTACGGTTAATTAATGGTTGAAGCGTTTTATATTTTATCTAAGATTAAGCGATTGTTTCGTCATTGAGTACTCTTCTTTCGACCTATCTGTAAAAAGTCGAGAGAGAATAATCACAGCGCTGTTTCTCGACTAAAACTTTCTAATAAGATTACCTTCTCTATCAACGTAGTCCAGCTGGTTTGATATCTTCAAGATGCTGCCTCAGCTTAGGCAGCTTTATTCCATATTCAGTAGTTTCTTGGCACCACAAAATATGTGAATGTAACTGTTCAATTGAAATTTTCAAGTGATAACTTCAGAGTAGGAATAAGCTTAACCTAATCTAACATTTGCCGATTAACGGTTTGCTTAGTTTGAAAGACCTTTGTTAATGGTTGAGGCGTTTTTTTACCCTTTGTGTTTTTTTCTTCGATTGTTTATTCTCACACGCCTTTTTCTTTTATGGGACACACCTAATGTAGCATCTAGTCGGAAACCATTGTTTCACAGATGTTAACACTACTCTGTTTTTCGAAGAAATTGAGTGATTTTAGAACCAATCGGACTTTCACTTTTCTTAGGCCCAAATGGTTTTTACTGATCCTTCCGATATTTCAACGATGCCAGTAAAACTTCTGACTGTTTACCTTCGATTCTAAAATACAAATTCCTTTATCATATTCACGTGTTGATAGTTAGTTGATGTTGATGGCCCCCTGAATGTGGTTCGTTGTCAACAAGTTCTCGACCCTCTTTGTATAATTTGTACCAAAAAAAAAAAAACACTTGCATGCGAATCACCGAAGACCTTTTCTAACATTCTGTACATTTCGGCACCTTCCTACTTTGCGCATTGCATTATTTAGAGAAATTTTGTTTCATGTCAAGGTGTTCTCAGAATTTAATTAGAACAAATACCTGGAATATAGTATATCATAACATGCCAAAGAAGGTTCCAAAATGGCATAATGTACAACAGAACATTGGAATGAAACTCTTTCAATAAGTATATAGATTTGTAAAAATGTATTTAACAAATTTAATTTCATAAAAAGTACGAAAAAACTATCTTTGGAAAAAACTTCAGAATTTGTTTCATTTCAGTTCTCTACGTTGGTTACAGCACATATAGCAGAATGTGGGTTTCTCATCAACAACCTTCTTGAATATTTGAGAGATCATACATAATTCCAAAATTAGCATAATAATTATCAACAAGGCCTTCCTTTTTGCTTTGAAAATATAGAATATAGAATTTATAGGCATTTTTAAAATATGCAACTAAAAAATATGAGAATTTAACTTTAGGATTAAAAATAATACATAAACTCAAATGGTGTCCATTTTATAATTATTTCGGTCATAGAAAATGTCTGAATGCTGTAATTTGATATTATAGCGAGTATATGTGACCGATTTGAAAGATTTTGTAATTTTGACATGCTGACTCTAATGATTTGAGCAAACCCAAAATAGTCTATATATTTTTTTCCAAACTTTATATTCTTAAATGTCAGCATAAATATCATTATATGTACAATGTGACAAAAGAGTACCCAGAAATTGTAAATGAAACGAAAAGTATTTAAATATTTTGTATATATTTTGTTACGAATTTTGTTTTTTCTTTTCTGTCGACTGAAGACGGGTTCCACGGAGTAGCAATTTAAGTTTGGGGAACACGAAAAAATCACACGCAGCCAAATCTGGTGAATATGGTGATTGACTGATGGCATTCATTGCGTTAAAATTCGGTTACAATCGAGACTCGATGCGATGGTGCATTATCATCGTGTAAAATGAATTGTTCTTTCACAGCTCCGACCGTTTTCGACGGGTGTTCTGATGTAAACGCCTCAATACGGCTAAATAGAACTCCTTATTCACCGTCCGTCCTTCCAGAACAAATTCATGATGCTCCAAACCACGAATATCGAAAATTCAATGAGCAGCACCTTGATTTTAGAGCAGCTTTGGTTTCTGCTCGTTTTTCCTTCCATTCCGATGATTGTTGACTTATTTGTATGTCGAGCTTATCAACCCATGTTTCATCGCCAGTTATAATGCTCTCAATGAATGTGGAATCAAGCAAGCACAAAGAGACTTTTTTATGGTACTATTTTTTGAAAAAAAAAAAAAAATCAGTTTTATCGGAGGAATCGAGCAAGAACGCTTTTCATACCCAAAATATCTACTCGCGAGAGATATCTAGCTCTCTTTAACCCTTGCCTGATGAATGTCAAGCAACATATCCTTCACATTTTTAAAAATTAATAATTTTTAATAATTTAAAAATTTCCTCAGTTCGAAAGATCGACCGTCTTTGAAGGATTTATACCACTCGCAGGCTATTTGCCGTGAGCTTGACCTTACCGATAAAAATTTAGGCATTATGAAATGTTGTTTCAATCATCTAAATGCCTCACGTGGGTTGGGCGGGAGGAGGGTAATCCTTGGGTATTAATTTAAGATATTTTGTCAAATAAAAAACATACCCTACAAGTATTCGGTAATGAACGGTTAGTTTGTATGGCAGCTATATCGTACAGTGAAGCGATATTGTCGGCTTCGTTTTGTGTAATAATTACAGTTATATATTTTAAAAACTGTGGAATTAGTTAGCGTATATACAGGCAGACAGAGAGACGGACGTGGCTAAATGAACTCAGCTTGCCAGGCTTAATATATATATTATATATATATATATATATTATATACATATATGCATGAATACTCATATAGGAGCTCCAATGTTTTCATCTGGGTGAAATCAACTTAACAACAAAACTTAACATATCCTGTTCAGGGTATAAAAATATATAAAAAAGCAAAATATGGAATAAACTGCTGGCTATTTAGAGGTTACTCATACGCCATGTAGTAGATTTTCTATTTTTTTTTTTAAGTACATAGAATAACTCTTCTTTGGTGGGTAAAATATTACTGAATCCCAAGAGTTTTGAACTTTTTATGTGTTTACCTTGCAAACTTATCAATATGTAAATATGTATTAGTGATTTTATACATATATATACATATATATTGCTTTGGTATGATATATGTATATGGTATACTGAATAAGTTTGCATAGATATATGTGTTTGCATTTTCTCATTTGTAAGCATAGTGGCAAATCATAAAAGCAAAGCGTGAGCGTGTCGAAGAAATTTATGACTTTTGAAGTAGCAAAGTTTTCGCGAGTCATAAAAATGTCAGATACCAAGCATCTAAAAGAACTTTGGAAAAAATGAAGGATAAATATGGAAATAAATAATAAAAAAGGAAAATAAATAATACAAATTTCAATAGTTGAGATCATGTGGGTTTAGAGAGTGGAAGGTAATTTATTTGTATATGGGCCATTCCATCAATTGGCGACATGGTTTTGTACCCGTGGTTCTCCGATTTTGACCAAACTTTAGAACATCATAATATAGACCAAAAGAAGAATATCTGTTAACTTTTTAGTGGTCAAAGTTACTCCATTGTTTTTTGGCGTGCAATTCAAATTGAGATCAAACAAAAAAATGACTAATTCTTTTATTTTTTAACGACCTCAAAATTTTGAAGTTAACCAATTTTATGTAAAAAAATCTCAGCTTTCTAATAAAAATATTTTCAAAATCCAAAAAAAAACATTTTTTTCCAAAAATCCGTTTTTTGTGCTTTTCCCCCAACTTTTTCTATATCTATATATCTATATATCTATATCTATATCTATATCTATATCTATATCTATATCTATATCTATATCTATATCTATATCTATATATATATCTATATCTATATCTATATCTATATCTATATCTATATCTATATCTATATCTATATCTATATCTATATCTATATCTATATCTATATCTATATCTATATCTATATCTATATCTATATCTATATCTATATCTATATCTATATCTATATCTATATCTATATCTATATCTATATCTATATCTATATCTATATCTATATCTATATCTATATCTATATCTATATCTATATCTATATCTATATCTATATCTATATCTATATCTATATCTATATCTATATCTATATCTATATATATCTATATCTATATCTATATCTATATCTATATCTATATCTATATCTATATCTATATCTATATCTATATCTATATCTATATCTATATCTATATCTATATCTATATCTATATCTATATCTATATCTATATCTATATCTATGTCTATATCTATATCTATATCTATATCTATATCTATATCTATATCTATATCTATATCTACATATATATAAAAAATGTGATAAACATTGAACCGTGAAGGCTAGCCAAAGGTCAAAGCTGCTTAAGGAAGCGAATTTCTATATGAAAAGTACATGAAATTATATATGTGTGTATATATTTATAAATATATGTATAAAATATACATAATTATTTGTACTTAAGTATGTATTTTCCGTTCACAAAAACGTCTATACATTTAGAGCATGCTCGGCGCATTGGCGCCATATTTGCTTTGAATGCCAAAGTTGATTAAAATGCAGCAGTGAAACAAAAATAAAAAAAAATACTAAAATAATACAAAAAGTATACACAATAAAAAAGCAACAACTCATTTGACAGCTGCAATAATAATAAAATTGCAAATTGCAAATTGAACATTGAACATTTGTTCGTTGCATACACAAATGCTTGAGTAATATAAACATATATGACCCCCTGTGCATATGTGTGTGTGTGTTTGTGGTGCTGCGCTTGGTCGACAAAAGCGCATTCGCGCTCAAAAGTATGCAAAGTAAGTATATTGTAGTTCCGCAAAGTTTCATTGTGCAAAGACAAACATTGTTTGCGCCGCAAATTGTTCGGGCGTGAAATAGCTCATCGCATGGCGCAGCACGTGACGCCCGCCAACGCCATGACATTTAAACAGCTGCCAATAAATAATGTTTCGAAAGTGAAGGTGAAAATTGCAAAATAACGATTTAATCGAATGATGTTTTTCGTTTTTATGGAGCGACAATTTCCGTTTTGTTTTTTGTGCTGCCACTCGCTATTCGAAATGTTTTCTTCATAGTTTTGCTACAAATCATTTTGAAGGCAACTAAATACAAACTTTGTAAGACCCTCGCTTTTTCTGCAACACTGGTTTTATTTTTTTTTTTATAATAAGCTGGAAGTATATGGTTTTGCATACTTTAAGCACATTTATTTGGAAGTATGACGAAAAACTCATATCAAGGTGGCCTCACATACGTGAACTTTCGTGGTAAAATTTTTATGATGAATAGTTTTGACTTATACTTTTCTGTGCTAAATACATATTGAGATAAACAGGGAATTAAAATGTAGTAGCTGGACCCTTCTCCACCTGAACTCTTCAACAAAGTGGAGATTTTGCTCTGCTTACTACGGAAAGCACATAGGAAATTTCTTGTCATCGTTAATGCATCCGCAACCATATAGCAGGACGATAATGATGATTGACTTCTAGAGTTTGGTCTTTGTTCGGCGAGAGAGGACTTCACTTCTCATTTGCTTACTCAGTACGCAGTAGCACCAGTTGGCCAGAGTTGTTCTGCATTAGATTTCAAAGCTAACATTGTTGTTAGTGTTAATGCTCGTTCAAAGATAGGTGAAGTTGTCTATGTCTTTAAAGTTATGACTGTCAACAGTGACGGCCAAGTGACGTACGAGTACATTCGGGACGTGGGGTTCGTTGAGGATAACCCAGACTTCAGATTTTGTCTGAGTCTGGGTTTACTGCTTACGGGGCATGGACATCTGAATGCATTTTTGCATCAGAGGCTCCTTTCAGATACGTCGGGGTGTTTTTGTGGGGCGGGGTTTGAAAATTGGTCGCACTTAATTGCGGAGTGCCCGATGTACTCGGACATTAGTGATCTAAGTGGTATAGGGATTAGCAGGACTGATGGACGATTAGATGATAGTGGTGTGATCTCCACTAGTCGGAATACCGAACAGTTAGGGTCGTTTGCGCGTGAATTATTTAAGCGGCGAAGGCGGTTAGCTGAAATTAGGGTTTAGTTTTTGTTTGATTGGTGCGTGCATGTGATGTAAGCATGGGGTCCAACCCCTGGCCACCAGTCCAGAGCCGTATGGAAGCTCAACTGGTAGTAGTTTCGGCTACGAGGTCTAACCGGAGACTTAATTCTGGTACCACGGGGAGCAGGAGCCCTTGAAGGTAACTCCAACCTGCTCATGCGGACTGGCCCCTCGGGGAGTATCGTGGTGGTTGTGGTTAGAATCCAAATCGCGGGAAGAACTGACTTTGTCAGTTGAATGTGGAGTTGCATTGCAACCGGGTGCTGGACCCAAAGCACGGCAGAGGTTTTAGATGGGCCTCGAACCCTACCAAGGTGGTTAGTGTGTCCATTCCACACTGCCAATTGGTACTGAAAATGCTTAGCATTCTCAGGGCGCTGATCAACGCATTGATTTGATCCGCTGTGCTTTTGAGCGCCGTGGAGTAAGGCTGTCGTCAGCAGGTGCCCACGTAAAACACACCGGACGTTGTCAACAGTGACGTGGGAGCCAAGTCGCGAATGTGGCGTTGACAGGAGTTATTTCGTCTTCCACTCATTCCCTATCAGACTCATTTGCTTCGCTTCTTTGTCTGATCTGGAGGAAGCAGAACTAACGCAGCGGTTGTTGTGGTCAATGATATCGATGTCATCGGCTTACATCAGCAGCTGTACACTCTTATAAGAGATTGTACCTTCTCTATTCAGCTCTGCAGTTCGAATTATTTTCTCCAGCAGTAGATAGAAGAAGTCGCTCGATAGGCAGTCGCCTTGTCTGAAACATCGATTGGTATCGAACAGCTCGAAGAGCTTACACAGTCGTATTAGTTTTGCGGGGATCCGAATTCAGGCATAAGGGCAGTTCCTTTTCGTGCTGTCAAAAGCAGCTTTGAAATCGACGAAGAGGTGGTGTGTGTCGATTCTCTTTTCACGGGTGTTTTCCAAGATTTGGTATATGGTGAATATCTGGTCAGTTGTTGATTTTCCAGACCTATAGCCACGTTTATATGGTCCAATCAGTTTTTTGACGGTGAGTTTTTATCTTTCACCCAATACGACAGAAGCTTATATGCGAAGTTGAGAAGGCTTATCCCACGGTAGTTGGCGCAGATTGTGGGGTCTCCCTTTTCGTGGCAGAGCACACTTAAATTCCAATCGTTGGTTATGCTTTCGTTCAAACATATTTTACAAAGAGGCTGTTGCATGCTCCTTATCAGTTCTTCGCCGCTGTATTTGAATGGCTCGGCCGGTAATCCATCGGCTTCCGCCGCTTTGCTGTTCATCAGACGGGTAATTGATATTCGAATTTCTTTGTTGTCGGACAATAGAACGTTTTCTCCATCGTCATCGATTGGAGAATAGGGTTCACGGACTCCTGGTGTTACGCTGTCACTGCCATTCAGCAGGCTGGCGAAGTGTTCCCTTCATAATTTCAGTATGCTATGGGCATCAGTCGAAAAAAAGAAATCAAAAATTTAATTTGGCAAATAAAAAACTTCACTTTCAAAAGTCCAAAGGCCGTTTTGATCTACCTCTGCAGTTTTCTTGTTCGTATGCTACTATATATTACATAAGATCTATCTCTGCGCTCACATATGTACATGTTCATTAGGTTGGGTTGAAAAACTAAAATTGATTAGGAAATTGTTTACTCTACAAAAAAAATCTGTTATAATTTTTTGATTGAGTTAAGCGCTTACGAAATATTTATCAGCAAACATCAATGCATGTTAAAAGAAAAAAACAAATCTTTGGAACAAAAAATTTCCTAAAAATTGAGTTTTATTATTTGAAATGATTAGCTATAAAATTCATAAGAAAAAAAGTTGCAGCCTTTAATCTCTTCTAAACAGTTAGGTATATAAAAAAAACATTCAGTCATTTGACCCACCCTAATGTTGATATATTTATTTCCTTTTCACATGCAAAAAAGTGATTATATCACATTTAATAAATGAACATACAAGCATAATTCGACCATATTATCTGTAGTCTACCTCAACTCACTAAGCAAACGAGCGACGAGTTATGAAGCAAACGAGCGCTCGCTCACCAAACACACACACAGGCGCTATAACATTTTTCCGCGCTGAAAAATATGCTACTTCGTAATTTATATGGACACAGTTGCGCCAGGCTTGCGCTTAATATACGAAGAGCACTTGCCTGAATATTTCATTTTTCACTCGTTAATTTCTTTCTTCAAGATTTTAATTTTTTTTATTGAAAACTTTTTGCTCCCCTGGCACCAATGCCACGGCATCGTAGTTGTAGTCTCGTGTGGGTTTCTTCGCTTGGCACTCGCCAGCTCGTCAGCTCGTTTGCTTCCTGTTATGCGCCAGCACTTCCCCTCATAGCCATTGGGGTCGTTTTGTCGTCGTCGTTGGCTGCCATCATTTATGACATCATAAAATGCTCGTTCATGAGTGACGACGCTGGCGTGGCTGACGCCTGGCATGCCAGTGCGGTATATACACAAGTGCTGTACTTTCATTTTAGTTTCAGTGCAGTTTCTTTCTTCCAGTTCTTTTTTCAGCTGCCTGCAGTTGCATTGCAAGTTGGCAGCTCACTGCTTGGCAGTCTGCTTGCCAACCGTCCCGCCTTCCTGTCAATCTACCAACCGTTGTGCCGGCTTATCGCGGTACCCTGTCGAAAGTTGGTCCTTGGTGTCCTTGTGATCGCTGGTGGTGCGCTATCGCTTTTAATACGTAGAATTGCTGATTCATGCCAAATCGTGCAGTAAACGTGTTTAAAAATGTGCCAACTGCATTGGCAGTTGAGCCGTCGCCATATATAAATATATCCAGGGATATATATTTATATATATATATACATATTTATATATATACAAGTATATGTGATATATACATATATATTTATACTTGTAATATTCGTTGAGCGCTCGTTGTGTGCAGCTACTTTGTAGCGCAAGACGAGTATCAGTGCAGGCGTGCTGTGACATCGCGCTTACTGAGACAGCAGTTAAGTTGGCTGTCGTTGTGCTGTGTTGACCGCCAATGTGCGGTGTAGTTGTGTGGCTTAAGCCTTATTTGCTTCTTGGTATTCTTATGCGAAAGATTATTATTGAAGTATTGTTGGTGGCGTCTGCGACTATTGAAGTGTCCACTGAAATCGCTGCTTCGGCCGCAAGCACCGATTATAAGTATGTGCATATTGTTGGATCTTTGTCGTTTGGGGTATATACTTGTAGGTATCTGAAGGAGTCATCTTCATTTTGTTGCTTCTGAAGCAGCTTTGCTATTAAAGCAGTAGTCGTTAGTTTTCATATTTCACGCATTTCATTATTGCAATTACTTGTATTTTTATGTGTTCTTCACTGGTGCTGCGCAGATCTACTAACGGTAGACATATTGTATGTATTTTTAGTTAACTGCCATATTTGGTGGAGTATTTTCGAAATTAGTTTTTATACTTATACAAATGCAACTTGGCTGAAGAACAAATTTTAGACAATAATACTGACGACCGAGTAGTGAACCACTTATTGTTATACTTTCTAGACGACTTTCTATTTATTCATGCCACCAAGCTAGTAAATGCGCCTCTGAAATATAGAAACTGCAATAAAAAACAAGAAAAACGTTATCTTTTCTTTTAGTAACTATGTGTTCAGTTTGTATGGCAGCTATATGATATAGTGAACCGATCTCAACAATTTCTTCGGAGATTACATTGTTGCCTTAGAAAATAACCTGTGCCAACTTTTGTGAAGATACATTGTCAAATGTGAAAGCTTTCCATACAAGAACTTGATTCCGATCGTTCAGTTTGTATGGCAGCTATATGCTATAGTAAACCGATCTGAACAATTTCTTCGGATATTATGTTATTACCTTAAGCAGTAATCCATGTCAAATTTTGTGAAGATACCACTTCAAATGCGAAAGTTTTCCATACAAGAACTTCTTTCCGATCGTTCGGTTTGTATGGCAGCTATATGCTATAGTTAACCGATCTGAACAATTTCTTCGGATATTATGTTATTACCTTAAGCAGTAATCCATGTCAAATTTTGTGAAAATACATTGTCAAATGCAAAAGTTTTCCATACAAGAACTTGATTCCGATCGTTCGGTTTGTATGGCAGCTATATGCTATAGTAAACCGATCTGAACAATTTCTTCGGATATTATGTTATTACCTTAAGCAGTAATCCATGTCAAATTTTGTGAAGATACCACTTCAAATGCGAAAGTTTTCCATACAAGAACTTGATTCCGATCGTTCGGTTTGTATGGCAGCTATATGCTATAGTTAACCGATCTGAACAAATTCTTCGGAGATTACATTGTTGTCTTAGAAAATAACCTGTGCAAACTTTTGTGAAGATACATTGTCAAATGTGAAAGTTTTCCATACAAGAACTTGATTCCGATCGTTCAGTTTGTATGGCAGCTATATGTTATAGTGGTCCGATATCGACAGTTCCGACAAATAAGCAGCTTCTTGAAGAGAAAATGACTTTTGCAAAATTTCAAAACGATATCTTAAAAACTGAGGGACTAGTTCGTATATATACAGACGGACAGACGGACAGACGGACAGACAGACAGACAGATGGACATGGCTAAATCGACTCAGCTCAACATACTGATCATTTAAATACATACATATATACTTACTTACTTACAAACTACGTGACAAACTTAATATACCCTGTTCAGGGTGTGATCCATTTCGACCTTCTCTAATTGTTTAAGGAGAAACACAAAAACTTCAATTTTAATGGGAAATGTTTATTATCATTCGAAAGTACATTCTTTGGCATTTATTTTTCGAAGATTATCTCTTTCAAATGTTGGCGGCTACGGCTTTGATGGTCTATCCGTTGAGTTCAATTTTCGATGACTCGTCTGTTCGCGTACTTTCACTGATAACTGGCGATTGAGGGATTGTTCGCATAGATATGTAACTCAATATATCCCCACAGGAAAAAGTCTAACTGTACGATATCACACGATCTTGGTGGCCAATCGACCGTCCCAAACTGTAAAATTATCTGCTCACTGAAGTGTTCTCTCAATAAATGCATTGATTAATGCAATGAGTGGAAAGGAGTGCCATCTTGTCGAAACCAAATGTCGCCGGGATCACGAACTTCAATTTGAGGCGTCAAATAGTCGGTTGTCACGGCGCGATAACGGTCGCCATTGACGGTTACGGACTCACCGGCATCAATTTCGAATAAATATGGACAGATTAATCCACCGGCACAAAAACCACACCAAACTGTTGTTTTTTCTGAATGAAATGGCAGCTCTTGAAACTCTTCAGGTTACTCTATGTTTCAAATGCTGCAACTTTGCTGTTTGCATACCTATTGAGCCAGAAACGGGCCTCATCGCTGAACAAAATTTGGCTAGAAAACACGAATCTTCTTGGAATTTGCGTGCTGGACGTGGTATTATATATTCGGTCAAATATGATCCAATAATGAATGGTTTCAAGACGGGTGATGATGTTGGGAATAGTACACTCAGTAGGCCGATTATGTTGACCATAAATTGAGCGTTTTCTTTAATTTTCCTTTTCAATCCTATTGGGTTTCGTTCTGATGTAATAATGATCTACGCTTCGACCAGCGCTGAAGCTAGTCCCGTCATTGCTTCTTCTGCTTGATTACTCCACCGAAGCTACCATACTAGCAGCATTTATACCTTTTACTACCGACTCTTAGAAATATAAGTAAACTGAGGCTTGCACCTAAGGTCTATTGTTCCCTTCGCTGCCATAACGAATCACATAGGCCCTGCACACTCAGAAATTTCAATATCCTGGTGGGTGTTATTGAAGAGATGCGTGTGTTTGCTCAAGAGGCTATGCTCATGTTAAGTAGGCGCTTCTTGAGCCTACAGGGTCCAGTGTAAAATGCCACAACATTATTTATGTAACGGGAGGTTGATTGTACCTTTTAGCAACTTTGCCTGGCGCATACCAGTGAGTTTTTGCCAATATTTTATCTTCACTTTGCTTAACAGATTCGACATGGTAGAGGACGCGCAATGCAGAGTTCCGGACACAGCCCAGCCAGTTCATTTCCGGATATACCATTGTGGCTCGCACCCAAATGAGGTGCATTTGGTACCGAGCTGATGGACTGTTCAGCCGTTCATCGAGGCTAGCATCGAAAACAGTTTTCGCTGGAGCGTCATCATCCATTCTCCCAACCTGACCAAGCCAGTACAGATGGATGTCTATCCGCTGGACAATGTTAATGTCATTGCATTGCTCATACAGCACGTCGTTTGACCGAATAAGTAAAGAACTAAAAAATGTGTGAACGTCTTTTCTCTTGAACACTCATTAACATAATTTTTGACGTATTCAATATTTCTGTGCCACACAGAAACGACTTGTAGAGTGTTAATTTTGTCTGTTGAGTGGGGGATCTACATCCCCTTATACCAACGATTCTTATTCCTTGCTGGATTGCTATAAGCGGCAATATAATTGGTGTTGATAGCGATGTCGAAATGACCAAAGTCCATGGCTATTTAGAAAATAAGATCATTCTCTTTCACAATTCTGTTGGTTGCCTTCATTAAGCAACATGCAAAATGGCAGCTGCTCTCTCGATAGTCGTAAAAGAGATAGAGAGTGTCGATTTTATATTCTCGCGTACTTTCCAAGACTGGGGGCAATACGAATATTTAGTCAATGCCAGAACGATCAGGGCTAAGGCCGAAATCATAAAGTAAATCATTCACACAATATGCTTGACAAGAGATGAGCTAATGGATGATCCCTATCAACATATCACCGCTGACCATGACTAGTTGTGCAGAAAGATCGTCGGCACCCACAGATTTGTTATTTTGAATTCGCTGTATAGACTTGTGGATTTTTAGTTAGAAAAATGTTGCAAATGCTTTATTTTTTAAATTGAATAATAAATTATACAATATTTGGGGTTGGCTTCAGAAAAATAACAAGATTTTCATACATGTAATTTTATTTATATTGCTATATTTGAAGCATCTCTAGCTAATTTAATTATACAATGGGCATATTAGACAACTAATTCTTCTTTCTAAGCTCTTGCAAGTACCGAAATATCTAAAAATATTTTCAATTATTGATAATTGTGGTTTGCAAATGTTGCTTTCGTTTATAAATCTAAGTTGCTTTAGATAATACAAATTTCCCTGTAAAGGATCTTTATTTGACCAGTCTTATACAATGGAACTGATTTGGTGCAGAAATTTTGGGATCTGAATTGGTCACAGTTATCGAGGAATACAGTGAGTAAAGAGCCATGATATTTCACTATAGCTGGGATCTTTTTGTGAAAATTCTTTATCCTTTGCGAATTATGTATTCTCTAAGCATATCTAGAATGCAGCCAGCCAGTATAATGAAAGACCTTCTACAAAAGTTTCAGAAATTATTGTCGCCATTTGACCAATGTAATGTAGCGTTTGAAACATATAACAGTCCAAAATTATCAGGCAACTGGATTCAAACTCAGAACGATCAATTCGATATCATAATACTCTTAACGAACAGTGGCCGGGTGAGACTAAAAATGAAGTACACATAATATTAGGTCTTTTTATGAAAAAGGTAAAGTTTATCATGAGATACTTAATCAGAAGACCTAACTTCGAAAATTTGGGTTCGGTGGAATCGGTGCGGCTCACATAAGTTAAATTTACTTCTTCTTCTTCTTAATTGGCGTAGACACCGCTTACGCAATTATAGCCGAGTTAACAACAGCGCGCTAGTCGTTTCTTCTTTTCGCTACGTGGCACCAATTGGATATTCCAAGCGAAGCCAGGTCCTTCTCCACTTGGTCCTTCCAACGGAGTGGATGGAAGATGGTACCTTCTCTATTTAGTTCTGCAGCTCGAATTATTTTCTCCAGAAGAAGGTTGAAGAAGTCGCACAATAGGGAGTCGCCTTGTCTGAAACCTCGTTTGGTATCGAACGGCTCGGAGAGGTCCTTCCCGATCCTGACGGAGCTTTTGGTGTTGCTCAACGATTCATACATAACGGCATAAAGGCAAATGCTTTTCGTGCTGTCGAAAGCAGTTTTGAAATCGACGAAGAGGTGGTGTGTGTCGATTCTCTTTTCACGGGTCTTTTCATAAATTTGGCCTATGATGAATATCTGGTCGGTTGTTTATTTTCCGGGTCTGAAGCCACACTGATAAGGTCCAATCAGTTTGTTGACGGTGGGCTTTAATCTTTCACACAATATGTTCGATAGAACCTTATATGCGATGTTGAGGAGGCTTATCCCACGGTAGTTGGCGCAGATTGTGGGGTCTCCTATTTTATGGATTGGGCATAGCACACTTAAATTCCAATCGTTGGGCATGATGCATGCACCGTATCAGTTCTTCGCCGCCGTGTTTCAATAGCTCGGCCGGCATTCCATCGGCCCCCTGCTTTGTTGTTCTTCAGGCGGGTAATTGCTATTCGTACTTCTTCTTGGTCAAGCAATGGAACGTCTGCACCATCTTCATCGATTGGGGAATCGGGTTCGCCTTCTCTCCTGGTGTTGTGCGTTCATTGCCATTCAACAGGCTGGAGAAGTGTTCCCTCCATAATTTAAGTATGCTCTGGGCATCGGTGACTAGATCACCTTTGGGAGTTCTACAAGAGTATGCTCCGGTTTTGAAACCTTCTGTAAGCCGCCGTATTTGTTCGTAGAATTTTCGAGCATTACCCCTGTTGGCCAGCTTATCAAGCTTTTCGTACTCACGCATTTCGGCCTCTTTCTTTTTCTGTCTGCAAATGCGTCTCGCTTCCCTCTTCAACTCTCGGTATCTATCCCATCCCGCACGTGCTGTGGTCGATCGTAACGTTGCGAGGTAGGCAGCCTGTTTTCTCTCCGCTGCAACACGACACTCCTCGTCGTACCAGCTGTTCTTTTGCACTTTCCGAAAACCAATGGTTTCGGTTACAGCTGTACGTAAGGAGTTTGAAATTCCGTCAACAGTTCCCTTATACCGAGTTATTGACGAGTGCTCTCAGAGAGCAGGAGTGCAAGCCGAGTAGAAAATCGTTTGCTGTCTGTTGTGATTGCAGTTTCTCGACGTCGTAAATGAACTTAGCCCTGCCATAAGTTCTGCTACAACTTCAGAGCGTTATAAAAAGGAAAATATTTTTTTTTATAAAGTTAATTTTATGCGATAATGCATGTTTTCAATTAGCGATGGTGAAATTGAATCGTAACGGTCACCTTTTGCCTTCACACAAGCCCTCAAACGATTCGGCCATTGATCAATTGCAGCATGCACAGTATGAGTGTGCTATTAACGAGGATGCTAAAACCAAAGTTTACGACTGTTCAAATTTGTGTGAGATATTCAGCAGATGATATTTTTCAACTCTGATCACAAAATGTGGTCCGATGGACTAAAATTTGCACTGCCAATCGGCAAATTATCTGCGGCTATGAACCCAGGAATATTGCTTATAAGCCAATGCTGCGTGGTTTTTGCCTTGTGTGCTATCGTAAAATCTTGCTGGGAGATCTAAGGCTCTCCGTCGTTGAGAGTATTGTTTAACTACTTTACTACACCTCCTAACTAAGCGTGTTGGGACAAGTTTGCCTCTGTTTTAAAAGAAAGAAAAAAAACCAAAATTCGTCGAGATACGGGCCGGTGGAGTGGGGCTTAAAAAAAACGGTGCGTCCTGGTTGACGTGATTTCAACCCTTGTAGATATCTAAAACAAAAAACAAGAAGATTCTTCATTAGTAAGGATGTCGTTATCGGGTTGACTATTTTCAAAAAAAAAAAAACAATAACAAAATGGAGTCGACATGAAAACACAATTTTGTTTTGACCCGATTTTTTTCGACATTTTCGAATTTTTAAAAAATATTTCAAATCAAAATTTTTGGAAATCCAAGGCAGACACGATTGAGCATTGTATAAAGAAGATATATACCAGAACTTGAGATATCATGTCAACCACGTCAAAAAAAGTAGTTTCGAGAAAAACGCGTTTAAAGTTTAAGAGACAATTCTAGTGAACACGGACGCCACGTCACAAAATCGGCTGTATCTCCGAAAATAAGTCGAATTTTGAAAACTCCTTCCAAGGTCATATTTTTGAAAGTCTAAACTAAACTTAAAATAACTTCCATGACGAAGTTGAGGAAGTCATAAGATTTGTGTGAAACCTCGCCTCGTTCAAAAAGTTCGACATTCGCCTCCACACCAGATCTTTACAGCAGCTGGATAGTGACCACGTTAAACACAAGGTATAACATTTTGTGCGTCTTTGGAAGTTTTTGCGTAGATTTTGTCATTTTGCTTATTAACAACTTTTTCAAAAGTGAAGATTTTTTCCTCTCTAAAAAAGGCATGCATTTGTTGAGACTTATATGCTTTAAGCGCGTTGGCCAGTTGGCCACCGTTAGGCTTTCATGTGCAAATCATCTCGAATAAGCTTTGATCTGGTCGATATATCCATTACCCTTGACATAATTTTCTGTATTCTAAGCGGATTGCACTTCACTTTTTCCTTGGAATATTTCCTCGATGTTGCATTGTAAGCCTTTTTAACAGGATTTATGGCAAGATGAGGCAATTTATAGAGTCTGCGTAGTTTCCTACGTGTGTTACAATCTTATATATAAAATTTGTGCTAAAAGAGCTAACATATTTTATGTTGAAAATTCTTTAGTTTAAGATTATACCATTTTCGTTCTTTCCGAACAACATTTTCTATTGTTTCTTTCGTTTTGAATGCTTACGAATGACACTTTCACTTAACCAACTTTGTTTTTACCTTTTATTTCATTTAAAGCTTAGCAAAATTTAGTCAGCTAGAAAAATATCAGTAAAAAGAACTGAAATCTTCAAAATGTCTGTTTGCAAATGTCTCCCTCAACTTCTACTAATTATTTATTACACGCCTAGACATGTTCCGCTATCATTAAGATGAACGCACCATTAGACCTCGCGTTCAGCATCATTAAAGCGCTGCACAAGAAGACGCAACGCAAATGAGTTTGAGTGGATGTTGCTTTGAACATTTTCACAACCCGCAGAGCTAGATAACAGCCGAAAGAAAGCAAACTTAGCAACAAAAGGAAATGTTTCAGTAAAAAAAAAAATGGAGAGAAAGAAGTATCACAGCTTCGTTGTTCTAACGCAAGAATGGAGGTCATTTTGGACCCTTCGCGGTTTCATAGCCAGACACCAGGCACGACCGCGTAATGAGGTATGCCTGGGCGGCCGAAAAAGATTGCGCATGGGAAAAGCGGAAAAAAGGCGATATAAAATAGTGAAAAAAGTAGAAAAATTAAGTCACACATACATACATACACATAAATAGAAGAAAAGTTACGCTGACTTGCCGCAGGAAGCGAACTAAATATGGAAGGGGGAACTCGTAATGAGTGGACATAAAAGCCGACTCGGACGACTTGGCCAACAGGGCACAGCAAGCTTCGGTGGCTAGTGAAGTGTACAAATATTTGTATATGCAGTTATACAAGTTTGCTTATTGCTGTTATTGTTGTAGCGTAGGGGAGTATGCAGCTTAATAGATATAACTGTAAAAGTATATGAAAGTGTGTATGTATGTATGTATGTATGTATGTATGTATGTATGTCTGCATGTATGTGCATATACACCATCTCTAGCACTACTAGACACTCGTGCCGGTGTTTATGTGCGCTGCCTTTGAAACTAACTGTATAAATGGCAAATAGGCAAACAGACAACCAGGCCATAGCCTGCCTGGTGGGCATATTTGCCCTCATTGTGAAAGTTGCTACTTACAATGTTGACGATGCTTTTGTTGTTGCTACTGATTTTGTTGTTATTGTTGTTGTTATTGCTATTTGTGTTATTGTTGCTATTTTTGCCATTGTCCTTATTTTGTTGTTGTTGTTGTTGTTATTTTGTTGTTGTTGTTACTTCGTTGTTGTTGTTGCTTTTGTTGCTGCTATTATTATTTCTGTTGTTGTTGTTGTTGCTTTTGTTGCTGCTATTATTATTTTTGTTGTTGTTGCTATTTCTGCTGTTGTTGTCATTTCTTGCTGTTGTTGTCAATGTTGCTGTAGCTAGTTGTATTGTGCGCCATTGTTTGTCTACTCATTGTTTGTTGTTGTTTGTGGTAGACACACATACACATAAAATCCACACATAGCTACGGTTACACCCCCAGCCATTAGCTGCCGTAAATATAGTCGATCATTTGCACTGTGTTTGGCAATTAGTTGCACGCTTAATAATTCTTGTAATTGTTATTTTTGTTTTTGTTATACTTTTCGCTATTTTTATACCCAGAATAGAATATATTAAGTTTGTCATCAGGATTGTAATACCCAGAAAGAAAAATCGGGGCTCTGCGAAATATATATATGCGAGTATATATCGTCACCTAAAATGCAAAATAACGTAACATCACTTTACATAAGTTTCCAGGCAAAGGAAAAACGACCACTCATATTGAAACAAAATTTGATTTTGGTTATAAACTGGTTACATATTGGTTATTATGTCTGACAGCGATTTGTGGTTCTAACTGGTTATATATTGGTTAGCATACACTCATATTGAAACAAAATTTAAGTTGTGGTTATAAAATGGTTATATATTGGTTTGTTTTTGATTATTTTTCATTTTAGGTGACGATATATAGTATATAGGATCAGCGTGACGAGCTGAGTCCATTATGCCATGTCCGTATGTCCGTCTGTATATGTTATACATTAGCTAGTACCTCAGTTTTTGAGAGAACGGACCATTATAACATAAAGCTGGCCTAGAAGCTGAATGATCAGAGTAAAGTTCTTGCATGGAAAAGAATTTTATATGAGAAGATATCTTATCGAAATATGGCACAAACTATTGTTCAAGGTAACCCTATAATCTCCGAAGAAATTGTTCGGATCGGGCCACTATAGCATATAGTTGTCACGCAAACTGTTCAATCAAAATCAGGTTCTTATATGGAAAACTTTTCAATTCAACAAGATATCTTCACGAAATTTGGCATGTATTATTATCGAAGGTAGAGGTTTAACCTCAGGAGAAATTTTTTAGATCGGACAACTATATCATAATTTAATTTGTATGGTGGCTAACAAATTAAACGATCGAAAACAAGTTCTTGTATGGAAAACTTTTTAATTTCACCAGATATCTTCACGAAATTTAGTACAGATAATTATCTAAGGTAGAGGTTTAACCTCAGGAGAAATTTTTTAGATCGGACTACTATATCATATAGCCGCCATACAACTTAAGCGCTCGAAAACAAGTGCTTGTATGGAAAACTTTTCTATTTCATCAGATATCTTTATGAAATATGGCGTGGATTATTAACCAAAAGAATGATATAATCTCTCAATATATCATTTAGATCGGATCACTGTAGCATATAGCTGCCATACAAACGATCGATCAATATGAGGTTCTTGTGGGGCAATTTGTCTTATTTGACAAGATATCTACCGATATCTTCCTGAATTTTGGTATGATTTATTTTCCAGGTCAATAGTATAATTTCCGCACAAAGATTTCGGATCGGAGCACTATTTCATATATGTAGCTGTCACATAAACAGAAGCAGCAAAATCGAGTTAAAAAATTGTTTATAACCCTTTCTGCTATAATAAATGCACTTATGAAGAGTTTTATAGATACAACATACCAGAAGTTAAAGTTTTTCTTGCTTTGCAATTTTTTCCCCTTTTTTTATTTACATTTTTGTGCCACTTTATCATTTTATCTAGACAAAGTGTGGTCATCTAGGCAATTTGTAAGCGACAGTGCAGCTTACCAACGCACAGTACCGTTCCACCATTTTATGTGTGTGTGTGTATTAGTGTGTCGCCCGCATTTCGCATTTAGTCTCATTAAAGTTGCATGCCTATTTTCTTTATTATCTATGTATTCCCTTTTTTGTACTTGCTCATTTTGTGTCCTTTCCATTCGCTGTGTTGGCAGTTTTTGTTGTTGTATATTTCCTTTTGTTTGTTTTTTCTTTCCTTTTTTCCATCTCCTCCTTTTCCCTTTTTTCCATTTTATGCTCATATATACACATACACCCACACAGTTAACAAACACTCCCAGCCATTGCCGCGTGTAATGTTGTAATTAGAGCGTAGCCTAAAAATAGGCTATGTAAATTTACTAGCGCACGCTCCTTTGCACGCTCGCCGTTCATGTACTTCAATTGTGTACATGTGCTTGTTAATACATACATATATGTATGTTTGTATGTGCGCTCTGCTACTGTTTGCTGTTTGCGGTCTTTATGTCGTTTGTACCGGCGCATGTTGCTTGGTTATTGCTCCTTTTTCGCTTCAACCGGCCATTATATTCAGTACTCTATCCTTTTACTGCTGCTTTTGTTTTATTTGCTACTGTATTTCACCTTTTTTGTTGACTAGCTTACAACGAAACAGCGACAATGTTTCAATTTGCGTTGAGTGCTTACAAAGCTACTGCACTTTTGAAAGAGATTTCCATTTTTAAAGATTTTTTTTTTTTTAATTCAGTTGGTTGCCTTAAATGAGTAAATTAAACTAGGGGTTAGTTTCGGAAACTTTCAATCTATCCTAGCCCTAGAAAAAAGCCTTTCGCATTATACTAATTATACCCTGGACATAGCCGGAATCCGCTAAGCAAGTTCACTTTAAACTTTTAGAAACCGGACACATTAAGGGTCTCAGAGAAGGGCATACCTAAATCCTTTCTCACTTTCACTGTAGCCCCAAAAACTTGTACCATTGCGTCGCGAAGACTACTCTTAGTTCTACTTTCACATACCTCCGAGGGATATGTGGGTGGGTTGGAGTTGCTGGAGAAGAGGCGCAGTGCACTTTTTAACGGTTAAATCGAAGCTTCAGTTGAAAGTTGGAGCGGGAGTTTCAGACTGCCAGACTATTGTAGGGTATATCAAGCCTAAGTGGCAGCTAGGCTATTATTCGAAATGGGACTTCTTTTAGGAAAGTATGCATTCATTCCCATAGCAGAGCTGATATACAGGTCTTGAGCTCGCAAAAAGTGAGCTAATCAAGAAGTGTACGATCTCACTACATATAAGTAGCGTCAATGTTAATTCCATATTAAGCTTGACTGGGTGCCTGGTCTGATAGAAATGATCGGAAACTGTAAAGCCGATGAGATTATGGGAAAGGACACCCTTATCCAAATCCCGTTAAAGTGTAAACGAGTTGAAGTTTCCCTATCTTCGTGCATTCGGGCGATGGATCTGTGGATTTCGCCCAAGCTCAACAAGTATTAGTCAGCAATCAACACTTGTGAAGTTGGGAATGCTTTCTGACTCAGAATGGAACATAAAAAGCCGATTATACTAAAAGCTCTTAGTAAGGTCCAAATCTTCGCAATGATAGGTGTCTTACCTGAGTATATATATTTCCACTACCCAGTTTTCATCAGACTAAGGTTGAAGCATATATGTTGGTAGCCATACTTTCCACAAACTTGCCGATTTCACTGGAATTGATATCTGCTGCTCCAATAAATTTTTAGCTCCAGATGTTTTGTCGATATGCGGCGGACTTTTTTAACTATATCTAGAAGTTCGAGCAATAACCACGGGCAGGCATCTCTAACGAGATTAATATTGATCTGACGAAAAATTAGCTTCTTTACAAAACCTAACTCAAGGTCGTAAATTCAAGTGGAGCTTGCGTATGATGTAAAGCGCTGGGAAAGGTATCATTTGTAAAGAGATTGAAGACGTGTACGTACGTAAAATAAAGGCTGTCATAATTATTTGCTTGAAGGTCTGACCCATGTCAGTAATGGAACTTTAATGCATGTAGAATATATCATATACAATTCCTAAAAAGCCTCAACTTTGGTTAACTACTATATCAGTTGAAGTTCTCTGACGATCCATACGAGCTTAAACTTCACAGCGTCGTCCGGTTTGGTTGTGCCTCTGAATCTGCCGAGTAAAACCCTGGGGCGGAGCTGCTAGAAGTTATAGTGATCTTCCTAAAGAGATGCTCAAATATTAAGGTGAATTTAGGTGATAAGTTTAAATAGCGGTTTCACTGGAAACCGTAGGGCTGATGAGCTTGATCGAAAACTTCCGCTATTTTTCTGAGGATCGGACTTGATGTAATTGGAAGCGGAGCTATCTTCTGTATTTGTTCTCTTGCGGCTTGAGCGCCTGGGTTACCTGGGTTTCTAACTCCTTTACGCAAAGATAAGAGGCTAGTCTTAAGCATAAAAACTGTATCAGTGGAAGTATACTTTTAGGGTTTGGAATTATTGCACTCTACAATCCTAAATTTATAACTTTCTTTTTATTTCTTTTTGTATATAAACAACCTGAACGCATCAAAGGAGACTCAAACATCATTAATTATCCAAAAAGAAAGTAATTTACATTTGGTTTCAAAGGTCCTATAGGGTAACTTTATTCGTTCGTTGCTTATCGTTACTCTTTTTTTGCACTCGCTTCATTGGCTGACAGAACTTTCAGCCAAATGAGTTGCATCATTAGCTTAAAAGGATTACGTGGCTCGCAAAGAAGAGAAGAAAAGACAAAAACCTGTGTAGAAAAAACGGAAAGAAATAACAGCAAATAACCAACAAAGCGCACTAAGAACAAATAAAGCCAGCAGCAGCATGAGTAGTTATTTAAATACGGCAGCTATTGGCAGGACTGAAAACAAAGCAAATTGAGTGATGCTTCTCAACTGTTTTTGACAATTTTGCTAACGAAAATTTAAAAATTTTTTAATCAAATTGATTTCAAAATATCAAATGGGTAGAAAGCACTGGGTGCAATTGAAAATTTATCGCTACTGGCAAGGATGAAACAAAGTACACCGCAAGCACAGCGATAAATGTGCGGGATTTGGCTTAAATTTTTTTCGAAGCATAATTTTTGGGGTTTTCATAAGTCGAATGAAAGTTCATGGCAGCAGCAATAATTGTAACGCTCTGCATCATATTTTGTGGTGGAGCACTTTATATAATACCAGTTTGTGTATTTTATAGCATACTTTCAGGCGTACACACCAGGATTTTATCTTCTTGGATTAGTTGCCGCAGTAGCAGTACAAAACCTAACAGCAAAAGTACGCACAGATGATACTCAGAGACAAAGGCAAACGTTGATTACCAAAATACTAAATATACAAATGTAACAAAAACACATTTATTTAGCATAAAGTCAACAACAATAACAGTATTTTCATATCACCTTTTCACCTTTGTAGTTTGGCAGTTAGTATTTGCGTTTCCGCTTTGTATTTATGCGGTTTTATGTGTGGTGGTAGCTATGTGGTTTGCTTTTGCGCGTAGCTATGTATCTAAGCTGCTGGCTTGTAGACACAGTGTGCGCAAAAATTATGCACAGCAACGTTATATTAAAACCGAAATTCATGCTCAAATGGAAAGAAATTATAAAGTACATGTGAAATGCGAGCAAACTTTAGCGGTTAGTTTGGTTGCTCTAAATTCTTGATTACGCCGTTTTAAAATCCTTTGAAAGTTCTTTAGCATAACTGATTATTATTGTAGTTATTTCAGTAGTTTCCCGGAATTTGCAGATTACTTTGAAACTTATAATGGTAATGCCAGTGCTCTTAAAAAGGCTTACCGCAATTGAATATTTGTATTCTATACATACATTTTTTGCTAAGTCGAAATTTCAAGATAAATCAGGCAACTCATTTTTCAATGCAAAAAATTTTCCGGATATTTTTGCAGTGAAGAGGACATAATAAATTGGTTACGCGGTTTCAACACTAGAAAAATTATTTGAACAATCGGAAAGTATAAAAAATTTCACAATTACAGCGTCACCTAGCGTTTTTCTAAAATAAGTGCCTTGATCCCAAAGGCAGTGGTATTCATATTGGAGAACCCTTTGCACGATTTTTGCCGTAAATTTCCTAAAATTAACAACTAAAGAATCTTCCAATGAGATTGCAAGAAAATTCAAATGATTTTTATTTATTGTGAAGTACAATCGATACAATTAAGTTCTGAATATAACATCATTCAAATGGGCTACACGACTTTTAATGCGGTAACGAATTCGATAGAACTTAGTTTCGAGTACTTTTTCCACTAAATCAAGTCGTATGTAATGCATAGCACGTTCAATATTGATTTCAAAAGCTTGAAGAGAGTCTGGTTTATTGTTAAAGACAATAACTTCAAATAACTCCGCAAAAAGTAGTCTAATACTTTTAAATCACAAGTTCTTGGAGAACATTCAATGTCTCCCCAATTTCTTGAAATAATCGAAGCTCCAAACTTTTCTCGCAATAATTCGGTTGTCGACCCATCTTGTTGGAATCAGATGTTGCCTTCCAATTGCGGCCATAAAAAGTCTATAGCGCTCTACATTGACAGTAATGATGTCACCAGTTTAATTTAAAAAAAGTGCTGACTGATGATTCCACCACACTAAAAACCATACCAAGCTGTAAATTTTAAATACATTGGTAATAGTTATTTATGTATAATTTGTGGATTTTCTCCGCACCAGAATCGACAGTTTCGTTTATTTACCGCACTACTCAGAGCAAGTGAGTCTCATCGGAGAAGATGACTTTCTCAAAAAATTTTTTATCGTTTTGAAGTTGTTCCAAGACAAAATCAGCAAATTAATCGGTAATTGAGTGTCAACAATTTTATACAGATGCAAGCCCAAATACTTTCTGAAAATTCTAATCGCAGCTTGAGACAGTCTCATTTCTTGAGAGCGTCTTATGAAGGGTTGACAAATTGCGGTCAACAGCAGCACTTGCTTGTCCGCCAGCAATATTTTCTTCACTTGGAACGGTTCTTTGTCTTATTGGCACTTGAGCATTATATTAAGAAAGTGTGCGTTCGTACTTTTCAACAATTTCGAAATATTTTTTTTTCGAATATTGAACTTAGGTTTATTGAAAACATGATTATTTACCGAGGGAAATAATGTACCTCAAAAGTATACTGTATGTATATACATGTCACTGAATGTATACTGTCACCATCCACAGTCTGCTTCTGCTTCAGGAGTATGTAAATCACATTTTCGTTCAATCATATACATATGTTTTTCGAAAATCTGACTCTTCGAACATCTGACTGCGACATACTATAACTGTTTAGTTGTGGAATAAGGCTTTGATCGGTACTTCTTGTAGTTACTATAAGTAACCGGTGAACCTATGGTTAACCGTCCAGTCAATGACCGGGTACCCGGGTATCCATTTCAATCTACATGTCAATTTTTCTTAACTCCTCCTCAAAAATGGCCGCCTGGATCCCCAAAACTAAAGTTATTTGACACCCATTTTTTGTCAAAATTGTTTAGAATCAATTATTTATTAAAAGTTATTAACTATAAAACTTGATACCTCCTCCGTTCAATAACCAGGTACCCGGGTACCCGCTGAGACTTATATATATAAATGACGGGTTTACACACACTTAAGAGATTATTTATCAATGTATGCAGTAAATTATATTTTTAAAATAATAATAGTCAATATAGTTTACAATTTCTTTTATTTTAACAATAATTCTTATTACAAACAATAACAAAAATTTTTAGTAAGAACAAAATAACTCCGTTTTTATTTATTTTAGTAATATTATTTTCTATTTTTTTACTCTTTGTTTATTTATATTGTTTTATTTATTATGATACAGTGCTATATAAGAATTAAAGTATATTAAATTATTCTGTACATCCTTCACATGTCGTGGTTGTAATACAGTGTTCATCACAAATTTGTAGGTTTCTCACATACTGAACATATTTTTATAGTTTTGCGACGTTTTTTGAATTCACTTTGAAGACATTCATAGCATACACCAGTAATCTTCTGAGGTCTCAATGATACAGATGATGATGTTGGCTGTGCATTTGGATTGACAGCTCGACCAAGAAGAGATTCAATCGCCACTTTCGTTGAGAAATGCCTCATAATTTGTGAATTATTCGCACGATTTTCAACGAATGGAGTACACAGCTCTCTGCCCAATTGCCGATAAAATAAGCGTCGTCCATACTATTTTTTAACAAGCATTTTATTATTCTCATAATACATAATACTTATATACTGCAGGGCAGGCAATATCGAGGATATCGTAAAAAAATGCTAGAGGCCATCGTTGAGTTGATCTTTTTGTAGTATATCTACCAAGCATTTTATCCATCGTGTCTACTCCAGCTTTGGACCAGTTATAAAACTCGATGATTTCGGGTTTTTTCTTTGCACTATCACTAATTTTTGCTTCGTGATGCATTGATGATAGCATAATTACTACCTTGTTTTTTTTTTTTGGCACATAACTACATAGGGTAACTTTTTATGAAAGCAAAACACAGCGGATAATTCTTCTCGAGTTTATGAAACAGCCATTGCTGGTGGAATGTATGCTTTATTTTTCTTCAGAGTACCAACAATCGTCAAGTTCCAATATAGTAAAAATTTTGCTAGTAGAAGAGTTGTGAAGAAATTATCCATTGTAATGCTTCTACCAGATCCTTTGTATGGTGCCATCATGTCTTTAACAACTCTTTCACCAATCAGAAATTGTATTTAGATTAAATACAATTTGTATATTGATAATAATGTATGTATTTTGTAAATTTTTTTTTCACTTATCTCTGTATACTTTCTACGCTGTTCACTACGCTTGTGGAATTCCAACTGAACACGTTTCTTTCTTTTCGTCCGAAATGGCTTAGGTACCTAAATATCCATTGGCATTGGCACTCCGCTTTCGTTATTTCTACGAGGACTATAGACTATGTCCCCATATATAGTTATTTCCTATGCCACGTAGCCAGCTTACACAGAAAAAAATTTTTATTCAGAATACTAACGACTTCTACATCTGCACCACCTGGGTACCCGGGTACCCGGTCATTGAACGAATGGTGAAAGTTTGGTCATTGACCGGACGGTTAAACAATGTTAATACAATTTTCAGGAACATAGAACTGAACCTAACTGATTTGAAGTCTAGTTTCAAATAACATTGATACGTTTGCTCAAACGTCAACCATTCTTCGTGCACTTGGCTATTAAACGAACATGTTAGGAATAACTTTATGATTATGAAATTAAGAATGTTCATCAATACAAAAATATTCAACTTTCGAGACATTGTCAAAAAACCATCGAACAATAGTTGTGATTCTTTTCATATAAAAAGCCTTACATTCGCATAGCACTCGGCAGTTTCTCCAATAGTCGTTGTATGGTAAACTCAGTCTGCTATCATGTCTGACCTATTAAAACTCCTACTAGAGCTCTTTTGCTATTACTTTTGAATTTTAATAGTCGGCTTGTTCGGTCCATAATTATAATAAGGTTGTAAATACCTACAGAAGATCTATAGCTTTAGAATACGGAATTACTATTTAATTCTTCTTCGAGTGTTTGTTTAATTTTTTTGAAAGTAATTGATTTGAATCTGACGTATTTGAAGTCCACTTCTACTAGATTCGCGGGATGTTTGGCAAAGCTTCTACTACGGCTGTTTGTTATTCGAAAAAGGGTATGGGACGCAAATGTCGATCATTAAAAGTCAAAAAGATTGATGTAAAAACTATAATAGTAGTGCTAACAACTCACTGTCTAATTGGTAATATATGCCAGCAGACTGGGAATACCATACAATGACTTTCGTGGAAGCTATCAAGAGCTAGAAGATGAGCACACTATAGACCAACTTCTATTCGATTGCAAGGCATTATGTAGGAGAAGAATTGCAACTACTGGTCGAGAGTTTCCTGACGATGTCTCCGTGCTGGCACATATAAAATGTTTGTATTAATGAACTTCAGCAGGGGTACAACGTGATTAAGAAAGGACAAAATATTAAGAGGATTTTAGTCGGGTTAGTTTCACAATGCGCCTCCTAAAGGCATAAATGCTTCATCAGATATCCACCGTACAAATCTATCCGAAAAAGTAGGATACTGAATTTTTTTTTTTTTTATAGAATATGAAAAGTGTTTAGTTGACGATTGAATTTCAAAGTAACCCTTTGCATGGGAAAATTACATTAATATTGCCTCTGACTAAGCGAGTCTTTGGCTGGATTTTGAACCAAAAATACCTACAGCGGCCATTTCTGGCTCTATCGCCTTTGTAGAGAGTGTTTATATCTACATTTAGCTTTTACTTATGTAAACTTCTTTTATGCATCTATTGGGTTAAGTGCAGGTGATACATTAGTGGCTAGCTCCACGGCTTTCGCAATAGCAAAGCCTTAAGCATGAAATCTACAGCAGTGGCCCGGCAAAAGTCTGCTTTATGTCTAACCCTGGACAAAATATCCCATCAATATGTAATGTAAATATGTAATGTAGATTATTGCATGAGGATTGCTTAGCGATCTTAGGTCTATTGTGCCCTATTGTATTGTTGTGTATCTATTGCCTATGTCTATCATCAAAAATTCAACAAAATTAATAGCCAGCCGAAGCTTTTATAATATATGAATTTTATATTTTTATTATAAAATACATTTTTCATTCCCTTTACTTGCTTCGAATTTTTTCTCTACCTTTTTTCTTTGCATTTTTTTTCTTGATTTATCGATTTTAATCGCAACTCAACATTCCACATTCGCGTTCTGCATACCATTGCGTGCTATTTTCTTCATATTTTTATGTGTTTCACCTAGCAAACACCCACACAGCCACGCACACACCTACCTAACAACATAATGCCATGTATGGTTATATATGTGTGTGTGTGTGTATGTAGATGATTGCTTGTAAGTTGACGTGTATGTATCGGCTGTTCGCGTGATTCCCTTTGCACCTACTGTCAGCTCAGCAAACCGCAATTCACCCAATACACGTGCATGTTGTGCGGCTATGAAGCGCAAAAGCAGGCTACAAGCACCGACACACACATACATGTTCATATATATGTATGTGTATCTAACATCGTTTTTAGGCTGCTAGGCGTCTTCGTGCGGTTCTTCGTTGGTTTTGTGTGCCACAGCATTATCCTTCGCGTAAGAAATTTTCCTTTCGCTCGTTGTGGTGCGGTGCAGTGCGGTATGGTTCGAGTGGGTGGCTATGCGTGCGCTTGTGTGGGTGTTCTGTGCCGATTGCGTGCGTAAGTAGGTTGACGATTTTGTGTATTTGGCACAACATTTCTATACAGTTTTTGACTATATGTAGTGGTGATGGTAGCGAATGGAAACACGCATACACACACACATACTTAACAGCACATATATTTGCTTCGATTGCCATTGTATTCTCCAAAGAGCCATTACTATTTCCATTACTTTTGCGTATCTTAAGCTCTTGCGAACAACAAAAATGAATATGCAGTTGCCTCTAACAGCTACACCGACCGCTGTGAGCTTTTCAGTAACCGTTAAAACTTTAACCCGCCTGCTTTAGAAGCTTGCAGTTGTTTTTATTTTACTTTCTTTTTTAGTTATTCTACTTGAATTTCAAAATTGACGTATTCTTTTAGTATTCTGCTCTATGTGCCATACACACTAAACAATAATGTAGTTGTTGTTGTTCTTAGCTTTTAGTCTGTTTGTGTTGGGGAGTTTTTGGTGAACTTTTTTTTTGCTCTGTTTGGTTTTTTGTTTTGCTCTCTGCTTTGTTCGCTGGGTCGAGGTCTTTTTCAACGAAACAATTTTGTGGTTACTTTTAGTGGCAACTCTCACAAACACACACATATATAAATGTATATGTGTGTAGTACTGTTAGTGTTGAGCTAGTTTTTGTGGTAGCGAGTGGTTAGTGGCCCAGCTTTGGCAATTGTAGTTGTTAATACCAGTATTGCTGTTATTGTAGTGGGATTTTCAACACTCTTACTGGGTTAGTATGATATTAAGTGTGGTTTTGTTGGATTGGTTTTATGTTTTTGTGTCTTCTTCCGCTTTTCTGAATGACTTAATGGCTATTTCGAACCAATATGGTTTTTAGTGGCCGTCTGTGGTCTTCAAATATTTCTCTCTTTTGATAAGTACACATAAGGTTAGGAGCTTTGCAGGCAATAATTTTTGATATTTTAAGAGATTTGGGTTTGATTGGAAATCCTTCGTTGGTCCAACATTATGCGCTCTTCAGTAAATAATAACTTATTAATTGCTGGAATTCTCGTCCGTTTTTAAACCTTATAAATTCAATTATGTTCTTCTCCAATCTCTTCTCAACCGCAAGCCGACTGTAAACTATTTTCCTTTCATTATCGTTTTTATTTATTATCCAATGGGTTTCTACTAGTACCTTTTTTATTGATAGATATATGCTTTCTTAGACGACGAAACAGATTAGATCCGTCATTGCTAAATAACTGGCGAACATAAGACCAATAAAATAACACTCTGAACTCGACTATATATATGTAGTGTTGAGATAATAAAAATAAGCAATATTGCCGAATATAACAAAGAAAAATGTTTCCAAAAACCCCAAATTCTTTCAAGAGCTTTTTTTCAAAAATTTCTACTCTTAATATAATTTACTCACGTATTCCAGGCCTTAAAGTTCATTTGCCATCGAAATGGAATTATGGCATGCAAAAGAATATTAAAATGTCTTTGCAACAAACTTCAAACACGTAGTTTAGAGCTTAATTTCGCATTAGAAGTACCGACAGCTGTTGTACCTTTTCATAGTTTGAGTATAAGAATACCAGAAATTTTTCTTTAGTTAACTCAAAGAAAAACTTTAACCACAAAACTAGAGTTTGGCGTGATAAGGCGCACCACATGCAACACACCTGTGCAGGCATTTTGTGTTTTTGCATTTCAAAATACATTTTCATTTTTATTAACCACATGTGTACTTAAATTGTTTTACTTATTCCTTCAAATATGTAAATGTTGCGAACAAATTTTCTTTGATTGTATTTTATAATGTCTTCAGAGTCAATTTCTCTAAATATTTAGAGAAGAAGATGAGTTGTTCATATAGATAAATTCGCAGTTCCAATATATCCTCCGTTTGTCTTTGTGCAATCATATGAATTCATAGGTAAATAATAATATTCTTTTTGCTAGATTTCATGAGTCTCTGTGTACACCGTCTGATCAAATTTGACCCTAACTGACAAAAAAACTACATTTCCTCGTATATTAATACAAATTGTTATTATCGCTTTTAAAATAGACTTTTAAATTGACCTGAGGAATACAAGCTTGTCATCGCTTAACCTAATTTCCAATACACTTAAGCCTCGACTGGGATGGCGTTCAGTAGCTTAAGCGAATTTTGTTTTTTTTCGGTTCGCCATTCGATATATTATTGATGAATGTAGGTTTTGCAAAAGATTCTGGTGCTTTGGTATGACTCTAGCATTGACATGCTTCATACCCATAATATAATATAAACCAAAATATGTTAAGATGTTGAGCGCCTCTGCTATATCTTTGATGTCAACACGACTATTTTCAAGCACTGGTCTTAATTAAACCAAGACAAGTTTTCGTTCACTTCATGACCATCACTGGATGCCCTTGTGCCCCCCAAATAATTGTGTTTTTGTGATAAAGAACAGATAAAGATAAACTTCTGCAACATTTTCGAGTACTCTTTCTACTAAATCAAGTCGTATGTCACCAATAGCACGTTCAATATTGACTTCTAAAGCTTGAAGAGAGCCCGGTTTATTGCCAAAAACCCATAACATCAAATAACTTCACAAGAATTGGTCTAATGGTGTTCAATCACAACTTCTTGGAGGCCATTTGATGTCACAGTTTCTTGAAATAATCGAATCTCCAAACTTTTCTTGCAAAAATTCAGTTATTCAGCTGTGTGGCACGTAGCCTTAGCTTGCTGGAATCAGATGTTAACAAGATCAACTTCTTCCAATTGTGGCCATAAAGAGTTGGTTAGCATCAATATATACCACTCTCCATTGATAGCATTGACAGTAACGGTGTCACTAGCTTCATTGCGAAAAAATGACAGACTGATTTGTGGATTTTCTTCGCACCAGTTTTTTCATGTATGAATCTGTGGCTTTTATACTTTATTGCAAAATATCATTTAAGGAGTTTGTATGCCTTATTTCTTCAGAAAACGGCATTAAGCTTCAAAATATAATTTATTTTCTAAAGAAGATATCAAGTTTCGTACTTCTTCGATAAGGCGGAACACTCTTTGATTTCTATACCTCGGATTTCGAGTCTTACAATAACCAATAACATTTGTATGGCTATAAAAGTTCTGCTTTATATAAGCTACGTCTGTAATTAAGCGGTGTGACTTAAATAACTCCTGCTTCTACTACTCTTTTCAGCACATTGAAGTAATCAGATAAACGGTAGACGTACACCAGAATGCGTTGAAATTTATTGCGCCTTGATGGAGGCTTCAAAAAATGAAATAAGTTAAATGTTTTAAAATACTTCATCAACACTTTACCTTTTTCATATTTGAAATGAAACTGTTAACAGTGGCAAAGTGTGTCCGCACAATCTAGTATGTAATCCATGCAAAAGACAAGTGAAATGCCTCACTTTAGGATACATAACTTGTTATACTGAGGATAGGACTTTGTTACACTGAATATCTGGAAGAAATTTGTCGGATTAGATAGTATACGAGTTAAAAATTGGACGTCTTGAATTGAATATAAAGTTTAACTCACCGTTTGGCCAAAGTACCAAATTGCCGTTAATAAAGGCGGCTACAGCGGTAGCATTGATAACATTGACTCTGACTCCATTGTCTCGCCTACAAAAAGAGTGATTCCCTATTTCTTTAAAAAAAAATGCACACTAACTTCACATTGAATGGGGAATGCTTATTATCATTCGAAGGAAAATTCTTTCGCTTTTATTATTACCTCTTTCAAATATTGGCCGATGACTCGTTCTAGCATTTCGGCTGGTAAATGGCGAAAACCACACGTGATGCTTTGCTCCAAGTTCCGAATCGAAGCGGCATTCTCCGCACAGACTTTAGACTTTACATATACCCACAGAAAAAAGTCTAACGGTGTGATATCACACGATCTTGGTGGCCAATCGTCCGACCCAATTATTATCGACCCGGAATTATCTGCTTACCGAATAGTTCAATGAATCCATTGATTGTTGCGATGTGTGGGAAGTAGCACCGCACATTGGGATTTCCGTGGCTGAAATTCAAAAATGGAATGTTGTCTGATTTGAATGAAAATTTCACAGTTTGTTACCAACTATCTATACATTATTTTCCCAAAGTATTAGGATTCTATCTGCATTAGTTTTTTGTCCAGAACTGCCCAAAGTTGGTGAATGTGGAGAACATCAAAATTAGCTAAAAATTTACTCAAAAGTCAAATCATTGATACAATAAAACAACTATTGAAATTCCACTTTATTATTATTTTTCATTTATAATATGTATCAAAGAAAAAATTTGCATCAAAATCCATTGAAAAAAATAATGCATAAAAAATATTGTGGAACAACATAATTTGGACGTCAAAATTTCAATGTTCTTCAAATTCAAAGTGGTGCATCTTTTTAGCGCTGTCTACCGCTGTCGACATACATACACCGAATTAAAGCATGAAGTCTCAGCTAAACGATAAAAAAAATTCAGCTGCCCCAAATTGCCCCCCTTGAAAAAAACAATGAGATACTCTAAAATGGCAAGTTACCGCCCAAAAGTATGCAATATATATATAACAAGGATTACTGGAACTATAGGATGTATCATTCCAGAAGAATTGGACGCATCTCCACTAACGAAGATGTGATGCATCACTTATTAATGTCTTCGGATACGTACATAAACATTTTTCGTACTAAAATAAAATTAAAAAAATTATAATGTCACGAAGATGTAAAAAAGTTGCTAAAAGAGACTTGATAAAAGAGAATTTATTTTGTATGGGAGGTGGGCGTAAAAGTGGGCGGATATTATTGAAATTTAACACCAACATATATAATGTCATAGAAATGCTATTTACCAAAAATCAGTGCTGTAGGTCAAAAATTAAGTTTCACCTTATATGGGAGGTGGGCGTAAAAAAGGGGGCGTGATTTTGATTTTTTAATTTTTTCCTTGATTGGAATCCAAAACAATGATGTACCAAATGTCATTGTCCTGCGACAACTCCTTATATTTTTAGCCGCAGTATGCACTAGCAGAAACCTATGTGCACCGTCTTGTTGAAACCAAATGTCGTCAGGATCCCGAACTTCAACTTCAGACATCAAATAGACGATTATCACGGCGCGATCACGGTCGCCATTGACGGTTACGTTCTCATAGCCATCATTTATACGAAATATGGAACGAAGATTCCACCAAACCGATGTTTTTCTGAATGAAATGGCAACTCTTGAATTTATTAGGTTGCTTGCTTATATACACAATGAGCCAGAAATGAGCCTCATTCATGAACAAAATTTGGCTCGAAAATTTCTGATCTTCTTGGAACTTTTCAAGAGCCCATAGAGTGAAGCGATGTCAGTTGAGAAGAAGAAAATAAAAAAAATTTATATTTCAACTTTATTATAGAATAGTTTGTGTAAATGAAATAAGTGTTTTTTTTTGATTTCGAAACAAATTTGAGAATATGCCTTCTAAGCAAATATCAAAACCTTCAAAATAGTTTCCACATTCCTTCCATATACAATATTACAAATAACCTGTGTCTCCAAAATTGCAAATGAAGGCTATCAATGCTTCTACTTCAACTTACTTCCGTATTACGCTACCTCAAATCATTTTTACCGTTATAAATGCATGTAAATATGTGTGTAGGCGTATGCAATAGAAAATCTGATTTGACTTGCACAAACGTGCTCGAACTTCTTTAATACACTAGTTCCTGTGGCAGCTGTTGCAACTTTCGTTTAATGCGAAAGGAAACGTTCTCACAAACTTAAATTTGCAATGCCTGCTGCCCCGAGAGGCTTAACAGTAACTGGGTTATTTGCGTATGTATAGGTGCGTGTGTGCAAAATTTTGTATGGAAAACTGCGCTGGGGCTGACCTCGTCGACTAAAAGTATGTGAGCGACAGCTGAACTGTGTTGCGTGTGTGAGTGTAGATGAGAATGTGTCTAGATGAGTATGTGTATGTGTAAATATGCTTATATATACCTTTATGCACATGTGTGTGTGTGCGTTTTTTATGCATTTGTGTAATCAACAACGACCACACAATTTCGTGCGCGTGCTTGCCTCAACTCAAAACGGCATTTAACGGTATAACGAAATTAAAATTGTAATTTGCTGCTGTTGGAGTTCATTTCGATTGTAATTTTTTTCAACATTTCATTTTATGACAGAAATTTTACATTATTTTATTGCAGAAATTTTCGCTTGTCGTTGTTATTGTTGGCGTTGCATGTCTGGCATGCATGCTGCAATTGTAAAATGTTGTTGTTTTTGCGGATTTGTGTACTTTTTTCGCTTGGCGATTACAACTGTGCAGTGTTGCTGCAACATTTATGCCGTGCTGGCACATATTTTTCAACGTTTTCAAATTTTCTCGTTTTATTTTATTTTATTGTTTGCTTTTTTGCTGCAATCATATGGGCGCTGACCACGCCCAATCACACAATAAATATTTTCCAGCATGTAGTAAACATGCTTCGGCCATTTTAAACGACAAAGCACCCACATGCTAACGTAAAACACGCACACACATACACATAGCGGAGCTTTTGTATCATAATGCGCCTAATGGTAGGCTAGATTTATGAAACTGCGCTGCGTTGGATTACCGTTGCAGTGATACTATAAGTTGCATTAATCGCATAGAAGGGCTGTGGCGTGCTTGAATGCGGGAATTTCGCACACATATACATCATATACATTAAGGTGTGTCATTTTTCCTTCTGTTGGACACATAGACGTGTCGATATATGGCAAACGCCAACTAGTCCCTCATTTTTTGAGATATCGTCCTGAAACTTTGATAACGCTCGCTTCTGCCTAAAATGCTGCTAATTTAACGGTATCGCTCAAATCGGACTACAATAGCATATAGCTGTCATACAAACTGATCGATCAAATTCAAGTGCTTGTATGGAAAGCTTTTTTGATTGACGAGATATCTTCACGAAATTTGGCACAGATTATTCTTGAAACTGACGCTACAGTCCTTGTGCATATTGCTCAGATCGGCCTACAATAGCATGTAGCTGCCATACAAACTGATCGATCAGAATAAAGCTCTTCTTTAGAAAAAATGTTTAGTTGACGAGATATCTTCACGAAATTTGGCATGGCTTATTCTCCAAAGCAATGCTACATTATCCGGAGAAAATTTTCAGATCGAGTCACTATAACATAGACCTGCCAGTCGAACAAAATCAGGTCATTGTAAGGAAAAATGTTGTATTTGACGAGATATCTTCACGAAATTTGGCATGAAATATTACCCAAAGTAACAGTGAAATATCCGAAGAAATTTCGCAGATTGTACTACAATAGCATATAGCTGCTATACAAACTGAACGATCCATATCAAGATAAATATATTTTATACCCTTTTACGCTATAAGGAATGCACCTATGAAGGGTATTAGAACTTCGAAGTAGCAGCAAAAAATGTCACAACCTAATACACATGTTTATATTACTACTTGTACCAGCACAAACTGTTCAATTTCCACCAAAATTCACTGTAAATTTTGTTATTTTGGTTGCTGTTTTTGTTGTTGCTACGAAAATAGTAAGCATTTCCAAAAATGCACGCAAAATACTGGCCTTCAATTGCTAGCTACTAACTAATCGATTGCCAACAAATATGCGCACACATAGACACATACACTCACTTGTGCTTAGCATACCATTAGGCGCACACTAGTTTTACCGAAAATTCAGCTCGCTCTTGTTATTTTTGGGATTATTTTATTATTTTCTGTACTCTATTATCCACATAAATGTTTCAATAACATGATAAAATTTTGTTTTTTGTTGCTCTGCGGTATTTCACTCATTAGGCATACTGCTGGCAGGGATCATTGATCGGTTGGCTGAAGGGCTCTCACTGCATTTTGTATTCCAATACCTCATAATCTGAGTTAGTGATTAAACGAAAGCTTTTGTTTAGCTCTGAGCTGTTTTGAAAACAGTTGGAATTAAAAATGCAACAGCGAAGCAGTTACCATATTTACATTGGTATTTGTAAATTAATTTTTAAATGACTACACTTACACGATTTTTTCAAATAAACGCAATGGATCACAAAATCTGTTGGTTTAAGAGTTAAAGCACAAGGCTTAAGGTGATAAGAAAAACTAATAAAAAATACACTAAGCTCAGAAGTTCATCGAAAATATTCAAAAAATTCCTTGCTTTCATACTTCATTGCAGCAGACCACCAAAAAATGTTTGAAAGTTGAAGGGCAATTAACACACCTTAAATTAAGCCAACTAATTTATACAGCAAGCTCGGCATCATCATCACATCAAGATCTTTCCAAATAATAACTGCTGCTGACTACTGTGATGACATTGCCGAAATTTCACTCCCCGATTCACTCAGAACATTCCAATTATCCAGCAATATCACGCTGTCCTCTTTTACTTCATCCGCACAATGGCTAAACAAGTGCTAAAAAAGTTGGCAAACTGTGTTATACATATTCCGATCACTTTATCCGATATATTAAATGTTTAGGTTTATATGTTTCAAACCATTCTTTGAGTACTGCTTAGACCTACTGAGTTAACTAACCTCTCGTTTAGGCTTCAACCTCTTCAAATCAGTTAATTTCCGAAACTTTCGCTTATACTCTTACTTCAAATCCGGGTTCCCAGCCATTACTTTTATCGTTCGAGATATTCTTCTCTAAGTTAAACAATCATTTTAAAATATTCAGAAAATTTTTGCCATAAAATATAGTAATAGTAATAATACATAATCTTACGATATGAACCTAAATTTTCATTTAATAATGGACGTTACCTTGACCACAATATTATTTTGAATGTTGGTAATCTTTGTGTTTTCCACGTAATTATCGATGCTTTGTACATTTCTACCGTTTTGCCATTAAGTTGTTGTAGTAATAATACCTATATGCTCTTATCTGAGTTCTTTTTATATGTTTACGTTATCTTTCCGTAATTATTTGAATTATTTTTGATCTATTGTAATCCCACAAGTATTTTGCCCTTTTGTTTTCTGGTAAGAACTTACCATATAAAGCCACTTGAGGGCAATCTTTGTGCTTGAGGGTATATATTACTTGTACTGACTTTAGAGTGTTGATGCCAAAGTTTCATTTGATGAGCTACATTCCTAGAGCATTCAATTGCATCTGCAGTTTCCTGGAAGCAGTAGTAGGGTTGCCATTTGATGATTTGATGTCAGCAGTGCAGAATCCTCAGCTTAGCTTGCCGTCAGAGTTGATCACTGGAAGGTCTGCTGCATAAAGAATGTAGAGCACAGGGCGAGTATACTGCCTTGGGACATACCAGCCCGAACAGGTCTCGATTTCACAGGTCTCAGGCAACACTGCATCTAACATAAAACAGCCGATTGTGCAAATAAGACTTTAGCAGCAAATAATTAAGCATTGTTAGGTTTCCCTTTAATTTGATATTAGGCGCAGATGACACACTTTGTCAAATGCTTGGCGGCACATCAATCAACACTACAGACTACGATTTAATATTTTCCATAGCATCAGCTATAAAATGTTTACCTATTACATTGTTCAATTGTGCCATGAGATTTTCTGAAGCCAAACTGAAGTGCTAAAAAAGAATTATAATACTATTGCGCATGCGTCAGAAGACATGCTAGTGCAGGGTTGCATCACAAATGCTCCTCATTTGCTTTAAAATCTGGTTTAATTTGTTCGACTTGCTAGAGTGAAATGCTGTGCGAATCGAAGACAGCTATTGTCGGCTATTTGAACCATTCCGAATGGTACTAAGATGTTTGAAAGCCGCTAACGAAATCCTTACAGGTTTCTTTGACTGAATGATATCCACTGAAGGATACTATCTACCATTTCATTAATGACACTCAACAACAAAATGAAATCATCAACTAAAGTTGAGTTGTTTGGTTCGAAAAGACTTGATTGTTTGATCTACACTAAGGCTTAAGGGGTCAGTAGGGTAATATTTTTTAAATTTTTTTTCTTTTTTTTTGCATTTTTTTGCCTTTTCTGTGCCCGTATACCCTTAGAATAAATGTAGAATTTTACCAGGAAGGTTTCGAAAAAGGCCCAAAAATAATAATACCGCTCGGCGTTCGGAGCGCTCGGAGTGCACACCTCAAACTTTAAACGCGTTTTTCTCAAAACACACTTTTTTAAACTGGCGGACATGATTCCGAACGAACCGATTTGCTCAATTTTTTTTAAAAGTTCACAAAACGCCTGGCTATCGTCGCTACTAGATTCATAGTTTTTTATAATCTATTGACAATGTTATGACAAAATTTATGTAAAAAAAAGAGAAAAATTAAAAGAAAAACTTTTTTTATCAACATTTTTCCATGATTCTAGTAGGGACGATAACCATTCACGTACTTTTTAAGAATAAGTTGGGTTTTTGTGTTTCATATGATCCAAACATGAGAAATCGTGTCCGCCAGTGAAAAAACGCATCTCATTCACCCAGCCATTTCTTCGACAGATGTCATCAAAAAATTCCGAAAAAATTTGTTTATACACTTCACGATATACCTCATGATATGTGAAAAAAGTTCTTTTGTAGAATAAAAATTTTTCTATGAAAAAAAATGCCAAAAAAAAACAGGCCAGATTACTCTATTGACCTTTTGACATAAAGTGACACTTTACTTTGGGTACGAGTCAAAACATTGTTCAAAGTGAGTTGAGCCGATCAACAAGAGATGTTGTGATCCTCTGCTATCTCTCTAATAATAGCAGGATGACTTTTAAGCACTGTTTCTTTAAGTTTTCAATTATTTGGTAATAAACAGACCCATCTTTCGCATGAGCCCACATGAGACAAATTTTCGATGACTCCACGACCTTCAGCTTATTCCTTTTGTATATGTATATTAGAGTGATTCAAAAAAAAAAAATTTTTTTTTCGTTTGGTACTCGGAAAAATAGATTCTTAGACACCTCTAAGAAAGCCTCTCCAAAAATCTGTTCATAATAATTTTTTTTCATTGAGTTATAAAATTCATAAGAAATAAAAAATGTTCCCAAAAATAATCAAACTTTAACTGTTAATATCTTTTAAACGTTTGGGTTTACGAAAAAATCGTTATAGACCTTTTTTGTAGAGCATTCAATTTCCTACAAAATCTAAGGAACAAGATATTTTTTTAAGTAGTTGGAAGCGAGATATAAATTTTTCTATCTGATAATAAGACAAAATAGAAAACTGTATGTAGGAGGACCTTCCCGTTACAATTAAAAACTCATGTTTGGAGAGGCTTTCTTAGAGGTGTCTAGGAACCTATTTTTCCGAGTACCAAACGAAAAAAAAATATTTTTTTTTTGAATCACTCTAATGTACATATAGTATATATGTACATATATGAACCTTCTAGAAGAAAGCGTAACCTGTAAAAGCAATTCAAACAATAAGGCATATTTATAAAACTAAATTTAGGAATCAAAATTAATTACAATTAATGTTATAAACTTCAAGGACACCAAGCTATAATTTACAGTTAATCAAGCATATAATTCTCAGGGGCGCCAAAAAATATGTTACACGTGCGTCAGTTTCACGCACGCAGAAGAGTCGTCAATTTCAATTAAAAAGTAGAACTCACACACGTCAAGCCTTGAAGCTAAGAGAAGAGAGAGACGCGCGTCATAATGAAATTAAAGTTGCGCGCGTAAACTGCAAATATATTTTGGTATATTTATATATGGTCCGCATATTTCAAATAAACCCGTTCGACATATGCGGAGATGTAGTGACACCACTCCCGCTCTTCACGCTTGCAATTTAAATGCAAATATACGCATGTTTGCAAAGTATATTTCCGCTAACAACTTTTTAGGCGCTCACAACACGCGTTGGTGTTGGTGAAACTTCCGTACAACCGTCAATGTACCGCTAAATCCGCTAATTCTGCCAATCCTTCCACCATTTCCTACGCCTTTGTTGCGACGCGCTGCTTGTAGTAAGTTTCCGGTTACATTTTTGCGCGCCTGTAATTTATTTTTTGACATTTGCTGTGCCGCAGCAATGCTGCATTGCTACAGCGCCTAAATTTAGACTAATAGAATTTGTATTTTCGTTAATTTCGTGATAAATTTCGGCGAAAATAGCGAAAGTTGTGCGTAACTTTTTATGTTTTTGCTGCTAAATTTGTTTTTATTATATGGCTGTTTCAAACTTTTTACCCCACTTAATATTAGTTTAAGGGCATACTTGTTTTTTGTATTAATAATACTACTGAGCAAGTTATGCAAACGATTTAAAATTATTTTTTGTCACGCTGGTTTAACTTTTAGATTTCGGAAAGATTGAGGTCACTTTTCGACGTGTGCAAATGTTTCTTTGGTAGGGGATAATGCTCCGGAAATAATTGTTTTTGAAACAATTTCAAAAATAATAATCAATATCGCATATATTCCGACGAACTTAGCTAAACTGACTCAGCTCGCCACGTCAATCCATTATATATATATTTAATACGGTGTCTGACCGTATTGTAGTAATAACCGAGAACCTTTGAGGGATTTTCGTAATCGGCGATAATTTCACTGACTGTAGTAATAATTGAAGTATTTTTCTTAATGGTGGCTGAACTCAAAGCTCGAAAGCTGAAACCGTTTCGAAAAAAAGAAAGTCAAATATGGAAAAAACAGATTTTTAAAATACTTCGCCAAACAGAAAACTATTTCAAGGTTAGGCTGAAAAGTCATTCTTGTGAGAAAAGCCCATAAAGATCCCAATAGCACATTGGCAATCGCCGGTCTATTGTGGTACCTAAGTAGTATTCCTAACTACTACGTATATTACTTGTTAATCGACAAAGCACTTTGAGTTTGTGACATTTGCTGAGATGACTAATATCAGTTTCGGCAATTTTATCAGGTTCGCTTAAGGTATGATAGCCGAAATATTTAAACGTCAGTCTTACTACAGCTGGTCAATGGAGTAGAAAGTCTATGGAAGTTTCTATCTCATCTTTCTCATACAACCTAATGGATAATGTGCAGTAAGAGCTCGTACGATTGCGTTAAGCTGAACTTTGTTCCGAACAAATAGGTAAGTTGATCGCCATCGTACTACTTAAGGCTGAAAAGTACTCGCACAGAAGTTTGTTTTCAATTAAGGTTTGCTAAGTTCATGCACAATCATAGCTTGTTTCGAAACCAACCCACAAACGAGGTTAATAATGAGGTAACTTGTGGAGAAACACTACTTGACTAACTTTGGGTGTACAATGCGCCTAAGCATTGAGGATTTATGACAGGTCATATCTATACCCAACTGTTGCACAAATAATATTTCAATTTTCATGCTATTCCTTTGATTTGTGAGCTAACCATCTTTTAAAGAAGGTAAATTCAATGTGGTATTTTAACTAACGATACCGAAATTTTGAAATTTTTTTATGTTATACATATGTATTAGGCCGGGTCGATTTGTGGGGAGGCAAAAAAATCGCCCATTGCTCTATGAAAATCATATTCTAGGGATCAAAATAAGATACTTTGCCGAAGGAACCATACCTCTGAAACGAATTTTGATGTCCCCCAATTTGGGTCGAACTTTTGCGTAGGTGCAAATTTTGAAAAATCCCACTTTGACCCATTTAGAGTACTCCAATCGAGTCCAAATGTATGACCGACCCACACTAACTTTGGACGGCCGATCCACCCATGCCAGTGGCACACCCCCTGGGGGGTTCCCCATACAATCATTTCAAAAAATCACCATTTTTGGTGATTTACATGAAAAAGTCAGCTAAATTGCTATGTTTTTTCTTTATTTTTATTTATTTATTTATAAATAATATCTATTTTTTTCTTAAGAAATTTATTGAGTCAGAACATATGTATGTAAATGAAAAAAATTAATTTATGTGAGTTATAGAAAAGAAATTAAAAAAAAATATTGTTTGAAGTCTTTTTTGCTTTCAAGTCTGGGCAATTTCGCACGGCTCTCTAATGTCGTCGCCATAACAGCCTCTACATTTTCCGGTATAACCCGTTTGGAAACGTTAGCTAGCAATTGAACACGTCGTTCCGATCCTTGTATGTGTGATGGAATTTTTGGATCATTAAACGGTGGATTATCTTGATTTAAATATTCTTTCAATGTATCGTACGGAATGCTTCGCGTGAATGGTGGTTCAAATACGATATTTATATCATTCAAATTGATCATTTCCGTATAACTTGTGCAATTAAAGTTTATATCTGGTTTTTTATAAACTCTAAGTTCCATTGGGTCGTCAACATCGGTTCGATAGCGTAGAATTTTCTTGATGGCACAGTCGCGCTTTTCTTTCTTATCATCAAACAACATTGATAACAAGATATTTTCCGATGTATATATGTATAATTTACTTTATCAATATTCGTATAACAAAAATTTTAAACAGGTGGCAGCCCTTCTCAAAGTTAACTTGGAAAAACATATTTTTTAAACCTATTTAGTATATGTATATGTGTATTATAATAGTATATCATATGTAACATGAATTAATTACAAATTTTTAAATAGGTGGCATCATCTTCTAAAAAATATTTTTAGCTGACAAATTGCCTATTTCTTGAAGTTTGTATCTATTTTGCAATAATACATATATGATTCTATAAAATAAAAATTATAAACAGATGGCAACGCTGGCAAAAAAAAAACGACTAATGGCTATCTAATTACTTTGATGGCGGTGTTTTTTTAGAATATAAATTTTTGAAGTAAAATTTTCAAACAGATGGCAACGCTGTTCGAAAAGTAAATTCAGCAGTTTCCATATTTTCTCTTCAATTGTATTCTTATTTTGTAGCAATGTCTCTATTCAAAAATATAATCGCCACAAATTTTCAAGAATCTGTTTTTTTATTGCCGTACTATGTTATTATACATATATACATATGTATGTATGTATGTACATACATAATTAGGTATATTATTAAAACAATATTTATAGTAGTAGAAGTCAACTTCTCTCACACATATTTGTAATTGTTTGCTTTCAAACGCTTTTTAAATTGATACCCAAATTTAATTAATTCACATTTATTATTAATTTTATTGAATACAGTTTTTTAATTAGGTGGCAACATTTTTCGAAATAATATTTTTATCAGCAAACTGTCTTAACTCACTTCAAAGCGGAGTGGTTTTTTGTTATATCTATTATAAATTTTTGATGTAAAATTTTTAAACAGGTGGCAACCTTCTAACTTCTTAGTTTTAAGTTTTATATTTTTTATCTCACTCTCAAGGAATAAAATAATTATCACCATCGCTGCCGCCTACACTTTGTTGACTAAATGTATACAATAAAAATACTATTTTTGTTAAACAGGTGGCAATCTTCGAATTTCTTATTTTTTTTGTGTAATATCATATTTTTCTCAATTTCAAAACTATTATTATATTCGTATCTGTCTCCACTTTGCTTATTCAAATTTATTGAATAAATACTTTTAAATAGGTGGCAACATTTTTTCGAATTAATATTTTTATCAGCAAGCTGTCTTAACTCTCTTCAAGCGCAGTGTTTTTTTATTTTTGTTATTTAATAAATGTTCGAAGTACAATTTTTTAACAGGTGGCAACATCCTAACTTATTAATTCTACAATTTTTTATCTCATTCTCAGGGAATAAAACAAATATTACGATCAGTTCCATCTACACTTTGATGACTAAATTTATACTACTAGAAAGACATGTATTTTTAAACAGGTGGCAATCTTCGAATTTCACTTTTTTTAAAATTTCATGTTTTTCTCAGTATCAAAACTATTATTATATTCGTATTCGTCTTCACTTTGCTGACTCACTGTATATTGCAAGCAAAAAAGTTAACAGGTGGCAACCTTTTAACCTTAAAATATTATAATTTTTTTTAACTCAATATTACGGAATAAGAAAAATTAGCATTGCATCCGTCTCACTTTGTTGACTCACTGTACACTATAAGAAATACTAAACCTTTTAGACGAGTGGTTGCCACCCTAACTTCAAAATTTTATTATTTTTCATCTCAGCATCAAAGAATTCAATAAAATATAAGAGTTGAATTCGTGTTTACTTTTCCATAAATACTGCAAACGTGACGGAATTTTGTTGCGCAACATATTTACGTTGCAGTTCTTCAATTTTATAATCACATTCATACTAGTTTCACTGCAATCGGTTTAATTTAATAACAAATAAATGTTCACTTAAGAGCATAATAGCATAATCTCAACAGCCAGTTGTGTTCCCATTTATTTTCTTTCTACATATGTACATATATATGTACACACATACATATATGCCAATACTTTCTCTCATGACAGTGCATTGCACTGCAGCACAAAGTGCAATTAATATTGTATGAATAATTCGATTAGAGATTTCCAAGTAAATAAGTATGAAGCAAAATAATCACAGCTGCATAAATAATCGCGTGTTTTTCTTACTCTACAAATTAAATAAGTTTTCTCATTAATTGCTTGATAATTGCTCATTATAAACAAAGACGTAGCGTATTAGGCAGCGATAATGTTATTACTCCGCAAATTTGTTATTATTTGACTTTTGACTGAATGTGAGCAATGTGTACATACATACATTCCTTCAAGTATATACAAACATATGATAGATACGTTTGCACAGTTGCTGGTGTGAGCTAATTCTAATGATTCATTCGCCACAAAACCTGTCGAGGTTTCCGCAATAAAATCGAAAGTGCATACCAAGCTTGTTAGCCTAGTAGTTGATTCTGAGAAAGCCCGGTTTTGTTTTCGTAGTTGGAGCTAAAAAGAGAGAGAAATTTTGCGGTGACAAAGTGTGATACGGATATATAGTATATGTAGATATGATGTCTCGGGAGGTGTTAAAATTTTCTTGAGAATATTTGTAATGGCACTTTTCATATATTTATTGCGAATTCGTGATGTTTTTTCTCTTCTTGCATTAATGCATCAGTTAAAATAATATCTTTAATTACTTGAAGAATATTTGTAATTTATTTTATTTTTAGATTAGACAACAGGAATTAAAGATTATATATATTTGATAATCTTTCTTCATTCAATGAATAATATCGCTTATTTTATCTCAATTATTATGCTCAATGATTATCTTCTAATTCTCTCTACTTTCAACTGACATCCCTTAAAATTACACCATATAAAAATACTTGGAATAAATCGGTCAATCATATGTAATACGTAAAGCATGTAAAGAACATCATATGTTGCTTTAAGAGATACAACAATTATGCTGAGTCAAATTTTAAGCAGTTCCTATAACATTTGGTGCTAGGTAGCCGGAACGTAGCTGAGCTGTATGCCTCTAAACTAATTTTTGAACTGTTTGCAGCTAAACTAAAAAAATACGTTAACAATAATAACTAATATTTTTTTATACAAAAACCAAGGCAAATACATTTTTACATTTTACTCAACTCTAATTTCGATATACCACACCCATTGTAGCTATTAACGCCAAGTTTTCCGTATCTCATTAACTATTGACATTTCTTAAGATTTCAACGTCCCTACTTCTATCTAACACTGCCTTTTTTGGGATCATAAAAACTTAGTAATAAAAGTTTCTCATATATGTACATATGTTATCTATGGTCTTATGATTCTTAGTTGCTATTGCTTTAATTCTATTGCTATGTACGTATATGCCATGTAAATTGAAATTCTTTAAATTATTTCGAAAATTAGCTGGATTAAGTCACTGGTATTGGGCTTAACAAACTCATTAATTTAAGTCAACACATTTTTATAATATTCCAACGGATATTTTGTTTTATTGTGGGACAAATTTGTTTATGTAAAGTTTTTACTTTACCATAGCAAAGTTTGACAAATTTTGGTCTTTTCATTGAATTATTAATTAAATTGTTTGATCAAAAAAAGTCTCTGTTAATACCTACACCTATACATTAACTAATAAACTAATAATTTTGAAAAAAAAAATCAGCTAAGTATTTACCTTAGTGAAGGCTAGATAAAATATTTATCTCTCTATAGAACTGCTTAAAATTTGACACGCGTATATACATTAAAGTGATCAAAAAAAGCTATCATCGAATTTATTGGAGAATGAACTTATATAGAAAAGGGTGCACGGATCGAAGTCAGAGCCTGCTTTAGAGGCTTCAAAAAATCGATTTTTTTGAGTATTTTTTTGGGAGGGAAAGAATTAAGTGATTTAAGTAAAATTTCTAGCGTTTATACAGCATCATTCACAAATTTATTGGATTCAAAATCTTTGTTATTCTGCTTTTGGGAAGCAATTGCCCGATGCATCTCGCATGTGCATTTGTCGGACGGCAGGCAGGATGCAGGTAGCAATTTCTATCGGAAACAAAAAATTCAAAAAGATTCATATTTTTTAATAATTTATCTTCTAGTTAAACTAAAAAAAAATTCCAAAAAAAAAGTGTAAAATTTTAGAAATTTTTTAGAAATTGAAAAAAGTGGTTTTTGACCAAAAAAAAATTTGACTTTATGTTGTTTAAAAATATGTTCAAACTTGACTTTTCTTAGTTTTTTTTTTTTTAGTTTAAATAGAATTTAATAGAATTAAATAGATAATTTAATGCCAAAGATAATAAACTTTGCCCTAATTCCATACGACGTTTAGTTTTTTTCTATCCTGCCCGCCAATTAAGAAAAATCGTAAAAATGAAAAACCGAGAAATCGCGCGTCAAAGTTTTCGCTTTCTGCCCAATCGCTCATATATCTGCTAGACGTTCGGTCACTATTTTCCTTCTAGCTTCGAAAATATTTCAAATTCCCATTTAAAACTTTGGGGACATATTCTTAGATTATTTTTAAAGAGATTTAAGCGAAAAAAAAAAATTTTCAATTTTTTGAAGCTTCTGAATCCGGCTGCCCCCTTAAGATGTAAAACGTCAACCAGAGTTTGTTAAAAAACCAAATTCATTATATGAAGTATATGGGAGTATTGGGAGTAGTATCGACCCTATTAACTATTATCATGCCACATACTGAACAAATGTTCTCCGGGTTTCATTAAGGTACCACACAACCTGTACAATCATCTATCTATCACGAAGATATACTGTTATGAGTAAACCACGCTCTCTCATTTTGCTTGAGATAACTCAAATACTGGCCGATATATGCAGCATAAAGTCACCTGGAAGTTCGAATATTTTTATATTAGATATATGGGGCATATGGAATTGAATCTGAATTTCAATTTTATATCTCTCACATTGACCCATATTTTCGGTCAAAAGTCAACTATAGACACTGGAATCCACATATTCGGTACCTAGGTGCTTGAACAGATTTAGTTGGATTTGGACAAATTTTGGTCATAAGGTGGCATACTTTAAAGGAATTATTAGTGCGAAATTTTATGCCGTTATATTGATTACTTCTTGATGTTTATACTGGCAATTGAAGGAATTGAATGGAATTTTAGATTGTGCTACGTGGGTAGTAGTCGTGGTTGTGGTCCGATTTTGCTCATTTTCGCACTGTTATATAGGTAACTAAATTTAGTCGAAATCGCTTGGTGGAATCCCAAGATATGTGATTTCACCAAACAGTGAGCGGCCCCCATAAGGCCCTCTCATACCATCTTGGGTGTAAAATTTAATGTGTCTGGCGTATTTAGATTTTAATTTATTGCGATTTATTAGTTTTGAAAAGCACCGTTATATGGGGAGGAAGCGGGTTTATCTTGTGATTTCATTAATTTTCACACTGTCAATAGGAGTCCTTATAATATTTGCGATGAGCAAATTTGGTTACTGTCGCTTTAGTAGTATAGGGGTTTTTTTTTTATTTTTATTATTTCATTTTATTTACAATCTGTGGTGTGACAATAAGCAAATGTTATTATATCTAAGATTCACTTTGATGCTAAAATTGCAATTTGTCCCTTAAATACATAAGGGCATTTGAAATATAAGATTTGTACTATATATCACAATTCACTTAATTTAGTATTAGCTATACTTTACAATTTAATTAATTCAGTTAAACTTAAGATCTAAATGGTAAGCCTAAGGGATGTAGCCTTTGCAGTCGGCGAGTATCTTCACTGTTGTCCAGTAGGTTAATGGCATGTATGTTGGGATGGCAGCTTAGGCGATTAAGATATCTTAAACTGAGTTTCTGAATCTCGCTCTACACCATATTTATTTCAAGATCTTTGTGTAAGTTAATATTCTTGATTTTCAATCAAGCTGAGTGTTTTCGACTGATATCTTTGAATTAGTTCTACGTTCGATTTACTTGCAGTTCCCCAGATTTGTATTCCATATGCCCAAATCGGTTTTAGAATGCTTTTATATAGGATCACCTTATTTTTGAGACTAAGTTTCGATTTAGGACCCAGTAGCCAATACATTTTTCTCGTCTTGATTTTTAACTGATCTCGTTTAATTTTTATATGTTGCTGCCATGTTAGTCTTCTGTCTAAGTGCACCCCGAGGTACTTAGTGCTAGTGCATTCTGGAATAACTGTTTGATTGAGATTGACGCTGGGGCAATCTCCTGCTTTCATGGTGAAGGTAACATGCGCTGATTTTCTTTCATTTACCATAATGTTCCAATTTCGAAGCCAGGATTCAACTGCGTTCAGTTGTTTTTGAAAAAAAATTATTATGAATGATGAAACTCATAGTTTTGTAGGAAATTTATTGCTCTATAAAAATGGTCTCCTATGATTTTTCGATTAAGTTAAGCATTTACGAGATATTCATTGCCAAACATCAATGCATATTAAGGTGAATCAAAAAAAAAAATTTTTTTTTTCGTTTGGTACTCGGAAAAATAGGTTCCTAGACACCTCTAAGAAAGCCTATAAGTTTCATCATTCATAATAATTTTTTTTTCAATGAGTTATAAAATTCATAAGAAATAAAAATTTTCCCAAAAATAATCAAATTTTAACTGTTAATATCTTTTAAACGTTTGGGTTTACGAAAAAATCGTGGAGACCTTTTTTGTAGAGCATTCAATTTCCTACAAAATCTAAGGAACAATATATTTTTTCAAGTAGTTGGAAGCGAGATATAAATTTTTCTATCTGATAATAAGAAAAAATAGAAAACTGTTTGTAGGAGGACCTTCCCGTTACAATTAAAAACTCATGTTTGGAGAGGCTTTCTTAGAGGTGTCTAGGAACCTATTTTTCCGAGTACCAAACGAAAAAAAAAATATTTTTTTTGAATCACCCTAATGTACACATTTTATTTATATTTCTCCATGACTCAACTAAGGCAAACCGGGAATTCCACTACTCATAACTGACTACGAATACCTTTGAATTTTTTAACGAATATTCCACTTAAAAACTTAAAAAAAGCTCATTTAATGTTACCAAAAATATATATTTTATTTTAGAATTATTTTGTACAATTTATGCAAACGTTTTAATATTGATGATAAATTTTTATTAAAAATAATTGTTTGTCATAAAATTTATGATAATTTCGCACGTTAAATCAGCTTCAAAACTTTTATAGTAAAAGCAATTTAAATTTTACTAACAATTTATACTTAATTTTTGATTTATTTTGTATAAATTATGCAAACTTATAATTTGCGACAAATTTTTATTTCAAAAAAATTTCTTTTGTCTTCAAAATTGTTTGTTAAGCAATTTTTTTTGTGTCATACATTTTCTATCCTATGTATTTACAATACTATTTATCAATACATTTCACTTCACTTACTATAGATTATATATATTTTAAACATACATATATTAGAAAGTATGTATATACTTTTGTCTTTTCAATGCACTTCTAAAGTTCCTAACGCGCTCCTTCAAACGTCAGTGCTCTCGCGCACATAATTTTCAGCCTTATTCGCCAGCTGATTCCTTTCGCTGTGATAACGCTCCACATCCATGAAATCGTAGAGGGTCGCCGCCAGAGAGCCCTCTTTCTCGCCGTGCCGCTTGGCTGGCGTAAACATATTGTGATTAACAGCCTCCACCGGCTTTTGGGCAGCCGTCTCTGTCACTAGCGTTTCCTTGACTTGCTCTTCCTGTTCTACTGCAGGCTGCACCACCTGTGTATGCCATACATAATTGTTGCTGTTCTGCGTCTGTGATTGCACAGCCGACAGCTTCAACTCTAATTTGGCGCTGCTTATGTAAATCTTTGGTTCATCGCTTTTGAAATCGGCTGGTGTGGGTGGTGGTGTGGCGGGGATGGTTGTAGGATAGCTGGCTACGTCGGCGGACATATTTGTCTATTTTTTTTTTAATTTTAATTATTTTAAGGCAGAAAAATCAGTCTCAAGTATTTTTTGTTTTTATTTGAAGCACTCGCGTTTCAACTCAGTTTACAAGCGCTCACCGCTTTCGCTACCAACTCGCCGACGTTTCTTTTGTGACTAACTGACTCACTGGCTTATGCGTGCAGTGGCGAGCGCTCAGTGCGGTTTTGCGCTTGTTGATTGTTGTTGTTCGTTTGTAAATGTTTTTGTTTTTTTTCGAAGTTCTGCATTTGGGCGTCGCCGTCAACGCGTTGGTATGTTTACGCTTTATTGTTGTTGGCTTTTTTATATATTTTTGTTGTTGATATCGTCATCAGCGTCGTTTGTATTCAAAGTGGCTCGTTTTTATTGTGGGTTACTTTTATATTTTTTTTATAATATTTTGTAGCATTTCAATATTCTCGAGTTATCTTGAAGTGTTTGTGAATAATCATGTAGGCGTTCGATAGGCTTTCGAAGGCTAAACGCTGGGCTATTTGGTATTTAAGAAAATAGGGTATAAGAAATAAGAATAAGAAACTTTCATTCGGTACTCCTCATAATTTTTTTAAGTCTACCTATCTTTAATGTAATGATATTAGAAGCGTCCTTATGATGTTTCGTTGAACCTCCGTACTCCATGCTGTTCGGTTTTGTCACTGTTTTGAGACCTCTTGGCATTATCTCTGAATTTCCTTATGTTATATACGCAGTTAATATAATACCTTTTTTTCGATGTAAATGTTGCCTCATTTTATGACATTATATAAATGCTAAATTATATCTTGTAAAAATATTTTTTGGTGAGTCTGATCTTCTGAGAAAAAAATAGTTCAAGCAGAAAAAATGCTGAGAAAAGAACACTCATTTGAGAGCTCTCTCATATTTTCTGGCTAAGTAAAAGATAAAATTGAAAATTGTTTTTTATTATCTTCAAATTCTCAGTTAGAACGATGATTATTTCAGCAAAAGGCTATATTTTATACATATATTCTTCAAGAGTTACTGAACATTTAGCTATTTTTAAGTTTGTATATACATTTATTTGACCCTTTTAACCGCGCGATAAACCGTTATATGTCACCGTCATACTGGTATCAAACTAAGTAGGTATCAACTTAAATTAGCCACAGGCTAATAGCAATTTAATGAAATTGAGAGGGGACTCAGTGGAAATCGTGCAAATTTCAACCGCTTATATTCGGGATCTACTTTGCTAAATCATCTATATCATTCTCCATATTACATTTACCAAATCGATGTTCCAAAAATCTTCAAATCCTGTTAGTATTTATCCTGTACTCATTCACTTTATATTGATATTATGGCGTTCTCTACCATACACTATATAAAAACTAGTCAAATACTACCATCTTCTAAGAAATTATTCCATAGTCTTTTAATCTACTATTTTACCATTATAATTGTTACTAGGGGCCTAAAAATTACACTTTTACCCCTTGCTTCAAAAATAGTGTCGCTTGGAGTCATTACAGATGTTGATTTCATTCCTCAGCTTCATCTTGAATGATATTTTAAAATATCTGAAGACACGATTGGCGCTGTTTCAATGACTAAAAGTATGCTCAAATAATTATTTTTGTTAAAAAAGAAGTCATGGTCGTCATCAAAAGGGGGGGTCTCTCATCCGAGGCTTGTTGTTCCTTTTCATTGGGGGTGATTTTGTACGTGGCGGGTCCCAAACCCAGCGCACAACCCTATGTGGGGGATGTTTCGTCTTCTCACCTTAGCTCGCCTTCGAACGGATGTTCTTAAGCTACCCAGAGGATACTTGGTCAAAGACCGGAAGTTGTGAGCTGCTTGAGCCATGTGTAAAAGAATCGTTTTTGGCCACTCCCAAGTGAATGGTGATCAGAGAACTTTCCTCACTTGCGTGAACTTCTACACATGACTCCTTCAAAAAGAAGTACCTCTTCAAATTAAAATATATTTGGATGATTAATAGGTTGGTGCTTTTGTAGAGCATTCTTAAATAATTTTGGGAATACTGCCGAGTTGATAATACCTGTCGGTATGAATACCCAGAATTCTATGAGGATCTAGTTTAGCGTCTATGTGAGAAAATAAAGCTTGAGGCTTGCTTGACGATGTTAGATGTATAATGAAAGTGGTATAAGGAACATGCAGTTAAACTTCTTGTTATGTTATGAAGAAGTGGTGTGTACACTGCTAAATAACGAGTCAATTGTAAAACACATTTTATTCAACATAGTTCCTCCATTATTTTGAGTTTTAAGAACAGTAAATAGTCACTGGGGGCCAGCCGAGGGATATGAAAGAAATTATTGTGACACCGTGTATTGTCTTGGTGAAACCGCCATTTTCTTGTTCTTCAAATGGAACAATAATGCTATGTTAAGGGTCGCCGTTGATGGTCTTTCCCTTTCAAGGGAGTCAAAAAATGCGCATCCAAAAATACAAACACCATAACCTTGCCAGTCTAAAAATGGCATACGAATTATTAATATTCTTGATGATTCTTGATTCGGAAACTCGTCATCGAGCTCAATTTTTGCTTCAATTGTATTTTTTCGCGCCTTTTGTAGGTTAGGCATGTCATGCTAGTAGTATCATCTACAAGTGTATCACATCGGTGACATGTTATTAAGGAGTATATACCATTCGCATGTCTAAAAAAAAAAACCTTTTCTTGTGAACTTTTAAAATTTTTGTTTATTTCTTAATGGTAATATTTTTAATAAGAAGTTATTATCAATTGTATTATTTTTTTCATCGCTACATAATTTATCTGATATATCTTAGAAGATGTTGTAAAAATTTTAAGTCGATCCAATCGTTTCAGAGATACTTTCCATAACTATTCTGAAAATATCGTTTCGAGAGAAAAGACTTTGCAAATATGAAAGCCGATAACACTGAGATAAAAATTACCGACCGACTTCAAATGTTTGAAAAATATTTTTTAATGCATATCAAACAAAAATTTTTTTTTTGAAATTCATAGGTGGATATAACCCCAGACTTACTTAGTAATTTTAGCTCCAGTGTGCCTTTGTTATGATAGTAAATATCTAGTCTACATTTTCAACATCTCAAGGTCGTGTTCATAATATTCCAACCTATCAAACCAAATTACAGCTCAAATATTTTTTTATATAAGACAACCAAGCACAAAAAAAAATGTACTTTGACCCATCATTTTGCCTTCCACTGACCCTATACGAACCATCAACGAAATAAAAAAATTAAAAACAAAAGGAAAAAACAAAGAGCCTACAACAACAACACAATTTTTGCACGTTCAACATATGTACTTATGCGGATCCACTTCAAGTCAAATTAAATTCTTGTTAATAAAATTTCATACACGTTCTGTGCACACTCAGCGCATAGTCAGCAAAGGTGTGCAACAACAGCAACAAATAGTAGTAAGGCGAACACAGTAGATAACAATAAAAAAAAACCACTAACAGCAACAACAACGCCAATGAAGCGAAACACCTTAACAAAACAAAACGCTAAGAAACAAAACGAATAAAAAAGTCAAAGTCAAAGCCAAATAGAGTGTGAGAAAGGCAAAAAAAAAATAACAAACAAACACAACAACAACAAATAAAGCACTCATTGCTTATACGCTTGTCACTGCCAACTTCATCATTATCACCATCATATTCATATTAGCGTCAGTCGCTGAGCAACAGCAACCAACACTATCTTCGCACTAACAAAAAGGTACAAAAATGCAACAACAACAACAATCACAACAACACTAAGTCGTGCATATGCGCTTGAATGTGTGAAATCCCCACAGCACAACACCTACGCCACTTTGCTGAATTATGTATTTCGTACAACAAACATAGCAAAAGCAACAACGACTGTGCAAATTTGCCATTCACATTTGTTGTGCTTTCGTTGACTGCGGCCGTACAGTGGCGGCTCCACTTTTGGTGCTATGCGCTCAAATTGAGACTGACAGTAAAGCTGTTTTGAATATTCAGTAGTTGATATTTTTGTTGTTGTGATTTTCAGTTTCCTGCTGTTTTATACCCTGGAACTTAGCACACATCCTTTTCTTGCCAAAAAGCTGCTTTTATGCTGGAATCGTACGGATCGGGTCATTGTAGCATATAGCTGCCATACAAACTGACCGATCGAAATCAAATTCGTGTACAGAAAACTCTTTTAATTGACGAGATATCTTCACGAAATTTGACATGGATTATTATCCAAGACAATACTATAATCGCTTGACATTTTGTTCAAATCGGACTACTATAGCATATAGCTGCCATACAAACTGACCGATCGAAATCAAGTTCGTGTATGGAAAACTCTTTTAATTGACGAGATATCTTCACGAAACTCGACATGGATTATTATCCAAGACAATACTATAATCCCTTAACATTTTGTTCAAATCGGACTACTATAGCATATAGCTGCCATACAAACTGACCGATCGAAATCAAGTTCATGTATGGAAAAGTTTTTTATTTGACAAAATATCTTCACGAAACTTTACACGGATTATTATTCAACGCAAAGGTACAATCTCGAAAAATATTTTTTAAATTGAACTACTATAGCATATAGCTGCCATACAAACTCATCAATCGAAATCAAGTCCTTGTATGAAAAACTCTTTTAATTGACGAGATATCTTCATGAAATTTAGCATGAAGTATTCTCCAAGGAACGCTACACTGAATAACTTGTTCAGATCGGACCACTATTGCATTTGACTGCCATATAAACTGACCAATCATAATCAAGGTAAATATTATATCTTTTTATGCCCTTCGATGCTATAAGAAATGCAACTGTGTAGGGTATATTTATATAACTGTCGCATTTAAGATGTTTTTTTTTATTGTTTTGGTTTTTTCGCTTTATGTTGCAGCTGCTCATGTCATAAGCCATGCGTTCTTATGCGACTGCCTTCCCAGCGCTTTATTGCTTCGGCGCGCAACACCTACAGTCATTCAGATATTTGTATTTCTTATTTATTTATCTCTTGTTATTGCATTTTTTCGCTTCTCTCGGAAAACCAATCAAAATATATTTATGAGTTCGCCGCGCATTGCTTGCCATAACAATTTTCGTTTCTTTTTTCCTCGTCTCAACATATTTTACTCTTTTATTTTGCTCATATCAACATCAAGTGCTTTCATATGCTCTGAATTATAAGTAATCATATAATCTCATATTTGTATGTGTTAATAACAATAACAATTTTTGACATATGGACTCGCTCGTACTGTGAACTGAACTCATGCGCTACAGTTATACGATGAGTCATTTGCGGCTTTCAGATGATTTGTGTGCGTTGGGTAGCGTGGTGATTCGCTGACGTTCCATTTAGCGACTATTATTGATATTATCATTGCAATTACAAATGCATAATTTACAACTGTATATATTAAAAAATTTTTAAGAAATAATACAAAGTTGCAAAATCTGTGGAAGCTTAGAAGACTTATATCGGCATTCTGTCATTTCTAGTGTATATTAGTCATTGTCGAAGCTAGCTGCTGCAGTCTTATTGGTTATGTGAATCATATGTGACATACTTATATACTATAACTTATAGATATTACTAAGTATATTAAGCAACTATCTAAAATTTTGTTAATTGCTGTTATTATCTTAAAAAAATTCCACTCTATACGAAATATTATCTTTTAATGTTTTCTGATGATCTTAATTGTTCCATGGCTAATTCTCGAATTCTGTAAGTTTCAGAAAAGTTTATTTGGCAGAAAAAATTTAGCGGTCTTAATAATATAATTTCAAAACTAGCCCCCTCTAAATCCATACTATTGAGCCATTTACGACAGCACAGACGACAGATCAGATCCAGGTATACATACAGTTATCAGACTGTATTCCTCATAATGTTCCTTATTCCTAAGTTAAGATACTAATATTAAAAATTATTAGTATTTAATTAAAGAACCATTTAAAAACTTTGAATTTAAATCTTTTAAGAATTATATTATTTTCAGACTACAACATAACCTAGATTTTCTTCTATCACAACACAAAGGAATAAAATATAAGCATTAAGTTAAAAACAACATCTTCACGTATTTTAATACAAATCCTTATTATTACCTTCAAAAGCCTTCATGCCAACGGTTAATCCAATTTCTACTCGTATACACTTGTTGTAAGTCTAGGCTGGAATGGCGCTCAGTGCCTTCATTGAAGTTTGTGTCTTCGGGTTCGGATTAATTTCATGTGCGACATTCTAGATTGTTTCGAGCTGGCATACATTGTCAATCATCGCCGTCATTTTTCAAAAGATTGAGTTCGTTTGATAGGAGATCAGGTTTCATACTTAAAACATTAGCCAAAATGAGTTGAAAGTGACAAAAACGAAAGAATATCCTTTGTTATCTCTCTAAAATCACGACGTTTTTCCAGCACTGTTTCTTTAACTTTTTCCATGTTATCGTCAGTAACAGAGGTGGATGTACGATTCGCATGAGGCATTAACGACCTTCATGATACAGTATATGTATATCGTCACCTGAAATGCAAAATAACGTATCATCAAAAAATTCGAAATTGAGTGTCTTATTGATTACGATTCACTACTTCAATATCACTACTTCAAATACATAATATTACATATATCCAACATTTTCAGGTTCTGCGATCAGATATAAACCAATTTTAAACAATATTAAAATTTTTTTTTTCACTCTTGTTCCATTTTATTTCGTGTTTCATTCATGCCACTGCAAATTTCCGAAAATGTTGTTACGTTATTTTGCATTTCAGGTGACGATATGTACTTCAAAACACACCTCCAACCTTTTTAACGATTTGTAGCCGTGATCCCATTGAAAACACACAATTTATAGCAGACTTAACAAAGTCATTTAATTATTTTATTTAGTAGCGCTTTATTATTATTGATGTAGACTTTCTTCACTACTAAAAATTCTATCAAAGTTTATCTTAGCCATTATTATCTGGAGGACTTTAATATTTACAAATCATTGATCGTTATTTTATCAATATCAATAGTTCTTGAAATTCCCCATAAAATATTGCATATACCATAATACCAGTATTACTACCAATATAATTCCAATAAAACCTCCATTATTTGACTTAAGATTTAATTTATTACTTAAATAAATACTTGGATTACTGATAAGTAAGTTTAATAACTAGTTAAATAATATTGTTCATCGTTTCATGCTTCCCAAATACTCTTTAAAAAAAACAGTTTAAGTATTTTGTTCAGCAATTAGATTTTATCTTTGTACTATTTTATTGGTAAGTTATGAATGAACTTACAGTTCACTAATTTAGAACGAACTGCTTATATAATTGTGGTGCTCTGTCAATGGTTGGGCGCTCTGAAACGGTTATTTCTATAACAAAAGTAACGAACAAACGACAGGTGATACACGCCGACATGCGACATCCGAAAACTTACAAAGTGGCGAATCGAACACATAGTTTGTATTATCACATTATTCTTAAATATCGTGAGATTAGTGAATTTTTATAAGATTTTAATGAGATATCTATAAGAAAGCAGAACTTAAATAAAGCGAGTAAAAGTGGCAAAGACGATCAATAAAATTAACGTGATATGAAATATATGTATCAACCAGTTGCGAAGAGCTACTATTTCATTATTAATACATTAGCTCAGCCATTTCTTGTAATAAAAGTGTTATGATTTTTCAGCAAAGTAAAAATATATGCTGGAGAACATAAAATATATTTAATTAGGGTCTGCTCATAACTACAAGTTACATTGAGTTTTGTTGCAATTATTTCACATAACAAGTTTAAGTAATACATTTTTGTGTATCATGAAACATATGGAAAGAATTTGCTACCAAAAACAAATTTTTAGAAAGCTTTAAAGGTCGAATGTGATAAAACAACCAACTAAAATGTAACCTAAATGTCTTAAAACATTTGCTAGGGCAAACTGGAACTAGTTAGTTCTTGGTGTCAGTAAATTTGTTAGGTAACTGTGTATTTTGGTTTCGGTTACAAAACCGAAAGAAAGAAAAATACAATTTTTAGTGACAAATATTTTTCTAATAGATCACAATTTACATTGTTTTAAAAACGCTATATAAATAAACTTTATTGAAATCTACTAAGCGGCCTTTGAGCTGCAATGGTCAAAAGTTCAAGAAACATAGTTTGGTGAAAAACACATTTGAAATTTTACACGAACGCTACAGAGCATGAGAGAACCTTTGGCTAACTATCGAATAACTACAGAAATATTTTTTAAATGTACTTACTGAATTTTCAGAGAATATTTTTAAGGCATTTTACTTTAGGTTAACGTAAAAAATAATTGATTTTTTTGAAACTTCTGAATATTATCTCAAACTTTTTTAGATTGAAGGCTGGAAGTTTCTTAGAAAATTACTTTAGCAAAGATATCAAGGTCACCGACAAAGGTTAGAGGGCAGCGACTAACTATGTTTTGATTCCAAAACTCTATTTTATGTATTTGACTTGATTACAAAAAGAGTTCTTCTACCATTCGCACGTTTTAATCAAATTTTTGCAAATCAGCAACACGATGATCTCGGAACATTAACTTGATGAATATTAAGTGCATCGACACGGCATTTAAATTTGCTTCTGGTTCTTTCGTAACTTTTGGAGATCCAGATTAAATATACACTAAACTTGGCGGTCCATTAGCTACAAAAGTAGTCTACACAGTAATCTGCTAGGTTGGACTTGAGTGGGCTAAGTCCCAGTGGCTCTTGTCTCCAAATGCTCATTTCTATATACATATATTAAATAAAAGTAATGATTACTGCCAAACATACTACACTACAACGCCACTTAAAAATTGCACCCAATCACTACCGTTATTCACTGAATAGTACAAATGTATTTCTCATGAATTTTCATTATCAAATCAGTAAAAAGATTGATTTTGATAATTTTAATTATTAAATATATAAACTCAACATTTCTGATGACATCATTTTATACCAGAAACTCAAGATAAGATGTTTAAATATAGCGCTATACTCGTACCTTATCATTCGACATACCTTTTTTCGCTTGAATAAATATTATTTTATGTTAATGTTTATGTTTCATAGTTTGTTGTGCCGGTGAATAACTAAATATTCGCTTATTTACAAATCTGCGACATAAACAATAAGTATTTTATGACATTGTCTTATCAAGCGTTAAGCATGATTCAAAGGCAAAATTTCTAAAAATATTTGCGAATGATAAGAACTCAGTAAACCTCATCTAGGGTGTGGTCAAACAAATATTTGTGCAGTGAAATGCCAAAAAAACAATTGAAACTATAGCAATTTTGCAATCTTTCTTCGTGCAAATAATGGTTGACTTCACTTTACACATTATCGGTGCTGCCCAGTATTTTTCGAAATAGAAAGGAGGTTATTTAATATGCAAGACTCACTTGATTTGAATGGTTTCTTTCTCTCTCTCCCTCTCTCTTTCTCTTCTTCTTTTTCTCTTCCCTCTTTAAGTGCAAAAGTAGGTTTATTCCTGGACGAGAAAGTATTTAAGTCAGCTTGGGAAATTACTCTTGCAAGGACAAATTAGTCTTTCTTAACAATAGTCTATCCATTTCACCTTTTTTTAAATCTAACATATGCTAAATGCTGTACCGACCTTCTGTTCCAACTAACTAACTAACTATAGCCAGTAAAGAAGAAGAAGAAACTATATACATTTTTTATATCAACTTAAAACTAACTTTTTTTGAAAACTGGTTTCAGAATTTGGGATGAAATATTTTTTTCTAAAAGTCCAAAAGCTAGCGCTGCATTATTTCCTAAAAATTGCCATTTTTGCATTTCGTATGCAACCGCAAACAAATATGTACAGTCTAAGGGGTTATCCACTAGTGAATTGCAATAAATACATTTCTTGGGAAATATATATCGAATGCATATATATTTTAGAATATTCTCCCGAAATTTGAAGTACATCCAGCAAAACATTTCGGCGATATAGGCGGCTATCATTTTATGGAAAAATCAAAATTTTTACTAAGTATAGTAGTCCATCTATCATTATACAAGGTGCGTTCCAAAGTACACAGGACTTTTTGAATCTAGCGCCTCCTGGTGGCGCCATCTATATGTTGACTGGTGCGTCAGATTCTGCTATCTTTATCGATTGTTCAGTGAGAATTTCATGACATTCATATATTGGAAGTGAAGTTATTGCGTTTTGAGTCTCAGTATGTTTGTGTTATCGGTGCGTAAATGAGCTTCGAATAAAAAACCAACATAAAATTTTGTTTTAAATTGCTAAAACTTTTACCGAAACGTTTCAATTGATGAAACAAGTTTATGGCGATGATTGTCTATCCCGTAGCAGAGTACACGAGTGGTTTCAATATTTTCAAAGTGGTCGTGAGGACATAAATGACGATCGCCAGTGCGCCAATCAAAATACGTGATCATCGGTAATTCCACCGAAACTGTGCTTGAATTCATCAAAAATCAGCCGAATTCATGATTGAAATTCATAGAAATGGAATTTAACTTCTCCAAAACATCAATTTATCGCATTTCGACCGAATATTTGGGCTTACGAATGGTGTGTGCACGCATTGTTCCGCACAAATTGACTGACGACCAAAAATTGCTCAGAATCCAACATTCGAAGGACGATTATTTAACCAAAAATCACATTTTAACCATTAACCACTCCCCGTATTCACCTGATATGGCACCGTGCGACTTCTTCCTTTTCGGAAAAATGCATTTGCCCACGAAAGGAAAGCGTTATGCAGACGTAGCGGCCATTGAAAGGCTTGCACCGGCATACTGGCAGCCATACCGGCCAACGAGCTAAAACACTCGTTCGACATGCTTTTGGACCGTGCAAAAAGCTGTATTGAAGCAGAATGAGACTATTTTGAATAAAATAAATTGATTTTGCCGAAAAAACCATTTGTTCTGTTTCTTTTTTTTACGTCCTGTTTACTTTGGAACGCACCTTGTATGTGTTCATCTACTATAATAAGAAGGTAGCACTTTTTATACTCTCGCAACAAAGTTGCTAAGGAGAGTATTATAGTTTTGTTCACATAACGGTTGTTTGTAAGTCCTAAAACTAAAAGAGTCAGATATAGGGTTATATATACCAAAGTGATCAGGGTGACGAGTAGAGTTGAAATCCGGATGTCTGTCTGTCCGTCCGTCTGTCCGTCCGTCCGTCCGTGCAAGCTGTAACTTGAGTAAAAATTGAGATATCATGATGAAACTTGGTACACGTATTTCTTGGCTCCATAAGAAGGTTAAGTTCGAAGATGGGCAAAATCGGTCTACTGCCACGCCCACAAAATGGCGGAAACCTAAAACCTATAAAGTGTCATAACTAAGCCATAAATAAAGATATTAAAGTGAAATTTGGCACAAAGGATCGCATTAGGGAGGGGCATATTTGGACCCAATTGTTTTGGAAAAGTGGGCGTGGCCCCGCCCCCTACTAAGTTTTTTGTACATATCTCGGAAACTACTATAGCTATGTCAACCAAACTCTACAGAGTCGTTTTCTTCAGGCATTTCCATATACAGTTCAAAAATGGAGGAAATCGGATAATAACCACGCCCACCTCCCATACAAAGGTTATGTTGAAAATCACTAAAAGTGCGTTAACCGACTAACAAAAAACGTCAGAAACACTAAATTTTACAGAAGAAATGGCAGAAGGAAGCTGCACCCAGGCTTTTTTTAAAAATTGAAAATGGGCGTGGCTTCGCCCACTTATGGACCAAAAACCATTTCTCGGAACTTCTCAACCGATTTCAATGAAATTCGGTATATAATATTTTCTTAACACCCTGATGACATGTACGAAATATGGGTGAAATCGGTTCACATCACGCCTTCTTCCAATATAACGCTATTTTGCATTCCATCTGATGCCTTCTTTGTATAATATATACATTTGGAACCAATGATGATAGCGGAATATAACTTTACACAAATACGGTATTAGAAAAATATGTAAATGACGGATAATAAAATCTCGGTTATCACTTTATCGTGCGAGAGTATAAAATGTAGCTCTTCCTTACTTGTTTTGTTATAGTAAAATTCAATCTTGATTCCATCAGTTAAACTTTCTGCTTCGGTAAATTGTTATATTTGGCCTTATAAGATTTTTCCTGTCAGAAAAGTTCCGAAAAAAGAAAACAAGTTTCTCGATTGTATAATTAGATTTTATCTACAGATATATACATACATATATACCGACAATATACCTAATTTTCTAGCTGCTGTGCACATAAAATCAATTGAGTGTCTTAACAAATTGACTTTATTTTTATTAAGCGCAAAAGTAAGGAACATCTAGTCATTTAAACTAGTTGCATGTGTGTCAATGTTTTTGCGTGTAGGTGGCAACGACAATTGCACCTCAATTGCACATCAATCACATTGTCCACGCCTTTTCAATGTAGCGAACAAATGAAGTCACTCAAGTCAACATTTGGAAGCTGAGACAGAAGTATTGAACAACTTCTTACTTAAGTGCATATGTAGTATGTCGTGCGGGGTTTGGATGCTTGAGATATATTTGTAGAAATCTTTATGCAGATTTATTGCTGTGACGTATGTTATAATAGGTGTTTTTTAGACTTGTGGTTTCCAATGAGGCAATACTTTTTTAGGAGTTGGTCTTTTCAACAGCTATATAGAAGCTGTGATAAAAATTGAACAATGGGCGTGGCGCCGCCCACCTTTTGATGAAATCACATATCTCGTGACCCGCTCTACCGATTTCAACCAAATTTGTTACGTGATATTATTCTGACATTCGCCTGCCACAGTGTATAACACAATTTGAATTCCATTTGAAGCTTTCACTATCAAGTATACAAATCAAGAATGAAGGTACATATATATCGGGATAAAACTTTGCACGAATACTGCATTTGAGATGTGCTAATCTATGACTAAAAGTTGCGTACATCGAATTAAAATTATTCAAGCCCCTAGGTACTCAATTTGTGGGCCCAGTGCTTATTTTTTGTTGACTTTTTACCGAGAATATCGATCAATGTGGAAGATATATAATTGAAATTCAGAGAGAATTCTTTTCAACTTACTTAAAAAATGAAGCCACTCATAATGTCAATGTCAATGGGGAGCACCATAGAGCTTTGATTAATAACTTTTTCGTGTCTGATTTGGAGGATGTTGATATAGACGACCTTTGGTTCAACAAGGCGACACTACTGTCATGCAGCCAACGAAATAATCCATTTATTAAGGGGGTATTCTGGTCTAGACGCATGAATTTTAGGCATTTTTTAAACTAAGATAAAAAAATTAAAAACATTTTTACTATCAATTTTTTTATATGTTTTTTATTGACATTTTAATAATATGAAAAAAAAAAAATTGCGAGAAAAAAACCAAATTCCTCGAGATACGTGCGGGTGGAGTGTGGGCTTCAAAAAAAAACGGTGCGTCCTGGTTGACGTGATTTCAACCCTTGTAAAGATCTAAAACACAAAAAACAAGAAGATTCTTGATTAGTAAGGATGTCGTTATCGGGTTGACCATTTTCAAAAAAAAAAAAAAAAATAACAAAATGGCGTCGACTTGAAAAAATAATTTTTTTTTACACGATTTTTTCGACCTTTTCGAATTTTTTAAAAATACTTCAAATCAAAATTTTTGGAAATCCAAGACAGACACGATAGAGCATTGTATAAAGAAGATATATACCAAATTTCAAAGGAATCGGTTCAGTAGAACTGGAGATATCATGTCAACCACCTCAAAAAAAGTAGTTTCGAGAAAAACGCGTTTAAAGTTTAGGAGACAATTCTAGTGAACACGGACGCCACGTCAAAAAATCGGCTGTATCTCCGAAAATAAGTCGAATTTTGAAAAATTCTTCCAAGGTCATATTTTTGAAAGTCTAAACTTTCAAAATATGCAAAAAAAAATCGATTTTTTTCAAAATCCTAGACCAGGATACCCCCTTAAAGGAAATTTTTAGGGAGTGCACTATCCCGCACCATTGTGGGCCTATCGCATGGCCTCCAAGTTCGCACCATTTAACACCTCTAAACAATTGTTGTGGGCTTATGGTAGGCGTTTGTTTAGGCGGATAAGTTCTATAAATTGGATCTCGTGGCTGGCATTTAATCAAGCCAGATGCGGCAGGCACTTGCCTGAAATAATTTTTATAACATAATTGCAAATCCTTGTCTTTATAACAAAGTTAAATACTTGGTCATAATATTTAATTATATCCGTTTTAGTTCTTTATGAAAACCACACATCTCAAAAACACAGTTTATTTGAAGTATTAGTATATATATACATATGTATATATTTGATTTCGTGTATATAGTTACGCAAGAATTTGATGAGGCCAATTTGCATACATTTTTTATCTATTTCAGTGTAAAAATAAACTTAATTCCCTAAAATCCCATATTCCAAGTAAATAAAAATGATTACAAATTAGTATTCCATAAAAGCAAAAAAAAAATATTTTTTATTTTTATAACCATACTAGCATTTGCTTATATGCCACTCATGTTTAAAATACACAAATACTTAATTTTATATTTATGAACTCATATTTGCTGATAAGACTGCATACTTCCGCTTACTTCAATGAACTATAACAAGGCAATGATATATGTATTTCTCTTTTGCTGGCTTAGACTACTAATATACGATATACGAATACCATATGTACCCAGTAAAATTTGAGAGGAGTCTACGCGTACATAAAAAGAGTACTACAAACGGATCGTAAAGTTCAAAAATAATCAACCTTTATATAAAATATGTATATTCTAGAGTAAGATCGCATTCTTATTCGCTACGTGACATCTGACTGCTCCTTGGAGAAATCATTGGCTTAACTCAAATTACTTTTGCTTGGTAACTGCAAATAGTTATATATATATAGTCATAGTTATATAAGGCAAAAAAATAATAAAATGGAATATAGTTTGAAAATATTATTTTTTTAACCAAAAGCCGAGATATTATAAATTACAAAAAGAAAAACGCAATAAAAAATTTATATTTCAAAATTACTGGCGTGATTTATAAGGTTTCATATAAGATTCATAGAAACATTCGCACGAAGTTGAGATCACTTCCGAATGCACAATTTCTTACGACGCTGAGATACCCCTGCATCAACTCCTACACGGTACTCAGTAACATTCCTTTAACCATAATTGCTATATCGTTTGCATAGGCACCCAAGTTCTCAAGTTTTTTAAGCAGGTCGTTAACGAACAGGCTCAAAAGAAGAGGAGAGAGAACTCCACCTTGTGGGTTTCTCCCACTCAAATTTCATTATTGAAAGCTCCATCAATATAAATAAAGGTCCCAACACCATAGTATGCAGAGCAGTATCCATTGACTTGCTTTTACAATAAGCATGTTGCGCTTCTGATAAATGGTCCTTGGATTGGGCTTCCTTATGTATTAGTCCATCAACTCTCCAGGGTTTTTAGTAAGGAGTAGGAGCCGTAACGTGGGAGCCCTACTCGCCATCGAGATGAACGTAACTCTAACTCGTCTACGGGCGCCCTTGATGTAACCCAGTCTAATGCAGTTCACAGAGATACATAGGTGCCAACCAGCAGCATGTCAATGCATTACAAAGCCCATAAAGAGAGGGAGAGAGGCACGGTCGCTTCGTGGAATGTTTTCGTGTTTAAATCAAGTCGTTTTATAAGCATTCCATTGATCACATCGATAACCAATACTATCCATGAATAAGTTAGTTCTGCAGTAGGCACAAACTAGGTCGATTTACTTGTGGGAAATATACATACTTGAGCATATGAATGCTTCTACGGATGTGTATATATACATACATATTACATATGTATATACAAAATGCATTTGTAAATATATAAGTACAATGCTATATATATATATATACGTACATATTTATAGTACGTTTATCATTTGACCGCCGTGGCTTCCAGATTGCAGGCAAACAGTTTCTTTTATTATTTTCAGCCTCCTTATCAGCATTTTCATAGTATTTTTGAGTTTTTTCATCGTAATAACATAATCAAAAATACAATACTCACAATTTAGTCGTTCATAGTTGTTCATATTTGTTTTGATGACAACTTTTGTTATTATGCAACCGAAGAAAAACAAAAGTTATCTTAAATACACAATAAATATTCCGAAAATTAATGAAAGTCATATTTTGTGAATCAGACATTAAAATACAAGGTATGTCGCAAAAGAAACAGGACTGTTAAAAAAAAAACAACAAAAAATTAATATTTTTCAAAAGTTATATTTTTTTATTCAAAGAAGTTTCCTTGTGCTTCGATACGCGTTTAGCCCGGTCAATTCGCATTTCAAATGAGTGTTTAAGGTCATTTTTCGGAATGCTCTTGAGAATATCGGTCGTCGCCTTTTGGATAGCTGAAATGTCCGAAACCAGTGTCCTTTCATGGGCAAATGAAGTTTTCCAAATAGCTAAAAATCACAGGGTGCCAGATCAGGTGAGTAGGGTGAGTGATTAATGGTTAATATGGAGTTTTTTGTCAAAAAGTCAGTGACAAGCGTCGACCGATGACACGGCGCATTATCGTGCAACAGGCGCCAGGACCCTGCCTCACGGTATTGTGGTCGAGCACGACGAATGCGTGACAAAAGACGCTTCATAACACCAAGGTAAAACACGGCATTAATCGTTTGGCCAGGTGGGCCGAACTCTCGGTGTACAATACCCTCGGAATCGTAAAAACAAATCAGCATTGTCTTTATTTTTGACTTCTGAACACGACCGACTTCTGATCGTCACAGAGGTCCTCACGACCTTCTTGGAATCGCTTAAACCACTTATGCACATTACTACGGGATAGGCACTGATCACCATAAACTTTTTTCATCATTTGAAATGTTTCAGTAAACGTTTTCCCAAGTTTAAAACAAAATTTAATATTTGCTCTTTGCATTTTAGGACCGATGGCCAAAAGCTGCTGTTACTTTTTGATCGATAACAACGATTGTAGTTATCCAATTGTCTTAAATCAATGTCAAGAATCGATTCTTAATCGACTTCGACTACTGAAGATCGGTTCCGAAAAATCGATTATTTTACAAGAAACTCGATTCTCGAGTAGAATCGGAATCGAGTTTACCATACCTGCTTTTTCCATTTAATTTACATGGAAAATAGAAAATTTGAAACAGGCACCTCTTAATATTAATATTAAGAGCTCATCTTTTGAGTGACTTTTTTTGTCAAATTTTCGAAAGTTTTTAGCCTGTTTTTCAGTCGAAAAAAAAGGTTGACTCAGAATGACACACCCTAATATACACGTTTAGAAGTATAAAAATTTTTATACAATTCTTAAAAAAAATTAATACATATTGTGATATTTATTATACTTATATAATTTATACTCTACTCTTTGTTGGCTCTATGCGCGAGCTTTTTCGTCGCGTAGGTGGCGTCAGTTGCCTTATATAAAATAAAATTCATTATCGTCAAACCAAAAATGGCCGCATAAATTATTATTATTTAACTGTTTATAGATTTGGTCAGAAAACTATAATATTGACATATATGTATATGGACGTACATGGCAAAGTGTTGGCACGAGTTTATTGTCAACACGTCTACAAATATACATATATGTACATACAAGTATGTACAAATATAAATATACAACTTTAAGATACATTTATAAAACTATTGTATACCTAATATGTTATGAGCTAAAGACTTGAAAATTTATAGAAAATAAGAATAAAATATTTGAATGTTGTAAAAATTCTTCCTTTTACTGGCGTAGACACCGCTTACGTGGTTATAGCCGAGTTAACAACAGCGCGCCAGTCGCTTCCTCTTTTCTCTATATGGATCCAATGCGAGATACCCATTGCAGCCAGGTCCTTCTCTACCTGAACTATCCAACAGAATGGAGATCTTGCTCTTCCTCTGCACCCCCAGCGGGTACTGAATCGAAAACCTTTAAAGCTGGAGTGTTCTCCGCCATTCGGACAACATGCCCTTGCCTACGTAGCCGCTGTCTCTTGATTCGCTGAACTATGTTAATGTCGTCGTACATCTCATACAGCTCATCGTTCCATCGACCGCGGTAGCCGCCGTTGCCAATGCGCAAAATACCATAAACCTTCCGGAAAGCTTCTTTCTCGAACACTCTTAAGGCCGACTCACCAGATAATGTCACTGTCCATGCCTCCGCACCATAAAGCAGGACGGGAATGATTGTAGAGTTTAGTCTTTCTTCGTCGAGAGAGAATTTTAATATTCAATTGCCTACTCAGTCTAAGGTAGCACCCGTTGGCAAGATTTATTCTGCGTTGAATTTCGAGGCTGACGTTGTTGTTGGTGTTAATGATGCTTTCAAATAAAAGAAATTATCTACGACTTCGAAGTTAAGACTATCTACAGTGACGTGGGAGCCAAGTCCCGAATGCGACGATTTTTTTTTTAATGACATGAGATATTTCGGCTAACCCGCATTCACTACCAGATTCATTTTCTTCGTTTCTTTTTCCAATCTTTCTTTTCGTACTGTCAAAGCTTTGAAATCGACGAAGAATTTGTGTGTGTCGATCTTTTTTTCAGGGGTCTTTTGCAAGAGGTGGCGCATGGCCTAAATAGGATTGCCGCAAATGGTATTTGAAAGATATCTCAACTGAATTCGGCATCAAAAAAGGCCAATATCAACTGTCGCGTAGATATTTGACCAGCTTATTATATTTTGTGTGGTAAATACAAGTATAGTATGTGCCTACAATAGGCCGAAATGGAAACTAAATATAATTTTCCAACATATATGTATCAACCCCAACTCGAATAAGTCTGTAAATTATGAACCACCTTAATACGAGGCATATTTTTTACTACCAAAACAATTTAAACACACTCTTAACAAAATTCAAGGCAAATACCGGCTTTAAATCTGCGCACTGCCACTAACTGCCTTTGAAGTATTTAAGATGAGTGGGTGCAGTAATTACCATAAATATATGCATATACATACATACTCATATATAGCTTTTTTACATACACATATGTATACCCGAAAAAAGAATAAAAAAAGAATAAAATTTTTTTGTGTATGGCTGCAACCCATTAACTGATTGTTAACAAGCAATAAATGGCGTTAAGCTGCCAGTAGGCAAAAACATGCGGATTTAATGAAAGAAGAGAGTTTAATTAATTAATATTGATGGCAAGTTTTTGCTTTACCAAATACATAATCCTACCGTACTCTTTATCAGTCTTTTCAGACTTTTTATGCTCTATCCTTATTATGTGTTGCTTAGTAAATACGAGTTTTTTTAACAAAACAGTTATTTATTAGGATTATATAGAGTTTGTCAGTATAAATAGAGTATGTCTCTTGACTCTCGTACATAAACTTGATCTTCTGAGCATTCACCAGGATTCCTTCAATGGGTATCTTCTTATCTTTATAATAGAACTCAGAGAGTGATATTTGAGAATACTTTTTCAGATTCAATTAATGCCTATTCAAGTGTTCCCCAAGGTAGTCATCTTGGCACGATTCTGTTCTAGTTATTTATAAACGACATCTCTTCTGTTACAGAATCAAAAATGGTAATATAGTAACTTCAACTGATAAAAGATGCCTGCTGCAAACAGACTTAAACCATTTGGTTGCTTGGTCTGATAGAAATGATTGCCATTGAATTTAAAAAGACGGTGTGCTTTTCTTTTTTTTAGTTGCTATGGACCCTAAGCCTAATTTTAATCTTTATATTGCTTCTAGTAGATAATTTCCTGTTCCCTCAATCCTATCGTGGTAACCATTTTATCTCACCGAGATTCTGTCACGACCTTTTTCGATGGACGACCCACTTCTCATAGTACCAGTAATCATCCGATTCAGAAATGCTTAGATTTTGTTGCGATCCGCCAGCTCATTATAATGCAAATTTGGTGAATGAGGTTGTTTTGAGTTAACTCTTGTGTTACCTGTACAGTTAGCTTCTTTTTCGTATGAAATCTTATCTTTCGCCATATATTCCAACACGATCGTAATTATACAACGAGATGGGATTATAATGTATAAGTACTTGTATAATGAACATTTATAGACCTTATTTCATAACGAAATGATTCGAAGAAGTGATTTCATCAATAGGGCCATCTAGGTTTTTTGGAAAACTCAAATAGATAGTAAAGATAGATAAATGAAACCCACAATTTTATATGTAGTATGGTTTTTCTACTTTAAATGAAAGTTTCCTCTTTGTTAGTGTGTTATTGAGTCTCTAAACCTTTATATGAATTTAGCTTGTTTTAAAGGTTCTGCTTTTCCAATTTTTTATGCTGGTTCCGAAATATACAATTTCTTAACTTTATGTACATACATATATAGCTGCCAACAGTGACGTAGTTCTCAAGACGCGAGGAATCTTTGTATGTGGCCTCCAGGTACTTTGTCTTGCCCGCGTTAACCACAAGACCAACATCTTGCACTTATTTTTCCAGGCTCGAAAAGGTTGCGCTGACGGCTCTGTTGATGAGGCCAATCATGTCAATATCATCTGCATACGTACCCTTAGCATTTTAAAATAATTTAAAAAAAAATATTGAAATTTAAAATCAAAATTTTGTTTTAATTTAATTCATTGCAACTATTGTAAAATAACGTTAGTGTCTGACTTGGTTATCGCCTTTTGTTAGGCTGGTAATATTTCATAATGGCGGCATAACTTCTCGAGTTCTGTGTTTCGAAGCGAACAATTCTAGCTTTATCTTGCTAGCGTTTAATATTATTTGGAAAAGGTTAGCGAGGTCATTTGAGAATTTACCTCTAACTGAAACCGCCACACTCTCAGCCCTGTTGCTCTTTTTGTGCCCTCTGCCTTCCCCAACCTTTTTTAAGACTCAGAAAAGTGGAGACATTCTTCCTTGCGGTGAACCTTTTTGGGCAGATCTGTAGATCGTTGAAACACCCAGAAATCCTAAAGACCTAAAGAAATTATATTTGCACATTTTTAAAAGAGAATCAAAATTTCACAAAATTACAGAATTTTATGTAAAGGCTCTAAAGCGGTATGAATTTAAATTTGGTAAAAACCATCATTTTAAGCAATAATCTTTTATATTTGAATAGATTTTACCCCCTTGTCAGCTAACGCATAATATTTAATACGATTAGATTTTGTTGTATAATCCGCACCAAAATCCAAAATTGTATTTTTCTAACCCGATTTATTCGATCGCCAGGTTATGCGCAACAAAAGGCAACAATACTGTTGTGCTATGTGTGCACTTATCTAAGATTATCCTTTTTGGTCAGCAAACCAGTAGCAAATTGCCTGTCAATCATGTACCGTTGCATCAATCAAAACGAAATATCAAAATCAAACAGGAATTTCGCGCTTCAATGGAACTTGGTGTAAAGATAGCAAACCCATATGAATATATATCGATATGTATACTAACTGCTTTATATGAAACGTCATAGCACGCTGTACAATATTGCCCTGTTAAATTTATTTACCGCGTGTTGATTTAAAATTATAAAATAACATTTGAAATAAGAAAAATAGGATGGACCAACAACGGTCGATATTTTGGAAAATAAATATAAACTACTTTTATATTGCTTAAAGTATAATAATGATGAAAACTACGTTACTAATGTAGTACAGAAAGTGTTCCACAAGTTCAATTGCGTTTCGTGACCCTTTTGGTAAACTTATTCTCAATTTCTTTTTCAACGTTTGACTCTCAATGAATTAAATTTCAATATTTTTGCTACTTAAATATTGTGCTTCCCAAATATTGGTAAAAATTCTTACAAAAGTTAAATAAAATATTCTCCATATGACTTCTAACGTTATGAGAAGAAACGAGTTATTATTCAACAAACATTTCTTGTTATAAAGTATTGATTAAAATATGATTATTACCAATGGTTTAAGTAGTATAGAAAGTGTTCCACAAGTTCAATTGCATTTCGTGACCCTTTTTGTAAACTTATTCTCAATTTCTTTGCAACGTTTGACTCTCAAGTATTTAAGTTTCAAATGTTTCTATTATTAAAATGTTATAATCACCTAATAATATTAAAAATTCTTACAAAAACAAATATAATAAATATCGTGTATTAAAAATATTACGAGAAAAAAACGAAGTTATTGCCTTATACAATTTACTTCAAAAAACTTGTTTGCATTGAAAAATCGACAAAATTTATATTTATTACCGTTTTTTATCATTTTAGAAACCGCCCATGCGAATGTGACGAAAGCGCCGCTCTTCCCCAAGGATCTCTTCACCAAAGAGCAGCTTGAAAATGGTGCTGTTATATGTCATATAATCGGTGTTATATACATGTTCGTAGCGCTAGCCATTGTATGCGATGAATTCTTCGTGCCTTCCCTGGATGTGATCATCGAGAAATTGGATATAACAGACGATGTAGCCGGTGCTACGTTTATGGCTGCCGGCGGTAGTGCGCCCGAATTATTTACCAGTGTCATTGGCGTATTCATCTCGTTCGATGATGTTGGCATTGGTACAATTGTCGGTTCGGCTGTATTCAACATACTCTTCGTCATCGGTATGTGTGCGCTATTCTCCAAAACCATATTGGCGTTAACATGGTGGCCATTATTTCGTGATTGCTCATTCTACAGTATCAGTTTACTGGTATTAATATACTTTTTTCGCGACAACTTCATCTATTGGTGGGAGGCGCTTATCCTATTCAGCATCTATATAGCGTATGTGACCTTCATGAAGTGGAACGTACAGGTGGAACGATTCGTCAAAAGGCTCATTACGAAAAATAAGGTGACTCGCGTCAGAAGTACAGATCAACTTATGCCAGCAGTAAGTAGTTGGGAAGTTTTTTTGCAAAAGAAAAAAATAAAATAAATAAATTAAAATTGATCAAGTCAATTAACAAAAACAAAATTATGTGGATTAAAAAAAAACTTTACTTGAATAAATTTAAATTCGTTTAACAAATTTTGAGAAGGCAACAATTAGAGCACACAGTAACTTCAATACTAACACAGCAGTAATTTTGCCTGAACGCGTAAGAGTAACAAGTAAAATATTTAAAGAATTCAAATTAGTATTGGAAGGTGCTAACAGTACAAACACTTTGCTTATATTTTGTGAGGATTTTAAGTGTTCAATATTTGTAGTATTGAAAATTTTTAGTTTTGTGGTTTGTGTTTTTTGTTTAAAATTTTCTTTTGGTTATATTATTATTGAAAATGTTGTATACAGTAAGCACAACAGTGCATGGATGCGAGCACTAAAAATTTTTATTCAAAAAATATAAGAATTTTATTTTATCTCTTTATAAAAATAAAAATTTTATGAAATAATATGTTATTTTCTTGCTTTTAATTTTTAAAAAAGTTACAAAACCCATAATTTTTTTTTTAAACTATAATTTTGATTTTGTGTAAATAAAATTTTAACTTTGAAAAATTAATTTAAAAAATGTAATAAATTTATTTACAATTAATTACATTTTATGAAAAAAAAAATTACTAAATTATTTACTAAAAAATTTACTAAATTTTTTTCATTAAAAATATTTTTTTTTATTTTTTTTTTTATTTTTCAAACGATACAAAAGGCTCAAAAAATATTTTTTTTTCACCAGAAACATTTAATAATTAAAAAAGGTAAACTTATTGTTAAGAAAATTTTAGTTTTGAAAAAATTTATAAAAAAACGCTTGAATTTAAAAAATGTTTGCTATTTATTTGCAATTAATCACATATGTATTTTAACTTAAAAAAATTTAAATTTAAAAATCTTCAATTTTAAATAATAATTTAATTTTAAAAAACTTTTAGTTTCAATTAATTCTTAATTTTCAAAAACTTTTAGTTCTAAAAATTTTAAAATTAAAAAAAATAAAAAATTTTCAAATTCCAAAAAAATAATTTTTAATTTCCAAATTTTAAAGTTTTATTTACAATAAGTTAGATTTTGAATTAAAAAACCAGATTGTTAATGGGTTTTGCAAACATATACTACAAATGTATGTACATAATAAAAAGTATTTGAAAAACATTTTTACAGAAAAAAAAATTAAATTTTTTTTAAAAATCGTGAAAAAAAAAACTATCCTATTATTATTTATATTTCAAAATACATAAAAAAAATATTTTTTTAATCAAAAAGTTTCATTTATTGCAAAAAAATTTTAATTGTAAAAATTGAAAAATGTGTATTGAATAAAATTTAATTGTTTTATTTAGTCTTATTATAAAAACGAAAACTATTTTTAGTGGGTTTTGTAACTTTCTAAAAATATATTTTTTTCTTCAAAATTTCAAGTTTTTTTGAAAAAAAAATTTATTTTAAAAATGTTTATTTTAAAGAATGTGAGATTTTAAAAAAATTTGATTTAAAAAATATTATTAAAATAGAAATTATTTGCAAATAATGCGACATTTTATTAAAAAATTATAATTTGATTTTAAAAAATATTTATTAAAAAAGAAATTATTTGCAAATAATGCCACATTTTAATAAAAAAAGAAATGGGTTTTGCAACTTTTGAGAAATCGATATATTATATTTTTTTTAATTTTCTTAAAAACAAAAATTCTTGTTTTTTCAATAAAAAATATCGATAAACCTTAAAGTCTAAATTTTTTGTTGAATTTGCACCGCAATAAATGCAGCATGTTTTAGAAAATTTATTTAGTTAATGCCGTTAGAAGGTTGTTGCTGTATTCACCTAAAATCATAAGCATCAGTAACAGCATTTATAAATGTACACTGAAATAATCTACACGCTGCAATACAGAAAAAAAATTTCACATCACTTTTCGTAAACAAAGTAAACAAATCATGAGGAAGTCTGAAATATGATTTATATTAAATTTTTACATAAAAAAACTTAAAAATAGTGTTTGTTTACATAAAAAATACAAATTTTCTTGCAAACATAGAAAATAAATAAAAATATTATAGCAAAAAACAAAAAAATAAAAACAAAAATTGCTACATAAAACTTTTTCCAAATAGTTAAACTTTCCTATAAAAATAATAATAAATTTTGGGAGTAAATATGTATGTATGTACTGTTCTATATATGTTATTCGAAGATATTTCAGAATTCCTCAGTGCTCATTAAAGTGTTCATTGCACCATAGTATTCTAAGAAACACTACTATTTCAATATTTCTAAGCACACATCATACAGACTTGAATTAATTATCAAAAAAATTATAACCGCAAAATCATTAAAATTTATATATTTTTTTTAAAGTAAAATTTTGTTCCAGGAAAATATTAAAGGCAAATCTGACTTTCGAAAAACTCTAAAAGGATGGTTGCCATTTCGTAGTCATTCTAAATTCAATTTATATTTATACGAAACACTTAAAAATCTAGACCGTATTCGTTACTACTTTCAGGCACGAAATTATATTGAAGTGTTTCACAAGTTCTGTAACATTTATTGTTGAAATTTCAACAATGAAAAAAAAAAAATTCTAATTTAATCTTAAAAGTCCATGTCGCCTTCCTGAAGTAATGCCCCTCGGCTCGAAGTGCACAACACCTTGATAATCGAAGAAAACTCTCAACAAAACCTTGATTTTTGATCTGCTTTCGCGTGGTTTTTCCGGCTTCTGCTCACCTTTGCCACGATATTTGGCCGATTGATCGTCTGTTTCCGCGTCGTAAGCATATATCCAAGGCTCAGCATCAGTAATAATACGTTTCATGACATTCTGGTAGCCGGAAGGCATTGTTTGACGGACGTTAACGCGCCGCTGTTTTTTGAAAAAATTTGTGATTTTGGAATCAATCGTGCTTTCACTCTTCTCAGGCTCAAATGATCTTTCAAAATGATTGCTACTGATCCTTCCGATACTATTGTACGAGCTTTGTAACTTAATGTCAAGTTTTCTTTTTGTGTTCGAACTATTTGCCCTTAGTGAAACCACTTAGCTGGTTTCTGATAGAGCACGACACTCAAAGAGAAAGAGAAAGGAAACGGTTCCTTACTCTATTTTAGTTTGAGCTTTCAAATGGCCAATGCACCTTTATGATAGCTATAAATATGTAGTACTATATACCTGTACATTCAGATTTATGTAAGGTCTTAGCTCTTTACATGTTTTATTTTGATCAAATCTGTTTTGTTAACTTGCATTTGATTATAGATTTCCATCTTTTCTGAGCTAATTGTGCAAATTATATATTGAGCATACTTTTTTTCGTTCCTATCGGACGTCATATTATCACTGCTTCGGATACGTCTAGCGAAGCACCTGTCTTAGCCAACATGTTCACATTTTCGTTGTGGAAAATATTAATGTGACTGGAAATTATGGACAAGTGGGATTGAACTGGCTATGAACTTAAAGCCTTCCAATATATATTTCTTTAATTGGCGTAAACACTGCGGTTATATGGAAAGGATGGAGCTATGTGTAAAAGTTCACGCAAATGAGGAAAATTCTTTGAGCTCCATGTATCCTCTGGGTAGCCAAAAAACATCCGTTCGAAGGAAAATGAGAAGGCGAAATGGAAATGAAAAGAGAAATCAGTCTATGTATATTTATTTTCTTCGCTAAAATTTATCGATGCTGGTAATGTCGAATAGATGTCTTCAGTAGTTCTTCAGTATACTCAGGCCTTCTCTATGCCTAGTGCTTCCGCTAGGAAAATGTTAGCTGAATTTGATAAACAGAATGAGAGAGATCTCAAGATTCTCGGAGTACGTATATACCACCTTCTTTAAACTGCAGTCCACTTTGGTGAATATAGAGGTAGTATTCTTCTACTCGACTAAATCTGTTCTCCATTCTATCCGATTTACAAATTAGCAAATACAATTACAAATTTAGATTTTTTTGAGCTGTGTCAGCATATCATTGTGTCCATAACTCTTCCTTATCCAGCCACCAGGAAGCTTAATCCTGACATCTCCTTACTTATTATAGCAGAAAATTTTGTTTGCGTATGAAAAAGTCTATGGACAGTTGATGAAGGAGTATATTAAGCGCCGCATTTGAGCATACTAAATAGCGGCGGTATACCTTGTACAGCTGTGCTAATGTGTAGACACTTCGTTAATGTGTAGATGAACCTTTATTCTTTTTGGATTGAACAAAAATATAAATTTGTATAATATTATTGAGAAAAATGTCTCAAAATGCTTATGTTGGGAGGTGTTCCACAAGTTCAATGGCAATTTTAAAGCTATTAGGTTACTCTTACAAACTTCTTTTTATATGTGTTTGAATTATTAAAAGCAATTATTTTATTGAAAACTTCTTCAAATGCACATCGAGCAAGAAACTATAATCTTTTTTTTTTTAATTTCCTCAGTCTCATACCAATATAGTGCACGAAATCACAAACTTGAACTAGCTTAAAGTTAGTAAGCTCAATCGAAATCACTTCAGAAATATTTGCATTCTCTTTAGTGGTACTCACAAAATCTAAAATGCCCATCATCTTCGAGTCACGCTTACTAATTGCCGTATTTCCGACACAAATTACACACTCAGCGCGCAGCATAAATTAGAGCAGTCACGAGCACAAAAACAAAAAAAATAAAAATCAAGCAGAAAATTTCCAATTGCAATTTATTTGAGAGAGTATGTGTACATATGTATGCGTATAACGGTGAACCATTTATAAAGTGGAAATAATTGCTGTCAAAAATGTTGTGGCTGCAGTTACAGCGAAATCGTGACTCTTCTAAAGTGAAATTTAGGTGATTCGCCAATAAAAGCGCACACATGCACATGCAGACACGTGCTTGTTGCTGTGTGTATGTGTGAACGCAAGTGTATGCAATGATGTGAGCACTGAAAATAGGCCAAACGAGCGCCTAATGAGCAAAATGCGCAGCACAAGCATAGACAGACAGTTAGGCAGACAGAAGGAGGGCAGCAAATTGTCAGTAGCAGCGACAACAACAACAAGAGCAACGTATAACTACGTTGTAAAATTTTTCGAAAAGCATGCAGAGCAATTAAAACTCAATTATTTAGTGGAAAATTATATGAAAAGGAAGTAGCACGCACACTTGCAGCGCAGAGTTGCAAGAAAGCATGGCAAATTGCAAAGAAAAGTTGCAAGAAATTGTACATACATATATCTATATGGTACGCTTATGGTATATGGTAACCCATATAAGCCAGCACGCTTTCAACGTGTGGGCTGAGCGAGTTAAAGTTTCAACAATTTTTTGATGCGCCAGTCTCCCGTCGAAGCGCAAAGTAATTGCAATTTCCAAGTTACAGTTGCAGTAATTACTTACCAGTTCGTGGACGCTCAGCGCCTGCATGTAGGCAACGTAGTAAGTGTTTACACCAACATGCGTTTGTGTGTCGGCAAAGTAAGTAGTTAAGTCGGGACATTCAGCGCGTGTAGTGGCAAAGTTTGAAGTCGCCAAACATTACTTGCCAGTATTTAAGCATGAAATGGCAGAGAAGTAAGGAAGTGAAATTATGGTGAAACGACACATAAGCTGCTTGAAATTTTTATTATATAATATGCACTGGATTGTTGCGTAAAAATAGTTTTGTTGAAAAATTCGCACAAATGAGCACAATTTCGAGCCATAATCGTAAGTGCTTTTATAAAATTTCAAGTAATTGCATTAAAAGTATATTACGTATTAATAAGTCCATAAGCTGGAATTAAAACACGCTTATTAAATTCTGTAATTTCACACATTTTTCCGCGGCTTAGCGTTCTTGATTGCATAAAAAACTAAATGTAATTAATGAACAATTGCAATAACTGCATGGAAATATTAAAAATAAGGCAAGTTATATATAAAAACTCGCATTGAACTTGTGGAACACTTAGTTTAATCGCTTAAAATGAGTTTAGAATGTGTTGTAAAGGCAAAATGGTAGCATTTGATGTAGAAGGTTATACAATTTTTAACAATAATCTGCTACATGCCTTTTCTGAGGTTATATTTCACTACGAAAATCAATTTGAACTTGTGAAACACATAGCTGAATCACTTAAAATGAGTTTAGAATGAGTTGTAAAAGCAAAATGATAGCATTTGATGTAGAAGGTTATACAATTTTAACAAAAATCTGCAACATGTCTTTTATGAGACTTTTCTCAGTACCGAAATTATATTGAACTTGTGAAACACTTAGTTGAATCGCTTCAAATGAGATTGAAATGAGTTGTAGAGTCAATAGGTATTATTTAAAGAAGAAAATAAAACCTTTTTTAAAAAGTTCTGGCATACTTTTTTCTTGTGAGTCTATTTTCAATACAATAATCGAACTGAACTTGTGGAACGTTTTACGGGTATTTGAAAACTAACTTACGATGCATTTTTAAGGCGTCTAAGATAATGTACAATACTCCCAAGATGAGTACGGCCCATCTAAACTGCCCGCGCAAACCTAATCGATAAATGGTGTTCCTTGCAATAAACTGATTCCTCCTTTTCTTATATTCGTGCGAAGGTTGAACTTCATATGTCAATTTCTCTGGCGATTTTTTTTTAATGGATCAATGAACGCATGGCGCATTTCCCGTATCAGATTTTTCAGCTTCGAAAACAGAAAAGAGTAACAGGGTTTCAAATGTGATGAAAATAGTTCCTGAGCAACGACTCTCTCTCTCTCGTTTCGTGTTTGGCCCAAAAGCCAATCAAAATCATGACAAAATGTAACGGCGCATTCATGTCTTATGGTACGTGTCTAGCATTGAAAAGCTTCATTAACCAAAAATCGATACATAAGTGATATTAAAATCATATTATATCTCCCTGCTGTTAACACGTGGATGCACTGTTTTTTGAAGTTTTTCGATGTCATCGGTATTAACGGAGAACGGAGACGAAGATATGAATGACTTGTATGACACAAGTTTTCGATGATTTTACAATTTTTGCTGAATGATTTGTGTAAACTACCCAAAACAATTTTGCAAATTTTCAAAGGTCCCTTACCGGTAATTGCATTGAAAATACAAAATTTCAAGCAAACTCTTAATTTTCTTTTTTTTTTTTTAATGGTAGAAACTGTCTGATGAACGTTTCGCGTCACTCACAAAGAGTTGCTGATCAAACATCTCTCAATGGATAAAAGTGGTTGTATGAACCTAGGAATAGACTTTTTTTCAATTCAGTTTCCTTGCGTAATTTTAAATGATTAAATTCGTTCTGCATTTTTTTAGTTGATTTTGAATTTTGTTTCCTAAAAACTTTTACTCGTGTCTCTAAAGCAAATCAACAATAATTTTCTTATTAAAAAAGAGAGTTATGAAAACGATTTTAATTTTGACTTCGAAAAGCAAAAGTGAATGTATTGAACATGCTACTTTTTAATTTGAATATCACTAACTATATATTATACTATAGTAAAAAATATTTCTAGCGAAAAGAAGAAACGACTGGCGCGCTGTTGTTAACTCGGCTATAATCGCTTAAGCGGTTTCTACGCCAATTAAGAAGAAGAAGAAAAAATATTTCTGCAGTACAATGTTGATAAATTCACACAAACTTCAACTGAGAAAGCCGTAACAAAGTGTTCCAAAATTTCAAGTGACATTTTTAAAAGCTAACACTTTACTTTGTTGTCATAAGTTTGTATTTGTAATACATTTTCTTAGTCAGATGTTTCACAAGTTCATAATTTTATTGAATAGATTGATGAGCTGCTATAAGTATATTTGCATTTTAAATCAGCAAAAACTGGTATTAAAGAACGAAAAGAAAGTTTCATATTTAAATGAGAAGAAAATCGAAGAAGTGCTCGATTGACATTTTTACAAATAATAACCACCAGGTTATTCCAGTTTTTATGGGTGAATGCTTAACAGGTTCATAATTTAATTGCATCTATTCCTTTCGATAGTAAATGAGCAGAAACTCTTTTAAAAATATTTTAGATTTTAAAGACAACAAAGTAGAAGGAAAATTCCTACAATCTCACATCATAAGTTCATTTAAGTTTACATTGAATTTTAAAATGGCATGTTTCATAAGTCCATAATTCAATTGCAACTCTTGTGAAATTATTTTTGATTTGAAAATAGAAAAAGAAAGGAGATAAAAAAAAATTTTCACGATCTCACATCATAAGTTCATTTTAGTTTACATTGAATTTTAAAATGGCATGTTTCATAAGTCCATAATTTTATCGCATTGATATCTCTTAAGAAATTCTACACAGTTTTATTGTGAATCATAAATTTTTTTCTTCAAAACTATTTCATGTTTGAATGAAATTAAAACTGAAGATATGTTCCACAAGTTCAAGTGAGACTTTTATTTACTCTAATCAACTTATTCTCCACTCGAATTTTAAGCTAAATGTTTCACCAGTTCATAGTTTAATTACCACAGTTCCTGTTTGACTATCTAAATATCTTTGTTGCAATTCAGCAAAAAATTTTGCAGCGTTATTTAATATTTAAATGAAATTCAATGAAGTGTTCCACAAGTTCAATTCAATTTCTAAACAACGAAATTGAAGAAATTGTTATCTTATTTGTCTAAAAGTAAAATCGGTGAACTGTTCCACAAGTTCATTACATTTTTTGAAAAGCGAAATTGAAGAAATTTAAATTTTTTTACCCGCTAACAATTTTTCTAGGATTTTGAAGTATTGTAATCCTTAGAGCAACTAGTCTTTAAGCTATTTTCATTTTAATCACGGTTGTGAGTTATCTCCCAGATCTGATCTACTAACCTTGAGCAACTAGTCTTTAAGCTATTTTCATTTTAATCACGGTTGTGAGTTATCTCTCAGATCTACTAACGAATACTCGAGTTTACTGATTTTATAGACAACTATTAATGATAAGAGTATCAGCACCCAAATTAAAGTATTGCATCATTTGAAGAAACTGCCATGGTTTGTAGTCTCTTTGTTCTTACCATTTTGTATTGTTCTTGTAAATTTTGAAATGTTGAGTGAAGTCTTCACATTACCGATATCTAAATTTATAAATCTCGTACCTCCGATTTCAAATGATTTGATTTTAATCTCAATATATCATAGCAGTAGAGACTTCTCAGCAAGAACAGCTTTTACAATAATTAAAATGAGCTGAAAACACTCAAACTATCGCTGTCATACTAAAATGGCATCACTCATAGTTGAGTCTGAAAAACTTAGCTCATCACACTTTTCCCCATTTTAAATAAGTACGAACAATAAATCTTCATAAAATGTCTAGTATCGCCAACTCTGTCATCGGTAGTGTCTTAAGCAATTAAATAGAAAACTAAAAGAAAGCGAGACGGAAGTGGCACGTTAGTTTAATAGAAACAAAAGGCTGGTGGGTAATGAAAGCAGAACCTGCGACTTCTTAGCAAACTTTGCGCAGAAATTTTACCACAGGCAAGCCAAAGTTGTGCAAGCCAACAGCTGTTACTAATGTCAGTATGAATGGGTAGAAAATTAGCATATTGCGAAGCGCATGCATAAATAAGTTTAGTTAAAAATGAAAGAAAAAGAACTAAGAAAGTCATATCTATCACTTCTTTGCTCTCACTCTCTTTTCTGTATATAGATTAATTTTTGTGAATCCAAAAATTTATTTGAAATTTTACTAAAACAAACTTATAAAAGCATCGCTCGACTCTACGGTTTATACAGCTTTTCTAATTAAGTGCTTTGTGGTCGCACACAAAGCTCAGCCATATAATTAATTCAAATAATGCGCTGCCATGCCACTTCCACTGACAAACTGCATTTCCCTTTCAATCAAATCGCAGCGCCAACTTATTCAACTCACTTCCTTCTGTCACAACTTTTAACATTTATTCAGCGCTACCTGCTGCTCCACCTGTCTGTCTTCACCACACCTTGCCCACATCACTCAAAGCGTGTTTCATTTGCTTATATTTTAAACGTGCATAAGCGCATTTCTTAGCATACGCTCAGGCGTTCGGTTGTGTTAGTATTATTTACTATGCAAATATTATCCGGTTCATATGCGCTCGTAAATATTCATGTTGGAATGTTTATTGCTAAATGCGTAAGCGAGTGAAACGTGAAATTTCCCACGCTCATTTGGACTTGCCGCGTTGATAGTAAATGTTCGTGCAATTATGTGAGTTTGCGCAACTTAACGTAGAAATACAATTACGCGCACTCAGACATACTTTCATGTGAAATACAAATATTTGCGAATGTAGTACTAGCAGACGTACAAATATGCATGGGAAGTTGAATGCATTATAATTAATTATTATTTCTTATGTCGCATCGATTCACACACGCCTTTATGTTCATCAAGTTTCTAATATTTTCGTTGAATAAATGAATAATATTCCTAATGGAAAATTTGGTGAATATAGTTTTGCTTCTACAAAAAGTTTAGTAGATTTATGTTGCAATTTTATTTATTTTTGTTTCTAATAAAAATTTTGAGAAAGTGTTCCACAAGTTCAATTTGAATTTATACCAATGTGGGCGTATACTTTATAATATTTTTTTTCAAATAATACATTTTTTAGTTTACATTTATATATACTGATAGTTGTTATATAAAACCAGTGGTTTTTTTGAACTTACGAGCCACTGGGCCTTACTTACATTAGTTTTATATACATACCTTTAGCACTTCTTACAATGACACGATTCACCAGTTGAAAGTATGTGTTAATATGTATATTTATTGTCCTGAATTTATCACATTTCTACAATTTTTTTCAATTATGTTCGCGAACGAAAATTCGTGAAAGTGCTCCACAACTACAATTAGAAGTTATGCCAGTGTGGGTGTTAATTTTTTGATATTTTTTTCACTCTCTCCATAAATCACACTACATTTTTCCCTTGAATTAGCTGGTCACATTCGTCACTCAATGTTTTTTTGGTCATTGTCAAAGTTTCAGCTCCTCTTGTGTTCTACTACTAGATCTACTACTGGGATTCGCGTGAGCTTGGCCAGCACTGGGCAACCATTGGTACTTGCGCTGTCGCAAAATCCTTTGGTCGAAGATCGATCGCACGAGTAAGGCTTTGCCTTCAGTAAGGCTGGACGCTCCTTAGTTGTGGGGGTTTTAACAGGCAATTTCCCGATAAGTGTACATGCTGTAAGGCTATGAATCCTATCAGACACCACCTGCAAGTGGAAACAACTCAACACTTCCTTCTAGATTGTCCAACGTTTGTGCGTTCATGGCTTATATATTTGGAAGTGCATACTTTCCGACATGCCACTGAACTGGCGGTAATGGAAATTAAATGCCTCTGCTAATTTGTATTGGCTACTTTTGCATTTATAAGTTCGAACACACTAGTACTTCTTTTCTGTGGCTTCACAAAGGACTACATATAGCTGTCCAAGGGCGCTCTTCGATCAGCCATCTAACCTAACTTAAACTAATAACAAAAGCGCTTTGCTTTCTTACTGGATCTTACCTAATCTCACCTACTACGAAACAGTAAAGGTGACCAGCTTTTGCGAAGTGCAATATAAAAGCTCTTATGAGTCTTTATAAATAGCAATTTCTCATAATTGAATTTTTAAAGGATAATATTAAATTAGAAATTTTAATGTTTTAAATGAAATAATTTTTCATAAAATCTATAGTACATCTTCATATACTAGTATATCGTCACCTGAAGTGCAAAACAACGTATCATATATGATTCACCACGCATCCAATATATGTAATATCGTTAAATTTCAAGCTTCCCATCTCAGATATAACCAATATATAATAATTTTATAACCAAAACCCAAATTTTTTTAAAATAGTGAATGGTTTCTATAATAACTTTTTTCCTTCACCTTTTAAAAAAAAATTTGGTTTTTTCGGTTTCGGCTCATCACTGTTGAGTTGGACAGTTTCGACGTCATATTCATAAGCCTATGTCTTGTCACTAGTAATAATATATTTGATGAATGTTGGGTCCTCAGATACGTTGTTATGCATTTATTATGTGACCTCTACTCGACGTCGTTTTTGCAAAGATTTTGTTCAGATTCAGATTCAGATTTTGTGGTCCGAGTCTAGCATTGACACACTTCATACCGAAGACATGAACCAGCATGTGTTGAGTTGATCCATAAGAGAAGGTGAGCTCCTCTGCTATCTAACTGATACTAATTTGATGATTTTCAAGCACTATTTCTTGAACTTTTGCGAAGTTATCGTCTTTAATAGAGGTGGATGGATGACTCCCATGAGGCATGTTTTCAATGACTGCACGGCCTTCACTAAATGCTTTATGCGACTCAAATGCCTATGTGCGTGATAGAGTAGACTCCCCAAAACGGTTTTGTAACATTTTTAAAGATTTCATAGCCGTGATACCATTCTCCTTTATTGGCGTAGACACGGTCGTGATTCCATTGTAAACATGAAATTTTAAGCAAACTCGCTGGTAATTTCTTTTAAGGCAAAAATCGCCAGCCAAATCTATCGCTTCGTAAACTGATACAACAAACAAATTAAATGGTCACACCAAAGTTTATGGACCAATCCCGATTATATTTGTTCAACTGGTATACAGGGTTCGGCACTCGAAAAAAATGGAAAATTATTTTTATATATTTTAAAGTACAAAATGTGTGAAAATAATCATAAATTCAGGACCAATTCACTTTTGCTCGATATGACCACCTTTTGCCTTAACTATGGCCTTGAGACGATCAAAAAACGAATCGCAAGCTGCCCCAATGTGACTTGCCGGTATTTTGGGCCACGCACGGACAATGGCTTTCTTCAGCATCTCGAGACTGCTTCGCTCTCTCAAGTCTTACTTGTTGCTGCTTCGGTGTGAGATCATGGGCCTTTTGGAACTTGTAAGGCTTGACCTTGAGCTCATTTTTCAATATGCGTCGGATGCTGCGGTCGGATATTTTCAGTTCTTTAGCCATTTGATTGTCACTTCGTCGTGATTCCAGTCCGACAGCTGCGCGAACGGTCTGAAGTTGGTTACACTTCGAGTGCCGGACCCTGTATATAAATAAAATTATTTAAACAAATATGAAGGCACACACATACTTGTGTATAAACGCAAAATGATACATACTCTCGCGATTTTAATTAAAACCTTGAACTGAAACTGCAGCAACGCCAAGCGGCTTGCTGTGTAACACACACACACATATATGTATTCATTGTAACTCACTCGGCTGTATGATTTGCAGCCATAAAATCTGCCAACTACTCAAGATGAAGATGTAGGCGCATGTATTTGTGCATTAGAGAGAGTGTACGTGTATGGCAAGAAGTCTTTAAGTGTTTGTGCGTGTTTGTATGGCAAGAAATCTTTAGGTATGGTGAAATCTTTGTATGTGTGTTTGTACGTCGAAGTATTTATTTGTGTGGCTGTGTGTAAGTGTTGCTACTTTATCACCGTGCTCATTAAATCATTAAAGCGATTTTATTTATGCAGCTTTAGAGCAATTTGCAATTAAATGCGCGAAATACCAGCAGGAAGCGCCACGTCTCACTCCTCCGCCCAACCACAATGGGTTTGTGTGAATTCCTACCTACAGTTGGGCGCCTTAGCAAAAGCCGCTTTGAATGCTACGCCAGCGACACGTCCATTTAATCACGTAACAACATTTTTCTTAGCAGCTGCATGCCTTCGTTGGTGTGTATATATATATAGCTTTTATACATATTTACGTTGGGAATAAGCAAGGCAAGGAGCAAATATCATAGCGCCGCGCGTGCTGTGGTGTTGGTCCGAGTCTTTATCGGCAAATAGCTGCCAGTGGCTGCGGATAGCTTTTCTTATCAGTCAACCTTTGTGTTGTTGTCATTGTTGTTTTTATATGTATCAATATTTTTTCTTTTCCTTTGTATGTGTAACATAAAAGCATACATTAAGGCGCTTGTATGAGTGCCTTTATGCACAACTGATGTCTATAAATATTAACATATCAATTTTATTACGCACACATATACAGGAAGCGAGAGTGAAGGAGAAAAAACAGAAAATGCCAGAAGTTAAAGGAAGGTATTTCTTCTCTCAGCAGCTTCTATGGAAATAAATATATGTAGTTATATCTATGTTAAATATATATATAATATATATCAATCTACCAGCTACGTAACACAATTTAGCTTATCTTTGCCGTTATTTTTTCGGGATTCCCACATAGCTGCTAGTCATCTCTTGTCAGCAAATATCAGCGCAGCAAAATATCGTTTCCTGTCAGTTTCGTGTTGCTTTAATGGCGACCAAAAACGATAATTTGGCCTAGCTTTAGGCGCTATGCGTATATAGTTCAAATAGAGAGTGAGCGATTTCGGCTAATACTAGACACAAATGAAAGCAGTTTTTTTATGTTAACAATGATAAAAATAACCCACTGTCGGCACGTGCTTGCATAATAGCTTGTGAGTGTGACAGACAGTTTTCCCTATTTTTGTGTTAAGTTAGGCGCCCAAAAGTAGGCAAGTGTATGGCAGTTGTGGATTTTTTATTTTACTATATAAATATTGTATGTAATTCATTGGCGCGTGGCACATTTATTAGGTGGTGGTAGGAGTACGATGACGGGGCTTTTTGTAAGTTTTCTTTTGTAATGCTACATTTTTTTCTGAAAAGCTATTTATTTTTATTAGTGTAGAATCATATTTGTTAAAGAAATAATAAAGAAAAAACCAGCTTAGGTAATACATCATATGACCTATGGACCTATAATGAAGCTTTCTGAGCTTTTGAAGCTTGATGAAAATATTATGTAAAAGAAATAATTAATCATTCATTTCTCGAAAGAGCTATATTCTTAACTGTTCTTAATTGATTACCTCCTTGGAGCTTTTGAACTTTTTTTAGAATTACGAGACTAGCATATGAAAATACATATTAGAAAATTTGAAAGAGGCACCTCTTAATATTAATATTAAGAGCTCATCTTTTGAGTGACTTTTTTTTACACATTTCGAAAGTTTTGAGCCTGTTTTTCAGTTGAAAAAAAAGGTTGTCTCAAAATGGCACACCCTAATACATATACATATGTATATCTCCGGTCATAAAAACTAAAATAAAAATTGTTCAAAATAAAGAAGTTTTTAAAGAAGAAAAATTATTATCTAAGACATGAATTTATAAAGAAGCTTTTTGAGCTTTTAAGGTTTTATAAAAGTACCAAGTTCTAAAATTGTCATAAGTTAAATTTCTTATCATTCAATCTCCAGAGTTTTTGAAGCTTTTTTGGAGTAATGAGATTTAGTTTTTGCGCTCATAATTTAAATTGAAACTGGTAGAAATAAAGAAATTTTCAAACAAGGAAACGACATGGCTTCATGCTGAAGCCGTTTGAGCTTTCAAAGTTTCATGAAAATAACAAGTAGTACGATTGCTAATGTGTCAGTTCTCGAAACAGTGATTTTTTAAATATTTTATTTGCTTTGAAGCTTTTTTGAAATTACGAGATATACTAGTTGTCTAAAAAATACTGTCTTAGTCTAAAAATTGTTTAAGTGATTCTTTATATAATCGTTTGATCATAAATTTGTTATGAAGGTTTTTAAACTTTTAAAGTTCTTCGGAGCTTTTTAGCTTTTTTGGAATAACGAGATATGCCAATTGCGATAATAGTCTGAAACTTTGAAGCTGTGTTCTAATTATTATGTTCCGAAATTATGTGGGCCTCTCGAGCTTTTGCAAAAATAATATTATGCATTAGAAACATATTATATTAAGTTAGTAAAGACAGACACTAGATTATGTCCTCCGGTATTTTTATTTATTGAGAAATGAAATTTATACTAGTTACAATAGGAAGCTTTTGAGCTTTCAGCTTAAGGTAGTCACACCTTGATATCTTTGTGTTGAGAAACTATTATGGAACATAATTAATAGTTATATTTTAGATTAACAATATAATAATACGAGTAAATACTTGCAAATGTTATGTGCAGTATTTATTGTAAAAGCTCTAAGCTCCTTTTCATTATTCTTAAAATTGTAGAGGTTAATGTGTTTAATAAGAAATTCGGCACCATTAGAACAATTTAAAATTACTTTTCAGAAAAATTCAGCTTTATAAATAGCAATCTGATAAGCTTTTGAATTTTTATAATCGAATATATTTATTTTTGAATTGCGCAAATGTGTACAAATACAAACAGTAACTAGCAGTTATTATATTGCCAATGAAATACATGAAAAAGTGACCACTCATTCTTGTAGAAAAAGCTTTAAGCTCACTTCTGTCAGTATTTACAAAAAATTTGCAATTTATAGTTAAATCAACAATATTGAAACCACTTAAAATGGTAATGTTATTTTAGACAAAACATACACACCAATGTTTGCAGCTTTTAAGCGCTTGGCATTCAATATTTTGCTACCAATAAGTTAATGTAGCTTTGGTAACATAAGTAATCGGCTGTGCATTGCCAAAAAATGTCGTTTAAAAATATTTACAAAGATTAAAAACAGTACTCTTAGTAAAAGCTTTAAGCTCAATTGCACATATATGTAACTTGCAGCCTAATGAGTTTTTAAGCTCTTGAAATACTATAAGATTTTATAGTCTTGAAAGCATATGGTTTTCAACATTTAATACATAAAAGACATTTTAACAAATATTTGAAAAAATCTACTTATTTTAAAAGCTTTAAGCTCACATCGATCACAGTGCTGCAGTATTTGTAGAATGACTATGTTTATTTTAATTATATTAATTGCCAAATTTTAAAAATTATAATTTGAATATAACTGGCAATAGATGAGCCATATAAGTTGCTAGCCAGAAAGCTTTTGAGCTTTTGGTATATAATTGTAAGCTTCTAAGCTCTTACGGGAATACTGTTATCAATTGCTGCGATATTAATAACATGAAAATTATAGGGAGATTTATAAGAAATTAAAATGTAGTTTCCTAAGTAAAAGCTTCAAGTTCATTTTTACTATTAATACAATATTTGGACAGTATGAAGTACCTAAATTATATAAATATTTTATTTATTGGTTTGATAAGACATATTAAACATTTTCACGGCCGGGGTTCTAAGCTTTTAGGCATATTTTTGTATTGAACGAGTATGTAGAATTTGAAAGCTTTTCCCAAAAAAAAAAATTAATAATTTAAAACCTCAAAAAAATAATTCACATCCTCTTATGGTCGTACACCTCGTCGTATACACACCAACTCAAAAGCTTATATGCAGGTGGCGCTAAATTACACCTCGAACCAAAAGTAAGTAACTATAAAGTAGCGAAACGAGCCAATTACCTTATATGTCAGTTATAATGTCATTTATTTTTTTGCATTTTGTGCTTGGCGCATATTATATTATTATATTTTTATGGCCTACCAAGTACGCCGGCTTTGTATTTGACTTCGGCTACGCTTTTATGGAAATTACAATGGCTTTTGCCAAAAAAGGCATAAATACACGAAAACACTCGCTGATAATCAATGGCACACGCACATTTACCACCATTGCTATGAAAAAAAAATTCAGATAATAAAAACAACAAAATAACAACAAGTACACGCGCACTTAAACGCATTTCTCTAAGGCACTCTAAACGTTTGCCAAGCCAATTTGTGCCATTTGCAGCACCAAGCGATATGAATCCTATTTTCAGGGGGCCTTTTGTGTCTAAGCAATTTCCTGGGTTTTATGCATTTCCCGTTACAAAAGCCCAAACCCTCAAGCTCACCCATAAAAGTCATGTAACTTGTACATAAATGCTAAAAATATCGATGCTACTTACACGCTTTATTGCGTTGCTGAAACCGGCGTGTTGTCTTCTGTTTCGTGTTTCGCTTGCGTTTCTCACTTCTTGTTTTGTTTATTATTTGCAAACATTGCAATAAATTTGGCATTGAGAGTGTCAAGTAGACAACATTGCGTGGTTGTATGTGGAAGTTTGTATTTGTAGGTGTGTATGTTGACAAATAGGAAGTGTGGTTGGCATTAATAATTTGTCGACCAGCTGTATATTGCTCTGAAAATAACCACGCCTACTTTCTATATAATACAGTTTTAAATTTCAGCCGATTCGTTTACTTCAGTGTATATAAATCAAGCGCATATGATGATACTGGGAAGAAATTTGTACAAGTAGTGTCCTCAGTGTATGCCATTTCACTTCTAGAAATGGTCGAAATCGGACCAAAACTTATCATGGCCGCTAACTTCAAGACTCCACTGCCCATTACTTACCTTTCACCAATAATATCGGCATATCTGTGCGATATAACGATTAAAGTTAGAGTACATTTTTTTCTGGTAGCAATTTGTCTTGATACAAAAATCGTATAATATCGTGCGAATAATTTTCATAGCTCCCAAATACTCAATGGAAGGATTTCCGAACTACCAACTGACTTCTGCCTCATATGTATGTGGATCCATATGTGAGTATTTTAATGAAAGTAAGAGATTGTGTGTTTCCAATAACAGAATAGTAGTAAAATAGATAAAGATCGTTGAAAACTTTCTCTATTTTTTTGTGATCAAATTAAAAGGTGAATTTTGTACATTTCATGCACTTCAAAGTAATCCTCTCCCGCTGCAATACACTTATGCTAACGAGTTTTCCAGTCAGCATAGCACTTGGAAAAATCCTCCATCATGATGGCCATCAGAGCCTTCTTCGCTTCAGCTTTTATATCCTCAATTGTGTCAAAACGGTGCCGTCGGAGTGGTCATGTGAATTTGCTGAATAGCCAGAAGTTACACGAAGCTAAATCAGGCGAATGCGGCGGTTGCGTCACGATATTAGTTGAAAATGTGACGAAATGATCATGAATAACCAATGCAGTATGAGACGGTGCATTACCGCACTTCTTTGTTCAATAAATTCAGCCAAGAAACCCAATTTTCGAAAACTTTTTGCAGTGATTGGGGCCGTATGATTGCAATAACAAACCGAATATTGTCTTTCAAAGCATCAATCGTCTTTAATTTATCGGTATCGACAAGCGGCTTCACATAACCCTACAGAAAGTAATCAAGCGGACAATCTTGGAGGGTCCACGACGCCAGATAATGCGCTCACCGAAAGCTTCCTTCAATAAGTTGCTTAACATTGTGGAACCAAAGGTTGTTAAAATCAAAATCCACAAATTTATGCACGCAAAAGTCATTAACTATAACTTCATAGCGTTACACATTGACGGTGACATCAGGGCCGATTTCATTTTAGAAGAAATATTTATCAATGGTTTCTCCGCCCATAATGCATACCTAACAATGATGAAGATGTAACGACGTCTTAATAGTGGCTTGTGACTTATCATTACACCAAGTACAACAATTTTTTATATAAACGGAAATTCAACCAAAAGTGCTACACAATATTTTCTTCTGAAATTCGTGGTCGATGGCCATCTCGTTTTGGCCCATTCACCGTACGTACGGTGGGCAAGATGGTCGTTCGGCTTCATTTCTTGCACGAGTTGGATTTTGTAAGCCCGCGCACCAAGATTCTTTTGCCATATCTTCCATAAAATGGATGAGCACAGCTGCAATTGTTGTCATTCCTGTCTTCTTCACTACTTTACTCCACAGCACAATAGCTTATTCGGAGCGAACTATATGGCGTCTCTATGGATATACATTATACAGTAGAATACTTAAGCCTCGTGCGCAGCTTTTGCATGATTAATCGCACTACCGACACGCCTAGGCGATTATGTCGACCGTATATTGGACGCAGCGTGCGAGGCGTTGAACGAACTGAACTATTATTTTCGTAATAGGTTTGCACAATTTGCAAACATTACTCCTGAATATCTATATTAATTGTGAAATGACCAGCCATGCTGGGTATAAATCATGCAGTCAAAAGACCAACTCCCAAAAAAAGATTTTCTCACTGAAAATCACACATGTAAAAAAAAATCTTGTTATTTATATCTACATAAGAGGAGAGTTTGGAACTGAAAAAATTTCCCATGATATTCTCAGATCTACAGTCTCAGTACCTACAAAAGGAAAGCTCGGCTTGAAAATATTTCTCGCGATATTCTCAGGGTGCGTAATTGCGGAAGATGGTCAATGATAAAGTCTGAGGGTTTAAATTTTTTACTGTCCATCCTCAAAAATAAGCACTGGTGAATCTAGAGGACCCAATTAGTAGCGAAATATGACTGATTTTAGTAGCAAGAGAAACATATTTTTGACGGGCGTTGGAATTATGGCAGAACTACACTAAGTACAAGATTTATTAGACCCGGAAAAAGACAGTAATGATATGTATACCTAGGTATACATCGTTTATGTGACAAAAAGGTCTAAGCTGTACCACTAGCAAGTTGTTATCTAAATAAGACTTTAAAATCATAGAGGAATTCGATGATACACTGGAAAGTATTCTATATTGCAGTTTATTATTGTAAATTTCAAAAGTTTGAAGTTTCATTTTTAGCAGATTTTCCGCAAAGCAAGCAGAGCGCTCTGCCGGTGTCAAAAAAATTAGCAACATTCAATGTCAACCACAGTGAAGAGCGCAGAAAAACTTATAAACATAATTTTTCACATGCATAAACTAACGCCCAGAGAAATTACTGGAATTAAGTACTTAACATATTTAAAATCTCGTGCGCCAACGAACACATTACATATGACGGGTAGAAGAGCAGAGGATTTGCGCGTAACAAAGTCATAAACATGTCACTTATGCGATGCTGACACTGATTAATAATTGGTTGTTGTTGTTTTTGTTGCTTTTGTTACTTTTTTATAATTCCAATGAGAGGCTGTTTTTCCAGAGTCTTGTTGCTGCCAACAGCTTTTGCTTAAAGAAGGAAGTCTTTATTGTATATAAAAAAGCGTACCAGCGAAAGGTGTGATGCAGATAAAGAAAATGACATAAAAGAAAGGAAAATAATGCAGAGGCATGAGTAGAAAGTGTGCAAACTTTTTAAAAGCTTTTAATTTAAACTTTTTTGTGGGAAATACAGGAAAGAAAGCTGTAAAATGCGCACTTAACAAATATATTTGCAAATAAATGCGTGTATTTGTATGTAAGGCTGTGTATGTGTGTGCGTTTTTTCCATCAAAATTCAAAATTAAGCGTAGTCAGCAAACTTTGGCATTAAAAATGTGTCACCTTCATGCGGCTTAAAGCGCTTTATAAGCAGATAATTCATTGATAAAAGCATACTTTCAGGCGCACATAAGCATAAATGAAAAAATACTGCATGAAAATGCGTGAAAATGTTACGAGAGCAAAATAACTGTCAGATGTAGAAATACATATTTACATATATGCGCTATATATGTATGTGTATAAGCTGCAGTTTTGCTTTAGTTTTGAAGCCACTGAGCAACCTTGCTGTCGCAAATGCAAAAATACTTGAGGAATCTTCAAATTTTCCACATAAAATATGTGCAAGTATAAGTCGTTGTACCTAGAAGGTCACTCAGTACACATATATTCATATATAAACACTTGCTGTGCCGCAAATATGTCAACTCAAGTGTTTTGCGACAGAACCGAAGCAAGCCGAGTGACAGGCTGGTGGACAGCAAGCGTCTAAGATAGCAGGCAAGAGCAAGGAATGGCTTTGACTGAAGTATAATTTACAAGAAAGCAAAGTCAGGCCGCTTAGTTGTAGTGGTGATAGTGTTAAGCGCATGTAAAATGCGTGCTATATTGATATTAGGGTGAGCCTTAATGTCAAAAGGCTTTAAGCAACTCATCTTTATTAAAATACATTTAATGTTAATGATGGAAATTTTACAGAAAAAGTTTTTCAAAACTCACCAATATACGAAAGTAAACAAACAGTTGCTTTCTAACGGCTTTAGATTTTCAGTAGAAAGTGTGGGAGTGTCATAAAATGTTTATTTATTTATATCAGTGCCTTTTTCAGCTCCGCGCTCTTAAGCATTTCGCAGCTTTCAAGGCTGCGTTTGCGGTTGCTGTTTTTGTTTATTGCCTTTGCTTTCTTCTCAAACCACGTTATTGTTATTTTTGCATTTATATCCACTCTTCTTATGACTTCAGCTCTCTGCATTGCACGCGTCACTTCTAATATGAATTACTGGCGCGCATAAATGCCAATATAAGTGGCTTAGCTCAAGTTGCAGTAGAGTATTTTACACAACATGGAGAATGCGGTGTTTGCAGTGAAGTATTTTGCTTGGGACCTCAGGATTTATAGTTTGTGATTTTCGGTTTGTTTATTTTTGTTGAAAGTGCAGAGTTCTCTTGTCAACAGACAAGCTTTGAGTTTTGTTCTTAAACTTTTTTAAAGGTTACATTGGGAGATCTTACAGTAGATTTTGTTAGAATATATTAAATTATTACTTTCTTTGGCCACTTCGACAACTCCAACTTTTTATTAAAATTTCTCTTAATTTTGGTTCTTTAACTTAACTTTAACTCTTCGAAGATAGTTAACTTGAGGCGATGAGGGGACTTAGTAAGTATAATGATACTAAAAGGGATGGCGATCGTAGTTTACTTAGAGGCAGAGCATCCCAACCCGCTAAGTTCGAAGATGTGTGACGATACTAAAACAATCCACATAACACAATGTATCAGCGAGAAGGACCAAAGTGTCTATTTCTCACAAAAGTGACGGCTATAAATACTTATTCCGGGCAGCCAGCCATTTGCTAGAATTTCTGAAGCCATTATATATCTAGTTGAAGCTACGTAAGAGATACATAAACGGGGATGGCCGGTTACCTACTTAATTTCCTAAGAACAACTAAACTTTTGGAATTTTATTTTACTTCTCATCATGGACTCGTCGATACATTTTATTCAACGAAGTACCAACTTTTTTAACCCGTCGGTAGTATACGTTTTCTGGAGGTCTGGAAATTAGATCTAAGAAGCCGTGTAGTTCTGCATTCAACTCAAAGATCCGCCCAGCGAGTGATTTTTCGAACTTGGGAATAAAGAAGCGCACGGGTCACAACCGGAGAGCACGATATTAGGACAGCGTCCGGCTTTTTTAACGTGGGTACCAGCTGACGACAGCCTTATCCCAGGGCGCTCAAAAGCACAGCGGATCAAATCAATGCGTTGATTGCCTTGCATTTTCAGCACCATTTGGCATTGAGGAATGAACATACTAACCGCCTTGGTAGCATTTGAGGCCCATCTAAAACCCTTGCCGTACTTTGGGTCCGATATCTGGTCGCAATGCAACTCCACATTGAACTGACAAAGTGTCAGTTCAACCCGCATTCCGGTTTTAACTACAACCACTACTCCTCCAAAATCTCCTGCTCTCCGTGGTGCCAGATTAAATCTCCGGTTAGTCCTTGTAGCCTAAGCTACTACCTGTTGATCTTCCATACTGCACTGGTCTAGTGAGCAGTGGTTAAACACCATACGCACATTACACGCACACACCATTCACACAAGAAGCTAACCCTAATTCCCAGTTAAACGCCTTCGCCGCCTAAACAATTCACGCGCAAACGACCCTAATTGCTCGGCACTCCGACTAGTAGAGATCACACCGCTAACATCTAGACGTCCATCAGTCCAGCGAATCCACATACCACCCAGATCTTAAATGTTCGAGTACATCGGGCATTCTGCAATAACATGCATCCAATTTTCGACCCGCGCCCCACACAAAAACCCCGACCTATCAGATAGGTGCATCTCATGCAAAAATGCATTGAGAGGTTTATGCCCCGTAAGCAGAAAACCCAGACTCAGACAGAATCTGAAGTCTGGAATACCCTTAACAAACCTAAACAATTTAAGACAGCACTTAGTAGTATGAATCAACCATCTTAACTGGGACGACGACATAGATAAAATACAGTTGTCAAAGGAGAAGAGCATTTTTTCCGTCAAACGGAGAGTTTTTTTCACAGTCAAGGTAAATTACACCTTGTATATAGCAAAAAATTGTGGCCATTAACTTGTCGGCCAACAGAACAAAGGCAGACTTTTGAGTTAGAAACATTTTTCACAAGTTTGATGTTGTCCATAAACAACCTTAAATGAATGAGTAAAATAAATGTTAAAATTCCTTAAGTCTTGGAAGTATCTAAAACATAAAATAAAAAGTCTTATGGCGGTCGATATAAGTGGCAACTCAGGTCTTAAATATTTCAAATAAATTATTTCAATAAATCTATGTATTTTAGGTCATAAATTGGAATATTACGATAACGCTAAAAAACGATCGCTTGTCACATTTAAAACCTGATAAACTATATGCTCATTTGGAATTAAAGCGTTTACAATTTTAATCGGTTAACTTAACGGTTAATTTAACGGTTAATTTAACAATTAATTTAACGGTTAATTTAACGGTTAATTTAACGGTTAATTAATTTAACGTAGATCTGAAATGGTATTAAAAAACTAAAACATTTCATTGACATTCATTGTGAAGAACCCAGTTGATTAGCTAGTTAGCAGATTTTATCCAACAACAACGTCATAAATTACAACACTGATTTTGTTGAAGAACTGTTTCAAGTATTTTGAGCTTTTTTCATAAAAGCTGTTTTCGTCTATCAGACTTTGTTTCTGTCACAAAAAAATATAAGCAAAATTGATAGTCACTCGTTACGTTTAGCATTATATTTGTTCCCGAGTTCCCACTAAAGCTACGTATGTTGTGAACTCCGGCTTTAAACCAAAAGCTCGCCTTAACAAATGGAACGTTTAGGCTACAAAAAACAATAAATTCACAAAAGATTTTACAATCTCTACACACGGAACAAAAAGAGAGAGACATAGTTGTATTCTAGTTACAAACGCTGCTAACTAACACTAAACAAGACCACAGAATTCGTTTCCTGTTAAACTCAATTCATTTGTAGCACCGCAACTGTCGAATTTTATTGCACTTTTGACACTCTGACTTCGACTATTAACACAGACAAGCAAAAAATCTGCACTAAAAGTTGCCATACTATTTTCACAGCACAGTTCTGCTTTTACGGAAAAAAACTGCAGTCAGCAAAAATACCGTTATTTAGTGTATACGTGTGTTAGTCAAGAAGTTAAGTTCGGAGGTTATTGTCAAGCGCTCGATATGACTTGGGCGATTACGCAGCGTTTTACGAATGCTTCTACTTACACATACATATATATAAATATATATGTATATATATATGCATATCAATATTTACAAACGCACATACCTACACACACACCAACATATGTACACTTCTTCCAATCCAACCTCAATATTTGCGGTTTGAGGTCC